>NC_057809.1:59230941-59530941 GCF_018294505.1 Triticum aestivum | reverse complement strand
TATGTCGGATATCCTGGATCCTTTGAGGCTAGTAGGCTTTTCTCAGTCGACAGCACATGGTCGTGCAGTCTCCTGAGATCCCCTGATAGTGCCTCCAGCGGTTTCGGTGGTAGCATCTGCTCGCCCGTGAGATGGAACATGGCCGCACCTTTCACGGGTACACGCTCTTTAGAATGCATCGTCTGGCTGCTTTGTGCTCTGGCTTGTTTGGAGGCAGTTATCTTCCCCGATCTCTTCCTCTCCTTTTTCTTGGGCACACCTTCCGAACCCTTCCTTAACCCCTGCCCCAGGGTTCCCGGGCTAAGCACTGTATGACCCCGGGCTAGTTGAGCCTGTGTTGAGGCGACATCTTCAGGCGTGTCCTGTGAGGAATTCATGAAGAGAGACTTTTTGCAATCCTTCCAACGACCTTCCTGCCCGGGCATATCATCCATATCCTCATTAGCATGCTAATAGCCCGATTCGTCATATGGTTGACTCATCATATCTATGTCATAGTCATATGCGTTTGTATTGAGGAAACCCATAGGGTCGACCTCCATCTCATCATCCATTCTCTGTTCTACAGGACCGATTACATCAGCCAGTACTATTGCACCCCCTTCATCACGTCGCCCGCCGCTCTCACTCGACACTACAGGAGCTGGTAATTGCGTAGGTGGGGTGGTGGTCTCCCCACATGCTTGTTGATGTGTGGTTATTGGTGTGCTCTCGGCCGGCTCCAGATGAATAAGATTCTTCGGCCATAGCAGCACCCAACCCTTGCAGCATCCAATCTGCGATGGGGTCTCGTCGTCCTCTCCCACATGCTGTACTGGAGAGGCAACGCCTCGTGCCCCGATTTCACACTGGACAAGCTAACCCTGAAGTGCCCAGCGGGGATCGGCTGGTTGTGGAACGTGGGTTTCAAGGGGTTCAATATCATCCCCTTTCCCACGTCGACCTTTTGGCCTTTTATCAAGTAGAGTATGGTGCACGGGGTTTCTTCGCCCTGCAAACACATATGTCTATGGCGTGAAACATCCGAAAGGCAACGAAAATGGAATATTCTATATATATATATATATATATATATATATGTTGGTGCGAC
This sequence comes from Triticum aestivum, assembly GCF_018294505.1. Classification (NCBI taxonomy): domain Eukaryota; kingdom Viridiplantae; phylum Streptophyta; class Magnoliopsida; order Poales; family Poaceae; genus Triticum; species Triticum aestivum. The sequence continues at coordinate 59,529,851 of NC_057809.1, read as the reverse complement.
ATGTAATTACCATGACGGCGTCGAGCTCAGCCAAAGACGAAGGCCCACCTAGCGCGCCAGAGACTGAGGACGGGCTGCTATGAGCGGGAGCGACCGCGAGAGGAGGCCTGGTTGCGTGAGCAGGTGATGGTGCGGTGTTGTTGTTCTTCATGGAGTTGCTCCCGACGAAACTGGGCATCAGGAAATCATGTACTGCCTTGTCTAGATTTTCCTTCGTCTAGTTGATGATAGCTGGAACCAAGTTAGTAGCAAAATCATTTCTGCAGGCAGTTACAGCTGCATTGACTGCCTGCTGTAGCAACTCATTTTTCTCCTCGGCTGTTTTTTCTGCATCCTCAGCTGCTTTTTTCTCGACCACAAGCTTCACCTTCTCGTCAATGTCGGCCTGAATAAACTTCTTTTTCTGCTTCTTGGCCTCCGGGCCCTCGTTGTAAAACACCTTCCACGTGGCGCCGTCTCCAGCGCCGTGCACACGGCCATATTGCGGCCGCTGGCCCAAAGGGAGTCCCTTAAGTTCGTTCAAGGCCCGGTCGAGTGGGTTGTCCCACTTGGGCCTCGTCGGAGAAGTAGGGATTTTGGCTGCAAGCTGGTGATGCTTCTCTAGCAGTCTAATCAATTTCCTCGTGATCTGGTCCGTGTAAAAAACCTTTTTCTCCTTGTCCACTTGTAGCGGGCCTTGATGAAGTCACGCTCCAAGGGGTTGGTGAACTTCGCGAAGGGGCCTGGGAGACCCGCGGCTTCATGTTCCGCGTCATGCTTATCCCATATGGGCCTTTTAGCGAGGTAGCCATGGCTTCCGAGGCGATGCTTCCCCGTGTTCGTTTGCTAAAGGCTCTTGAATTTCGCAGCCTTAGCCTTGGCTGCCTCGGTAGCGCAAGTGTCCTTGAGCTTTTCGAACTCCTCTTCCGTAAGTGTCGGATTTTCCTCCAGAATCTTGGACAGGGGTTCCTCAGCCTCAGTAGCTCGTTTCACCCTCCCTTTCCAGGAGGCCAAATCATTGCTAAACATGCCCATGGCGTGATTGTTAATCTTTTTCATCTTCGGATCATCCCACGGTTGTTCTATGTTATCATCCCGATCGGGGAACTTGAATCTCTTGTGCAACTTCGTTAGGAGCAACTGCGTCAAATGTTCTTTACTCCTTAAGTCATCGTCGTTGATGCTCACGCATTCCCGTAGGATGCATCCTAATTGGTTCCCATAGCACTTGCAAGGTTCTTCCGGCTCTAATGGCTCAAACTTGACAGGTGCCATCTTTGTGATCACAAGTCATCCAATCCCTAGTTTGTTAGGTTTTTGTATCCTCTGCTTCTTATGCTTCCTCTTTTCAGTAGTGGCATTGGCGCCGGTACCTTCCCCGCCGGTATCTTCCCCGCCAGTACCTTCCCCACCGGTCTCGGCGCCGCCATCGGTGTCGGCACAGTCGGTGTCGATGTCGGCGTCAGTACCATCGTCAAGGCCGACCTCCAAACCTTGCTTAGTAGTCAAATAGTCGAGGTACTCTTGTTCACCCTCATAATCCATCTCATCTGCATCTTGGTTAGAAGGCCCAGTTTCTTCGTTGTTCGACATGTTTCCTATGATTAAGTGTCCTCGTTTATTTCTAAAAGTATGAATAAATGAGAAATGACATAAAAAATAAATGTATGTGCCAGCACTCGATATGCCAACTATGTAGCACAAATCATGCCTTTATTCACGGCAAATTTTGGCATGACCTTTGCTAAAAAATGGACATATCGAGCGCTTGAAATTCACCGGAACGGAAATGAATCAACATTCTGGCGTAACATAGGCCACTCGGATCATTTACCAAAATTGAACCAAAACATCACATGTCCAAATGACATGTTCAAATTCCAAACATGACATGTCCAAAACATGACATATCCACATATCACATGTCCTGTTCAAATTTGCATATAAATTTAGCCTACCTAAATGTGCTTTAACAAGGGATGTTGATTTGGACAATTGCTTAAATGTTGCCTTTTCTTTTAACTACAATTGCTTAACCCTAAATTTCTATCCTATTTTAAAACCTAGCTAAATTCATAACTAAATAGATAACCTAATTAACCTACTGCCCTAACTAAAACCTAAGTAAATTAACCGAAGAACCCTAGCTAGCAGAGAGAGGGGGGGTTACAGAGGGTGCAGGGGCGAGGAGGCAGGCCCGATGACCGAGGTTGGGAGGGGAGGAAGCAGAGGAGGGAGGCAAGGGCCAACGGGTCAGGGGCGAGCGCGCCGGGGTCGGGGGCGAGCGCCGGGTTGGGGGCGAGCGCCGGGGTCGGGGGCGAGCTCCGGGACGGGGCGAGTTCCGGGTCGGGGGCGAGCGCCGGCCGGGGTCAGGGGTGAGCTCCGGGGCGAGGCGGGGCGACGGGGGAAGAGAGAGTGGGGATTTGGGGGGAAAAGAGGCGGGATGAAGCAGGAAGAGTGAGAATTTTGGGTTAAGTGGACGTAGCAGTAGCGCGTTTAGACAAAACGCGCTGCTACTACCTTCACTAGCTGTAGCGGTTTAGATAAAACGCGCTGCTACTACCTTCACTAGCTGTAGCGGTTTAGATAAAACGCGTTGCTACTACCTTCACTAGCCGTAGCGGTTTAGAGAAAACGTGCTGCTACTACCTTCACTAGCTGTAGCAGTTTTATAAGGAAATCTCTACTGCTAGCTTGACTGTAGCTGTTTTATAAGGAAATTGCTACTGCTAGTTTTCCTTTTTCTTTTCCTTTATTTTCTCCCACTTTTATTTGAGGGAAGGCAATATATATTGCATCATTTGACGGTTACATATGTATACAAAATAGGAACATATATATTACATCATTGGACCCATGCATAATAATGGCTAAGTGTGTATACAAAATTGGAAATATATATATATATATATATATATAACATCATTTGACCGATAACATATGGTTCCTCAGCGCTGACGTTTTCATTTTTGAGTCAGCTTCTTTCCCTTCTTGTTCGTCGAAGAATAATTGAGCCCCTCATTGTGACTTTGCCTTTTCCATGGAGTATGATTTTTCTTAGGTAATGTAGTATTGATTCTTCTTTTGACGTATACTTCATCATCATCGTCATCTTCCCTCATTGGGTTGCCGTACTGATCATAGTCTTCCTCGTTGGCGACTCCATCCATTCCAATGATGTTCCATTTGCCACTCCTAATGACAACACGACTGGGATTGCATGGGTCGATTGTGAAGAAGCATTGTGTCACGTGCTTAGCGTGTACCCATGGCTCGTTTTTGGCGATAGCGTTCATGGTAGCGCTCTTGGCGTCGGGTATAGTCATGGTAGTGAAAATCCGGTTTGCTCTTTCGACATTCTTAGCCCATCTGACATGGAACATCGTCATGTTGTTCAGTCCAGAGTAGTCAAGCTCCCAGATCTCCTCGACCCTTCCATAAAATCGTTCAGTTGCGCCATTGTCGCTGCCGGTTATGCATTCCATCATCACCCCTGAGTTTTGATCATCATTGTCCATATCTTTGGCCTCCGTGTAGAACGTGTATCCGTTGATATCATATGCCTGATAGGTTACGAGGTTGGGCGAGGGGCCATGTGCTAAGGCGTATATGAGCAATCCGTCCTTAGAGCCCTCCTCCGGGGGATTAGCAATAATATGCTCTTTGAACCAATGCAGGAAAGTGGAGTTGTGCCCTCTAGTAACTCCGGCGTCCGACCTGCATACCCCCCGGTCATGATACTTCTTTGCAATAATTTCTTTGTGCAGTGCCACGAAAGGATCTACCTCGTCTAGGTGTTGTAGCACTACCAAGTTTGCTCTGTCAAAGTCGCTACGTCGATCTGAGTATGGCACGTCACTACAAAAAAATACACTTCCGTGATGATACGTGTTTGTCACAGTAGGTCGCGTTTTTTGTCATGCATGTACATCCATGACAAATTTATGACAGAATCAAGATAGTCATACCTGTGCTGTCATAGAAGTGTTCCATGACATTGCCAAAATTATCATCACAAAAGTGTCCACTTCCTTGAAGATAAATTGCGCGTCACAGAAGTGCTTTCATCAAGGGTGACCGACATGTGGCATCCCCCATAAGGGAACACCGTTAAGCTATCGGGTCAGATTTTGGATCCGATAACCCGTTAACAGCCACGACCAATGCCGATTTTCCACGTGTAAAATTCTCATTGGCTGACGGATCCACGCGTCAGCTCCATGTTGGCACAGGTGTCACTCATCCAATGGACGAGATGGGCCTATGATATGTTGACACGTGGACCAGGCCAAAAGTGGCCCACAAAGATTAAATGGGCTGGCCCAATCGAAGGCCCATAAGATTTAGCGGACCATAATGGGTCGGCCCAGCTAAAGGCCCACAAAATTTAGCGGACCATAATGGGCCGGGCCAGCTAAAGGCCCACACAATTTTGGCAGACCATAATGGGCCGGCCCAGCTAAAGGCCCACAAGATTTTGCGGACCACAATGGGCCGGCCCAGCTAAAGGCCCACTAGATTCTGCAGACCATAATGGGCCGGCCCAGCTAAAGGCCCAACATTCTCTATCAAATCGGCCCATCAATGGCCTGTCATAAACTTGTCATCAACGCGGCCCATGGTCACTTCCGGCCAGTTAACAGTCCGCTAAGTAATTGGGCTGAATTATGGCCCGGTGTATTTCCGTCCTGTTAAAGGTCCGGCTTCATTTGGGCCCATTTACAGGCCATCAAAACTTTTGGCCCATAAACGACCGTGAAGGATTTGGGTCATATTCGGCCATGTCTGACATTCGTCCTGTTAGAGGCCCACTATAGCTTTGGGCCACTTTCGGCCTGTTGTCATTTTCGGCCTGTTAACGCCGGACGTAAACCATGGGCCATATGTGGCCCAACATCATATCGGGCCCATTAACGGCCCATATAAAAATGACGATAATCTAGCCCGACCGAAGTTCTGGCCTGTTAAATGCCCGTGTATTAGGTCGGCGCATTTACGGCCCGTCCGAATTTTGGCCTGTTAAAGTCCAGTGGGTTATTTGGCCCAATCAGGGCCCAATCTCACTTTCGGTCTATTAAAGGCCCATGTATTTTATGGGCTCAAGATATTTACACCTGTAAACGGCCAATTTTTATGTGGCCCAAATTATGTTTACGCCTGGTAAAGGCCCACTATGGGCACAGGCCTACCAGAAAAATATGAAAGCTTATGTTGATTTAGGCCCAGATATTTTTAGTGGGCTACATGCCAATTTCGGCCCATAACCGTTTTTAGCCGAATTGGAGTGGGCCCGACGAATGTTGGCATGTTGGGCTCCTACGAAGCTTTAGGCCGAATTGTTGGGGAACATAGTAATTTCAAAAAAAATTCCTATGCACACGCAAGATCATGGTGATGCATAGCAACGAGAGGGGAGAGTGTTGTCTACGTACCCTCGTAGAATAGAAGCGGAAGCGTTAGCACAACGCGGTTGATGTAGTCGTACGTCTTCACGGCCCGACCGATCAAGCACCGAAACTACGGCACCTCCGAATTCTAGCACACGTTCAGCTCGATGACGATCCCAGGACTCCGATCCAGCAGAATGTCGGGGAAGAGTTCCGTCAGCACGACGGTGTGGTGACGATCTTGATGTTCTACTGTCGCAGAGCTTCGCCTAAGCACTGCTACAATATTATCGAGGATTATGGTGGAGGAGGGCACCACACACGGCTAATAGATCTCAAGGATAAATTGTTGTGTCTAGAGGTACCCCCTGCCCCCGTATATAAAGGAGCAAGGGGGAGGGGCGGCCGGCCAGGAGGAGGCGCGCCAGGGAGGAATCCTACTCCTACCGGGAGTAGGACTCCCTACTTTCCTTGTCCAACTAGGAGAGGGGGAAGGAAGGGAGAGAGGAGAGAAAGGAAAGGGGGCACCGCCCCTCCCTCCTTGTCCAATTCGGACTAGAGGGGGAGGGGGCGTGCAGCCTGCCCTGGCCGCCCCTCCTCTGCTCCACTTTGGGCCCATGAGGCCCATTAACCCCCCCCCCCGAGGGGGGGGGGTTCCGGTAACCCTCGGTACTCCGTTTTATATCCGATAACTCCCGGAACCATTCTTGTGTCCGAATATAGTCGTCCAATATATCAATCTTTATGTCTCGACTATTTCGAGACACCTTGTTATGTCCATGATCACATCTGGGACTCCGAACAACCCTCGGGACATCAAAATATATAAACTCATAATGAAAATGTCATCGTAACGTTAAGTGTGCGGACCCTACGGGTTCGAGAACAATGTAGACATGACCGAGACACGTCTCCGGTCACTAACCAATAGCGGAACCTGGATGCTCATATTGGCTCCTACATATTCTACGAAGATCTTTTATCGGTCAGACCGCATAACAACATATGTTGTTCCCTTTGTCATCGGTATGTTACTTGCCCGAGATTTGATCGTCGGTATCTCAATACCTAGTTCAATCTCGTTACCGGCAAGTCTCTTTACTCGTTCCGTAATACATCATCCCGCAACTAACTTATTAGTTGCAATGATTGCAAGGTTTATGTTATGTGCATTACCGAGAGGGCCCAGAGATACCTCTCCGACAATCGGAGTGACAAATCCTAATCTCGAAATACGCCAACCCAACAAGTACCTTCGGAGACACCTATAGAGCACCTTTATAATCACCCAGTTACGTTGTGACGTTTGGTAGCACACCTATATACATCAGTATGGAGTTTCTTCATGCGCTTTACACCGATATGACCTAAACGGCAGTGCCACAAATAAGTTGAACTATCATTATCAACTCTTCATCTTTTGATTTCAACATTATGAATATGTTTATCACTACTATCGAGATTCATCAAAAATAGACCACTCTTCAAGGGTGCATGACCATAAAAGATATTACTCATATAAATAGAACAACCATTATTCTCTAATTTCAATGAATAACCATCTCGCATCAAACAAGATCCAGATATAATGTTCATGCTCAACGCTGGCACCAAATAACAATTATTTAGGTCTAATACTAATCCTGAAGATAGATGTAGAGGTAGCGTGCCGACCGTGATCACATCGACTTTGGAACCATTTCCCACGCGCATCGTCACCCCGTCCTTAGCCTATCTTCGCTTAATCCGTAGCCCCTGTTTCGAGTTGCAAATGTTACCAACAGAACCAGTATCAAATACCCAGGTGCTACTGCGAGCATTAGTAAGGTACACATCAATAACATGTATATCACATATACCTTTGTTCACTTTGCCATCCTTCTTATCCGCCAAATACTTGGGGCAGTTTCGCTTCCAGTGACCAGTCTGCTTGCAGTAGAAGCACTCAGTCTCGGGCTTAGGTCTAGACTTGGGTTTCTTCTCCTGAGCAGCAACTTGTTTGCTGTTCTTCTTGAAGTTCCCTTTCTTCTTCCCTTTGCCCTTTTTCTTGAAACTGGTGGTCTTATTGACCATCAACACTTGATGCTCCTTCTTGATTTCTACCTCCGCGGGTTTTAGCATTTCGAAGAGCTCAGGAATAGTCTTATTCATCCCTTGCATATTATAGTTCATCACGAAGCTTTTGTAGCTTGGTGGCAGTGATTGAAGAACTCTATCAATGACACTATCAACAGGAAGATTAACCCCAGTTGATTCAAGTGATTATGATACCCAGACATTTTGAGTATATGTTCACTGACAGAACTATTCTCCTCCATCTTGCAGCTATAGAACTTATTGGAGACTTCATATCTCTCAACCCGGGCATTTGCTTGAAATATTAACTTCAACTCCTGGAACATCTCATATGCTCCATCACATTCAAAACGTCGTTGAAGACCCGGTTCTAAGCCGTAAAGCATGGCACACTGAACTGTCGAATAGTCATCAGCTTTGCTCTGCCAGACGTTCATAACATCTGGTGTTACTCCTGCAGCAGGCTTGGCACTTAGCGGTGCTTCCAGGATGTAATTCTTCTGTGCAGCAATGAGGATAATCCCCAAGTTATGGACCCAGTCCGTGTAATTGCTACCATCATCTTTCAACTTTGCTTTCTCAAGGAACGCATTAAAATTCAACGGAACAACAGCACGAGCCATCTATCTACAATCAAACATAGACAAGAAAGATACTATAAGTACTAAGTTCATGATAAATTTAAGTTCAATTAATCATATTACTTAAGAACTCCCACTTAGAAAGATATCCCTCTAATCCTCTAAGTGATCACGTGATCCAAATCAACTAAACCATGTCCGATCATCACGTGAGATGGAGTAGTATCAATGGTGAAGATCAATATGTTGATCATATCTACTATGTGATTCACGCTCGACCTTTCGGTCTCCGTGTTCCAAGGCCATATCTGTTATATGCTAGGCTCGTCAAGTTAAACCTGAGTATTCTGCGTGTGCAACTGTTTTGCACCCGTTGTATTTGAACATAGAGCCTATCACACCCGATCATCACGTGGTGTCTCAGCACGAAGAACTTTCGCAACGGTGCATACTCAGGGAGAACACTTATACTTTGATAATTTAGTGAGGGATCATCTTATAATGCTACCGTCAATTAAAGCAAGATAAGATGCATAAAAGATAAACATCACATGCAATCAATATAAGTGATATGATATGGCCATCATCATCTTTTGCTTGTGATCTCCATCTTCGAAGCACCGTCATGATCACCATCGTCACCGGCGCGACACCTTGATCACCATCGTAGCATCGATGTCGTCTCGCCAATCTTATGCTTCCACGACTATCGCTACCACTTAGTGATAAAGTAAAGCATTACAGCGCAATTGCATTGCATACAATAAAGCGACAACCATATGGCTCCTGCCAGTTGCCAATAACTCGGTTACAAAACATGATCATCTCATACAATAAAATTTAGCATCATGTCTTGACCATATCACATCACAACATGCCCTGCAAAAACAAGTTAGACGTCCTCTACTTTGTTGTTGCAAGTTTTACGTGCCTGCTACGAGCTTAGCAAGAACCGTTCTTACCTACGCATCAAAACCACAACGATAGTTTGTCAAGTTGGTGCTGTTTTAACCTTCGCAAGGACCGGGCGTAGCCACACTTGGTTCAACTAAAGTTGGAGAAACTGACACCCGCCAGCCACCTGCGTGCAAAGCACGTCGGTAGAACTAGTCTCGCGTAAGCGTACGCGTAATGTCGGTCCGGGCCACTTCATCCAACAATACCGCCGAACCAAAGTATGACATGCTGGTAAGCAGTATGACTTATATCGCCCACAACTCACTTGTGTTCTACTCGTGCACAACATCAATGCATAAAACCTAGGCTCGGATGCCACTGTTGGGGAACGTAGTAATTTCAAAAAAAATTCCTACGCACACGCAAGATCATTGTGATGCATAGCAACGAGAGGGCAGAGTGTTGTCTACGTACCCTCGTAGACCGGAAGCAGAAGCTTTAGCACAACGCGGTTGATGTAGTCATATGTCTTCACGGCCCGACCGATCAAGCACCGAAACTACGGCACCTCCGAGTTCTAGCACACGTTCAGCTCGATGATGATCCACGGACTCTGATCCAGCAGAATGTCGGGGAAGAGTTCCGTCAGCATGACGGCGTGGTGACGATCTTGATGTTCTACCGTCGCAGAGCTTCGCCTAAGCACCGCTACAATATTATCGAAGATTATGGTGGAGGAGGGCACCGCACATGGCTAATAGATCTCAAGGATCAATTGTTGTGTCTAGAGGTGCCCCCTGCCCCCGTATATAAAGGAGTAAGGGGGAGGGGCGGTCGGCCAGGAGGAGGCGCACCAGGGAGGAGTCCTACTCCTACCGGCAGTAGGACTCCCTCCTTTCCTTGTCCAACTAGGAGAGGGGGAAGGAAGGGAGAGAGGAGAGAAAGGAAAGGGGGGCGCCGCCCCTCCCTCCTTGTCCAATTCGGACTAGAGGGGAAGGGGGCGTGCAGCCTGCCCTGGCCGCCCCTCCTCTGCTCCACTTTGGGCCCATGAGGCCCATTAACCCCCGGGGGGGTTCCGGTAACCCCCGGTACTCCGTTTTATATCTGATAACTCCCGGAACCATTCCTGTGTCTGAATATAGTCGTCCAATATATCAATCTTTATGTCTCGACTATTTCTAGACTCCTCGTTATGTCCATGATCACATCTGGGACTCTGAACAACCTTCGGTACATCAAAATATATAAACTCATAATGAACCTGTCATCGTAATGTTAAGCGTGCGGACCCTATGGGTTCGAGATCAATGTAGACATGATCGAGACGTGTCTCCGGTCAATAACCAATAGCGGAACCTGGATGCTCATATTGGCTCCTACATATTCTACGATGATCTTTTATTGGTCAGACCGCATAACAACATACGTTGTTCCCTTTGTCATCGGTATGTTACTTGCCCGAGATTTGATCATTCGTATCTCAATACCTAGTTCAATATTGTTACCGTCAAGTCAATTTACTCGTTCTGTAATACATCATCCCACAACTAACTTATTAGTTGCAATGCTTATGTGATGTGCATTACCGAGAGGGCCCAGAGATACCTCTCCATTAATCGGAGTGACAAATCCTAATCTCGAAATACGCCAACCCAACAAGTACCTTCGGAGACACCTGTAGAGCACCTTTATAATCACCCAATTACGTTGTGACGTTTGGTAGCACACAAACGGGAGTTGCATAATCTCATAGTCATAGGAACATGTATAAGTCATGAAGAAAGCAATAGCAAAAAACTAAACGATCAAGTGCTAAGCTAACGAAATGGGTCAAGTCAATCACATCATTCTCCTAATGATGTGATCCCGTTAATCAAATGACAACTCATATCTATGGTTAGAAAACATAACCATCTTCGATCAACGAGCTAGTCAAGTAGAGGCATACTAGTGACACTATGTTTGTCTATGTATTCACACATGTATTATGTTTCCGGTTAGTACAATTCTAGCATGAATAATAAACATTTATCATGATATAAGGAAATAAATAATAACTTTATTATTGCCTCTAGGGCATATTTCCTTCACGAATACATTACTAAGATAAACCTACACTATACAAAAATAGCATCGTAATTACTGCAGCCTGAGGCAGCATCATAAATGTTGTATCACCACAAAATAAATTCCAACCATACAACAAAAGGCATGTTGGCATAAAGTTTACACTCCTTCCAGATAAAAGCACCATCAGATGTATAGAAGCACATATCATTTGACCTGAGTGCTAATATTTCAGGCTGTAGAATCTGATGGAGCAGCACGATCTCCACCTTTTTCCGCCATTGCTCTTGAACAACGAAGCGAATGTCTGATAGTATGGTTTCAAAACCATTCATATCTTGACGACATTTCTCAACCACTATTCTTGTTTCTGAAACAACGTCCACTAGGGATTGGACTTGTGTCTGGAGCACAGATATATCACTCTGTCTAGCAGGAAGATTTTGTTCAGTAGGCGATTTGGACGAGGTTACCTTGACAACCAACCCAAAATTACGCAGGAAGGTGCTTTTTGCACTGTTAGTGGAGGGATACTGACGCACTGCATCAAGAGGTGGCATTGTGCCTATAGTAGCCTCGTCATCTTCAGGTGGTTGTGGCTGTTCAATCATTTGTTTCATAGCTTCCTGAAAGTTTGAACTTGTAGATTAGTGTACCAGATAAGTTACTAATGAGACAAAAACAAACAAAGTAGGTTAAACGTTTATACATAACTTATTTTTGTGAACTACTGTAATACATTAGCATGTATTGTAGTGCCAACTACATAATAAAATCACTTTCGGAACATATGTCCATGTAGCATGCCTACTGTATTGTCTATTTCCTCACATTCCTTGACATCTAAGGATAAAGAGACATGGTTTAAAGTAGGATGAACATAGTATGACATCATTCATATCATGGGAAACAAATATAAAACAAACAGACTATTTTATCATTGTGTGCGCACGTGAACATAACAACCAGATTATAGATCAAGACCAAAAGAATATCCTTCATCTCTTTTAAACCATGTAAGGTGAAATGATACGTTAAGACAAATGTGAATAAAAGTGAACAGAGTAACTGACATTGGCTGCAAACCAAGTAGTTAGATGAACACATCATAGTACCAATCAGTTCAAGGCAGGAGGAGTAAGGACTTACAACAGTGGCATGAACTGGTGTGCTCATGCCCTTCATCTTGCTGGTGTGGCAATCCTTGAAGATTTGCACTGCATTCGGTTCAAGTTCTTTTTGGTCCGCACGAGATTTCCTCTGTATTTGGAACAAGTAAATATAGATACTATAATATGGCACAAAAATGAAGGAAGTAGTAGCTATTTACAAGAGCCTCGTAGTGTGCAATATAGCTACAAGATCCTGTGGTATGTTGGAATTTCACTTTAGAACGGTTGGTTTTGTTCTTCAAACAGTTAGCCTAGAAGAAGATACACTTGTAAGGCACATACATAAATACAAGTTCAATATGTGGTCTGATCAAATACATATAGCCTACCTGATACTTTGGATCAGACCAGTGTTTAGCGAGGGATGTCCAGTCTTCATCTGTAATATATTCCACTGGAGATGTTTGGGCGATTTCATTGTTAGCCTTGCCTTCAAAGTGAGATTTTCTAAGGTGGTACGATACTGTCCTAGAGCAGACTGAAAAACAAGAGTGCATGCTTGTCTAGTTGCATCATCTTTCGGATCCAACTTGAACCTCATCTATTGAAAAAAGAATGTAAGTCTTATTAGGAGGAATCTAGAAAGTATGGGCCAGAGCAAGACAATATTACTAATTGCGATGAATAACATTACTTACGGATAAATGGTCAAGGAAGGTGAAAGTGCGTTATATCGACTAGAGGGGGGGGGGTGAATAGGCGATTTTTATGGAAGTCTTCAAAACGTGGAAGTTTCAAAGACAAACGATAGAAATAAACCTATTACCTTGCAGCGGAAGGTAGAATACACTAGGCAAACCATAGTCAAGTATTCAATGGAGTGAGAGCACAATGACTAATAGCAGCAATGTAGTAAGGATCAGGTAGGAAGATGTTATGAAGCCAAACAGAACACGCAGTCACTTAGTGAAGACAAAAGATAGTGCAAACATACAGAGACTTCACAAGATCATTGAAGATTTTTGCTTCTTCTTTGCTCTTGATGAGTTGCTCAAGAGCGTCATCTGCAAGATCTTCATCACTGGACAGATCAATGTCATCGTTGCGCAGAATGGCAGCAGCTGTCAGCTCTTGGCCGGTGTGTGGCAGAGGCATCTTGACCTTCTGGGGCTTGGAGATGCATGACAAATCTTCAGACTGCACACTGTCTTCAGGAGGTGCAGTTGCCAGTGGCTTCGCCCGTGAGATTTTTGGTGCAGAGGCCGGCTTTGAAGCTTTTGGCTGCTTCAGCTTCTTTGGCTTCGGCGCTGCAGGCGCTTCATCTAATTCAGCGTCATCTGCAGGCTCATTCACGGCTGTCCCTTGAACCACGATGTGAGTGATGAGACCTTCCAAGTTGTAGAAGGGCCTAAGAAGATTGGGTACAACTTCACGAGTTCCATCAGCGTGGTGAGCAGAGGGACCAGGGTTGAAATCTAATCCCAAAGACTTCTTGTTCTGCTTCGCTGAGTTTTGGGCAAACTGGAAGTTGCGCTTAAACATATTGTCGTCACGACACCATAGCAGGGACGATGGGTCAGCATCCGCAGGCTGTGGTCCACGGACCATGTAGGGATAGAAGCCTTGTTCAATGGCTTCATCTCTGGTCCTGGGTTGAAGATTTTTGTAGAGGATGTCTCCCCATGGTCGCTTGATGGCATTCTTTTCAGCATATTCCTTTGTCACAAATTTGTACTTGATCCACTGTTCTGCCCAATAGCGTCGAATCCATTGGATTCGTGTCTTGCACTGATTGTAATCCTCTTCAGGATCTGTCTTGTACAGCTCTGAGAGGTCATCAGGCAGATCTCTTGATGTTTCTCCTCGACGCTTTCTGCCACCCTTCCTTGCTGATTTCTCTGAAGCCATGAACATTAAACTGAAAGGCTTCAATACGTTCAAAGGCTTCAAAGGTTTTCGCTTGCTGGACAAACAGGAACTGGCTTCGGAAGAATTTATGTGATGCTGTAAGTATTCTGCAAATGAATGCAGACTATGAGAACCAAGGGATTCTCCCACGGACATGTACCTGTGACAGCATTAAGGTGCGAGGGAAGGGGAAGAGGTCATATGCATTCTCAGAAGATTTTGAAGATAAATCAGTTTAGAAGACATTGACCTCATCGTGCGAAGACATTCACTCATAGATAAGGAGTTGGTTTCAGATTTGTACGAATCCATGGATCAGTACAAGTGAGGAATCTAACTACTTTGTGAAATACAAGTGAATATACTAGGCATATTATGAGATGCAGTATGTCAGATATCCAACTTGTGTGAATAGAAACTGCTTGTGGTAGAAGATGACGAAGCTATAGGATCAAGGAGGCTGTAAAAAGGAAGTTTTATTTACCACACGAAGAACTGCTAGACGGAGTGGAAGAGGAGGCCGAGCAGTTCGATCGTCCGTGCCCTAACTTGGCGACGAAGGACATCTACGGCGACGGTGGAGAAGACGATGTCCGCGGTCGGCGTGAAGACAGCGTCGGAGAGGTTGTGGCAGCGAAGCGCTTCGTCGCCGGCGTCGTCAAGGGCTAGCGGTGGCGCTAGGGTTCGTGCGAGAGTGGAAGAAGAGATGATGACTGCTGTGAGGTGTGTATTTATAGGTACAGGGGCGGCACTGCGTTATTACACAGGTGCCCCTGGCGATTCACATCTGAGGAACACGTGGCCATCATGCAGCATATCGGGGGTTGTTCCACGTCCCATGCACGCCTGGATTGTCGGGTGGTCGTTCCCACTTCTCCGGGTTCAAGGTGAAGGAATGAGCATTGAAAACAGACTTAATGTTTGTCTCTGTATCTTCTGCTGACAAGGACGCAGAGAAGACATTCGACAGTTTCAATAGAATGCATATGACTTGGAGACATGGAGTTTGAGATAGAGAGCATAAAGAGATTAGGTTCCGATCACATTCACTTAGTTCAAAAGACTCAACATGAAGACATAGCTATAAGTGAATGCTGTAGAGGACAGAACACTAGTATATATATATTCAACATAGAGAAGATAATCATGAAGACATGTTGAAATTTAAGCCAAACCAAATGTGAAGACATAGCAAATGTAACGCCATGAGTGAAACACTTCGAACAGAACTTGTGGTGGTGGCGTTACCCACCGTATAGGAAGTATTAGACCCAAACACGGTGCACAATTATTGTGGCGTTCCGAAGTCAAATTCCACATTAATGTATTCACACTTAGAATGTATGTCTTCATTGATTGAAGATATACTTTACTTCGTGTGTTGCACATCTAAGTCATCAATATGCATAAGTGTTAGGATGTGTGCCTGATCACAGGACATTTGAGGATTCCAGGATATTTAGCTCACACCGTAACTTGCAAAATCTCTTCTCATCCAAGGGCTTGGTGAAGATATCTGCCAATTTCTCTTCAGTGTTGACGTGTATGATATCAATATCTTCCTTCACAACATGATCTCTGAGAAAGTGATGACGAATTTCAATGTGCTTTGTCTTCGAGTGCTGAACTGGGTTGTTGGCAATCTTGATGGCGCTTTCGTTGTCGCAGTAGAGTGGCACTTGCTTCAGATGAATGCCATAGTCCTTGAGTGTTTGCTTCATCCACAGAAGCTAAGCACAGCAAGATCCAGCAGCAATGTATTCAGATTCAGCAGTGGAGAGAGATACACAGTTCTGCTTCTTTGAAGACCAACATACAAGTGATCGTCCCAGAAAGTGACATGTGCCTGATGTAGACTTGCGATCCACTTTGTCACCAGCATAATCAGCATCCGAGAATCCAACCAGATCAAACTCTGAGCCCTTTGGATACCATAATCCTAGAGTTGGGGTGTGAGCCAAATATCGAAGAATTCGCTTCACAGCTAAGTGATGCGATTCCTTTGGTGCCGCTTGAAATCGAGCACACATGCAAACACTAAGCATAATATCTGGCCTAGATGCACATAGATAAAGCAAAGAACCAATCATGGAGCACTATACCTTTTGGTCGAACTCTTTACCATTGTCGTCAGGACCCAGATGATGCTTGGCTAGCATTGGCGTTGTGAAGCCTTTGCAGTCTTGCATACCGAACTTCTTCAGGCAATCTTTGAGATACTTCTCTTGAGATATGAAGATGCCGTTGCGTTGCTGTCGTATTTGAAGACTGAGGAAGAACTTCAGCTCTCCCATCATGGACATCTGATATTGCTCTTGCATCATATATCCAAACTCTTCATTGTACTTCTGATTGGTGCAGCCGAAGATAATTTCATCCACATATATTTGGCACACAAACAGTTCACCATCATATGTCTTCGTGAAGAGAGTGGGGTCTAGGGAACCAGGTATGAAGCCTTTTCTCTTCAGGAAGTATTTGAGTGTGTCATACCAGGACCGAGGGGCTTGTTTGAGGCCATACAGTGCCTTGTTGAGCTTGTATACCATGTCAGGATGTTTTGGATCTTCAAAGCCAGGCGGTTGTGCAACATACGCTTCTTCTTCAATCTTGCCATTGAGAAAGGCGCTCTTCACATCCATTCGATATAGAAGTATGTTGTGATGATTTGCATAGGCCAGCAGTATGCGTATGGCTTCAAGTCTAGCCACAGGAGCAAATGTTTCATCGAAGTCAATGCCTTCCACTTGAGTATATCCTTGAGCAATGAGATGAGCTTTGTTTCTGACAACTTGACCATGCTCATCTTGCTTGTTGTGGTATATCCATTTGGTGCCCATTATGTTGTGCTTCCGAGGATCAGGACGCTTAACCAGTTCCCATACATTATTCAGCTCAAACTGTTGAAGCTCTTCTTGCATAGCTTGAATCCATTCAGGTTCCATGAAGGCTTCTTCAACTTTCTTGGGTTCTGTTATTGAGACGAATGTGAAGTGCCCACAAAAAATTTGCTAGCTGAGTTGCCCTTGATCGAGTGACGGACCAGGTGCATTGATGCTGTCAATTATTCTCTCAATCTGCACTTCATTGGCAACACGAGGATGTACAGGGTGAAGGTTTTGCTCTTGCTGATCATTGTCATTGTTAGTGGGATTGTCTTCAGGCTGAGCATTGTCTTCAGGTTGATCAGGTGTGGAGATGATAAGTTCCTCTTCAGGTTGAGCTTCAGAGGGTATGATTTCTCTGGTTCCCATAAGTTTGATTGATTCGCTGGATGGAACTTCATCTGGCACATTTGGGAGGTGCTCTCTTTGTGAACCGTTAGTCTCATCAAACCGCACATCCACTATTTCAACCAATTTATAATGAAAAAGATTGAAGACTCTGTAGGAGTGCGAATCCTTTCCATATCCAAGCATAAAACCCTCATGTGCTTTTGGTGCAAATTTTGAAGTGTGATGTGGATCCTTGATCCAGCACCTGGCGCCAAATACTCTGAAGTAACTGACATTTGGCTTCTTGCTAGTAAGGAGCTCATAAGATGTCTTGTTCAGAAGCTTGTGAAGATAAACACGATTGATTGTATGGCATGCAGTATCAATGGCTTCAGGCCAATATCAAGCATCGTTCGGGCCATCTCAATGAGTGTTCTGTTCTTGCGTTTGACGACGCCATTCTGCTGTGGCGTGTATGGGGCTGAAAATTCATGTGTGATGCCCAAGGTATCAAGATATGTATCAAGGCCGGTGTTCTTGAATTCAGTGCCATTGTCACTTTTGATGTGCTTTATCTTGGCGCCATAGTTGTTCATTGCTCGATTGGCGAAGCGTCTGAAGACATCCTGCACTTCAGTCTTGTAGAGGATTATGTGCACCCAAGTATATCTAGAATAATCATCAACAAAGACAAAGCCATAGAGACAAGCAGTAGTAGTAAGAGTTGAGTAATGAGTGGGACCGAAAAGATCCATGTGGAGAAGTTTGAAGGGTCGAGTAGTTGTCATGATTGTCTTCGAGGGATGTTTGGCCCTCGTCATCTTTCTTGCTTCACAGGCACCGCATAAGTGATCTTTCTTGAACTTGACGCCCTCGATGCCTATGACATGCTTCTTCTTTGCAAGGGTGTGGAGGTTCCTCATGCCAGCATGCCCTAGCCTCCGATGCCAGAGCCAGCATTCTGAAGCTTTCGCTAGAAGACATACGGCAAGCTGTGGTCCTGCTGAGAAATCTACCATGTACAAATCATCTTTCCGATACCCTTCAAACACTAGAGACTTGTCAGATTCCATTAGAACAAGGCAGCGATATTTTCC
Source organism: Triticum aestivum (assembly GCF_018294505.1). Classification (NCBI taxonomy): domain Eukaryota; kingdom Viridiplantae; phylum Streptophyta; class Magnoliopsida; order Poales; family Poaceae; genus Triticum; species Triticum aestivum. Next base: position 59,511,532 of record NC_057809.1, on the reverse strand, counting down.
AAATGTTACGATCATGTTCAAATTGCAAAGCATTGAGACAGACATTAAGTTGAAGCCAAGGGATTCAACAAGCATGACTTTATCCATGTGTTGATCCTTTGAGATTGCAACTCTACCTAGGCCCAATACCTTACTTTTACCAGTGTCAGCAAATGTGATGTGACTCTTGTCGGACGGACGTAAGGTTGAGTCCATAAGAAGGTTTCTTTTGCCAGTCATGTGATTGGTATACCCACTATCAATAATCTATTCTGAAGACGTTGGTGTCGTACCCTACAGTGCAGTTAGGGGGATAGGCTTCACGAAGAGAATTGTGAAGCAAAAACATTTGACAAACCAGTGGGTTATGAAAGCTTAGATCCAGATTAGGACTAATAGGGAGAGTAGCAAGCGATTCAGGAACGAAGTACCTAGTAAGACCATTCGGGCATTTGATCTAGCGCCCTACAAGATGTTTAAGGTCCCCAGCAATAGCGTCAGACGATTTTGGTTTTCTGCTGGAGACCTTTCCCTGCAAAAGTGAGTTAAGCTTTCTAAGCCACCGACATCTTCAAGGGTGTCTTAGAAGCAATAAGTCTAAGTGCAGCATCTAAGAACTTTGGCTTTGGAGCCCTAGCAAACAGTCTTGCAGGAGGACAATAGTACTCATAAGAATAAGTAGAATAGTTCTTGGTCTTATGAACATGGCGGTTTGATGAACCGCACTCATATTCACAGGCCTGAGTATGGTTTCCCTGCAAAACATTTGCGTTAGTGCGACTCAGGTGAGTCCTCTGTCTATATGAAGCCTTTGGACCATACGAAGCCTATGGTCTGGGGTTTGTCTTCTTCACGTGTGGTGTCATGATGACATTCACAGGAAGATTCTTCAGACACTTTTTTGGAACCCAGATCTTCTTCATAGGCGGTCCATTCCTGCAGTTAGTACCAATGCACCTGGCAAACACTTCACCATTCTGATTCTTAAACAGTTTATGGTTTGCATCAAAGGATTCATCAATGACAATGGGGTTTGCACAAGTGAAGCCAGACAGAGTGGATGGATCTGTTGAAGATTCCTTTGCAGCAACTCATGTGGTTTTGGGGTACTGCTCAGGTTTCCAGTAAGAGCCATCAACATTCATTTTCCTTACAAACCCAACACCCTCTTTCCTCGGGTTTCGGTTCAAGATCTGCTTTTTGAGGACATCACATAGTGTATGATGCCCATTAAGACTTTTGTACATCCCTGTTTCAAGCAATGTCTTCAACCTAGCATTCTCATCAGCAATAGCAGTGGTATCCTCACCAGAGGGGTTAGTTTCCACATCAACAGTTGAAGATATTGCAACAGTAGCAGCAGTAGAACATTCAGCAACAGAAGTAGCATTATCACGCTCAATGCATTTAAGACATGGGGGTCAAATCCTTCCTGAGCGGAACTGATCTCTTTGGCGCAAAGTGACTCATTTTCCTTTTGAAGATCTTCATGAGCCGCTCTCAATTTCTCAAGATCTTGCTTCCTTTGAAGATAATCATAGGAAAGCTTTTCATGAGTTGTTGAGTGCGTTTCATGACGAATTTCAAGTTCCTCATACTTAACGTGAAGATTTTTTATGTCTTCAATTAAGGACTCAGATCGAGTCATTTCAGTGCCTAACAGATCGTCGCTTTTGTCTAACAGTTTTTGAATATGTTCCATGGCTTTCTGTTGTTCAGTTGCAATTTCAGCAAGTGTTTTGTAGCTGGGTTTTGAACCACAATTAGAGTCATTGTCACTAGATGTTTGATAGTGAGTAGTGCGTGTGTTTACCTTGGCACCGCGTGCCATGAAGCAGTAGGTAGGAGCGGAGTAGTCCTTGTCATTTGCATCGGTGTCGGTGATGAGGTCATTGACTTCAGTGTTGAAGATGGTCTTGGCAACGTATGCTGTAGCTAGCCTTGCGATGCCAGAATCGGACTCCTCCTCAGACTCCACCTCCGCCTCCTCAGAAGCGGACTCCTCCTCTGAATACATTTCCTTGCGAACAAACGCACGTGCCTTGCCAGATGAGCTCTTCTTGTGTGATGAAGACTTTGAGGAAGACTTGGAAGAAGACTTTGAGTATTTCTTCTTCTTCTTGTCGTCAGAGTCATATTCCTTGCTCTTATTCTTCTTCTTGTTCTCATTGTCCCACTGCGGACACTCAGAGATGAAGTGGCCATGTTTCTTGCACTTGTGACATGTTTTCTTCTTGTAGTCATGAGCAGAAGCTTCATCATTCCTTGAGCTTGATCGGGAAGACTTTTTGAAGCCTTTCTTCTTGGTGAATTTTTGGAACTTCTTCACAAGCATAGCAAGTTCCCTTCCAATGTCTTCAGGATCATCAGAACTGCTGTCAGATTCTTCTTCAGATGAGGAGACAGCTTTTGCCTTCAAGGCACGAGTTCGCCCATAGTTTGGACCGTAGATATCTCTTTTCTTAGAAAGCTGAAACTCATGTGTGTTGAGCCTCTCAAGTATGTCAGACAGATCGAGTGTCTTGAAATCAGGACGTTCTTGAATCATCAGGGCTAGGGTGTCAAACGAACTGTCAAGTGATCTCAGTAGTGTCTTGACGACTTCATGCTTGGTGATCTCAGTAGCGCCAAGGGCTTGAAGCTCATTCGTGATGTCAGTGAGTCGATCAAACATGAGCTGGACATTCTCATTGTCATTTCTCTTGAAGCGGTTGAAGAAGTTGCGAAGGACACTGATTCTCTGATCTCTCTGGGTTGAGACGCCTTCGTTGAGCTTGGAGAGCCAGTCCCAGACTAGCTTAGATGTTTCCAAAGCACTCATGCGGCCATACTGTCCTTTGGTCAGATGACCACAGATGATATTCTTGGCGGTAGAGTCCAGTTGAACGAACTTCTTGACATCAGCAGCAGTGACACCTTCTCCAGCCTTGGGAACGCCGTTCTTGACGACATACCATAGGTCGACGTCAATGGCTTCAAGATGCATGCGCATCTTATTCTTCTAGTAGGGATATTCAGTTCCATCGAAGACGGGGCACGCAGCGGAGACTTTGATTATCCCTGCAGTCGACATAGCTAAAACTCCAGGTGGTTAAACCGAATCACACAGAACAAGGGAGTACCTTGCTCTGATACCAATTGAAAGTGCATTATATCGACTAGAGGGGGGGGGGTGAATAGGCGATTTTTATGAAAGTCTTCAAAATGTGGAAGTTTCAAAGACAAACGATAGAAATAAACCTATTACCATGCAGCGGAAGGTAGACTACACTAGGCAAACCATAGTCAAGTATTCAATGGAGTGAGAGCACAATGACTAATAGCAGCAATGTAGTGAGGATCAGGTAGGAAGATGTTATGAAGCCAAACAGAACATGCAGTCACTCAGTGAAGACAAAAGATAGTGCAAACATACAGAGACTTCACAAGCAGTAACAGTAAGTAAAGGGAAGGATGAAACCAATGACTCGTTGAAGACAATGATTTGTTGGACCAATTCCAGTTGATGTGACAATTGTACATCTCGTTAGGGCGGCTAGGTATTTAAACCTGAGGACACACAGTCCTGGAGACCAAGTCCTGGACACGCAGCTCAGGACACCTAGTCCTCACCGTATTCCCCTTGAGCTAAGGTCACAAAGACCTTGCCCAATCACTCTGGTAAGTCTTCAAGGTAGACTCCCAAACCTTCACAGACTTCGTTCACCAGCGATCCACAATGTCTCTTGGATGCTTAGAATGCGACGCCTAACCGGCTGGAGGATTCACAGTCCTCAAGTGTAATAACTCTTCAGATCACACAGACAAGAAGACTTAAGTGATGCCTAATTCTCTTTGGCTCTGGGTGGTTAGGGCTTTATCCTCGCAAGGAATTCTCTCTCAAAGGCTTCGAGGTGGGTTGCTCTCAAATGACAAAAGCCGTACTCTAACTCTGAGCAGCCAACCATTTATGGTTGTAGGGGGTGGGCTATTTATAGCCACTAGGCAACCCAACATGATTTGTCCGAAATGACCCTGGGTCACTAAGGAACTAACACGTGTTCCAACGGTCAGATTTCAAACTCACACGGCAACTTTACTTGGGCTACAAGCAAAGCTGACTTGTCTGACTCTGGACAAGATTCGCTCTCATAGTCTTCTCTCGAAGACATAGGTTTTGGTTAAGCATCACTTCAGTCATTCTGACTGGTTCTCTTGGACCCCACTTAACAGTACGGTGGTTCCTATGACTCAACAAAGAAGAAAAAGAACTACGAAAGATCTAAGTGTTCGAGCTCCATAGGCTTCATGCGATGTCTTCTCTTGTCATAGTCTTCAATGTGAATATCTTCATATACCACCTTTGACATCAATGTCTTCATACATTTTTAGGGGTCATCTCTGGTAGGAAAACCGAATCAATGAGGGACTTCTACCTGTGTTATCCTGCAATTCTCACAAACACATTAGTCCCTCAACTAGGTTTGTCGTCAATACTCCAAAACCAACTAGGGGTGGCACTAGATGCACTTACAGAAGGTGTTAAACTGGGTATTGTCTTTCTCATTCCTGTACTGGATTCACGTTGGGAGGATACGTGCATGACACCTAACGACAACGGCTGCCTCTGATACTAACTTGGCTGACTCTGTAGCTTCACATGGCCTTTTTAAACTTGCCTCAAAATGGATCTCCATTCTTCCTCCTTTAAATTTTGTTAATCTATCAAGCATTATCCCTGATGTCTGTTTCTGCTTGCGCCGTGGTGCTAGTTCAACAACGAATATGGAAAGTGTTAGTGTACATCAAACTGTGAGAGTACATATAAAGGAGCATGCAACTGCAACTTGACTCGGTCAGGTACCGTCTTGGTGTTGATGCTCATGAGGTTCATCTAATCTTGCCAAGTCCTGTTGTGTCAGCAGTGCTTCGGATGTAGTGTTAGGTGTGAAGGCAGCTTGGGAACTGGCCATTTTCGGAGCAAACGAGCGAGTGACTGGTTGAGATGCTGGTACAGTTGAAGTGGATGATGCAGCTGGTGGAGCAGGTGATACTGTTTTTGTAGATTTAGCCGATGGACTTGGACCTTCTACTGCACTATAAGTACCAGCAGAATCTCGACAGCAGAACCTTTTCCGTTTCACCCGACGAGTAACAACACTCCCTACTATATTATTTTCCTTGCTCTTTTTTGACTTTGCCATGTCAAGCTGTACCCACAACACAAAAGAATAAAATCACTCTTCAGAACTCATTGATGCATGATACAGACAAGCAATACTTTGATGTAAGACAACCGTATGAGGATGGAATATGTAAGAAAAACAGGACGGCATGACATATTCACAGCTACGATGTGCAAACTAAGAAGAAGGATTTTCAAGAAAATAGAAGTAATGCAAGATAGACACCATATGAAATATGCAACCAATATTACTCTGCCAATTTAAAGTGTCTTGTCATAAGTGGCAATTCGAAAAATTAGAAGCAGTACAACGTAGAAATCAATGCAAGATGCAACCACTATCAAACTTCCATGTTAGAAGCGTCCAATCATGAGTGACTGATGCAGGATACACAATAGCAGTACTTTGATGTAAGAACATGGTATGATAGATAGATGCAGTGTATTCTAGACACAGAAAGCCATGTCATATGCCCATGTATAATGTATAAACTCAGCAGGTGCAGTTTAATCAAAATAGAAGAAATACAGGCTAGACAACATATGCAACATGAAACCAATTATCACACTGTCAACTTAGAGCAAGCACCTGCGATGGTGGAGTACGGGAGATGAGCTCATCATGTAGACTTGGGACTTCAACTTCATTAGCAGTAGCAGTGGCAAATCTAGAGAGTCTCTGTTTGCATCGGTGGGGAGGACCACCAACATCCCCTAACTTACTCTTTTCCTTCCTATTTTCTGATATTGCCTTATGAAGTCAAAACCACAAGAAGATGAATAAAATTAGCTCTGCATAACTGGTTGATGCATGATACATACGAACACTACTTTGATGTAAGGCAAGCGCAGGATAGGAGGATGGAATATATACAAAAAAAGACAGTGTTTCATATTCGCACGTACAATAGGAGGATGGAATATGTATGGAAAAACAGTAAGAAGAAGGCATTTCAACAAAATTTGAAGAAATGAAAGCTAGGCACCATATGAACATGCAACCAATATCACTCTATCAGGTAAAAAGTGTCTCGTCGTAAGAGCCATTTCAAGAAATTAGAAGCAGTACAAGCTAGCAGACAATGCAAGATGCAACCTACATCACAGTCCCAAGTTAAATGTGTCTTATGGGTAAGTGATCGTTACAGGTATAAGTTGTAGGCTACACAGATGCAATTCAACATAATCAGAAGCAATGCAAACTAGACATCATACGAAAAACGCAACCACGTATAATAGTTCCAAGTAAGAGCAAGCACCTGTGATGGTGGAGTAGGGGAGATGTGCTCATCATGTACACGTATGTTCTAGAAACAGGAACACGTGTCATATTCACAGGCATTATGTGTAAAGTAAGTCGATGCAATTCAAGTTTGAAGCAATACAAGCTAGACATCATATGCAACATGCAACCACATATAATAGTGTCAAGTTAGAGCAAGCACCTGTGATGGTGGAGTAGGGGAGATGTGCTCATCATCTACACAACTACATTGACTGTCCAGCCTTGTGTTGTCTTGCGAATCTTGTTGGGAGGATGGCGGAGTAGAATCTGTAGAGACCCCCTATTTGAGTTTCTCCGAAGGACCACCATCATCCACTACCGGACTAATTACCTTAAGCTGTAATGATTTTGCATTGTGAAGTCAAACCGATAAGAAAAAGGAATAGAATTCGCTCTTCAGAACTCATTCATGCATGATACTGACGAACACTACTCGGATGAAAGGCAAACACATGATGCGAGGATGGAATATGTATGAAAAACAGGATGGTGTGACATATTCACACCTATGATGTGGTAACTAAGCAGAAGGCATTTCAACAAATTAGAAGCACTGCAAGCTAGACACCATATGAAAGATGCAACCAATATCACTCTGCGAAGTTCAAACTGTATGGCGTTTCAACAAATTAGAAGCAGTACATGCTAGAAATAATATGCAAGACACAACCAATATCACAGTGGCGACTTAAAGGTGCCTTATCATAAGTGACTGATGCGGGATATGCAAGAATAGTAGTCTGATGTAGAAATAGGAACACATGTCATATTCACAGGCATTATGTGTAAAGTAAGCAGATGCAATTCAACAAAGTTAGAAGCAATACAAGCTAGACATCATACGCAACATGCAACCACATATTATAGTGCCAAGTTAGAGCAAGCACCTGTGATGGTGGAGTAGGGGAGATGTGCTCACCATCTACACAGCTACGTTGACTGTCTAGCCTTGCGTTGTCTTGCGAATCTTGTTGGGAGGACGGCGGCGTAGAATCTGTAGAGAACCTCCGTTTCAGTTGCTCGGAAGGACCACCATCACCCAATGCCTTGCCAATTTCCTTCAGCTTTATTGATTTTGCATTGTGAGGTCATACCGACAAGAAAAAGGAATATCATTTGCTCTTCAGAACTCATTCATGGATGATACTGACGAACACTACTCTGATGAAAGGCAAAGTCATGATGCGAAGATGGAATATGTATGAAAAATGGACGACTTGACATATTCACACCTATGATGTGGTAACTAAGCAGCAGGCACTTCAACAAATTAGAAACACTGCAAGACACCATATGGAAGGTGCAGTTAATATCACTCTGCCAAGTTAAAATTGTCTCATCATAGGTGGCATTCATCAAACTAGAAGCAATACATGCTAGAAATCATATTCAAGACGCAAACCAATATCACACTGCCACCTTAAAGGTGTCCCATCATAAGTGACTGATGCAGGATACACAAGAAGAGTAGTTTCATGTAAGAACATGGTGTGATAGACAGATATAGTATGTACCAAAAATAGGAAAGCGTGCCATATTCACATGTATCATGTGTAACCTAAGTAGATGCAGTTTACACTAATTAGGAGCAATATGAGCTAGACACCATATGCAACATGCAACCAGATTTCACACTGCCAAGTTAGAGCAAGCACCTTGGATGGTGGAGTAGGGGAGCGGAGACTTGGACGGTGTAATGCACTATCAGTACAAGGAGAATCTGTACAAATGCTCCATTTACGTTGCTGCAGAGGACCACCATCATCGCCTTCCTTACTCTTTTCCTTCCTCTTTCTTGATTTTGCCTTGTCAAGTGAAACCCATAAGAAAAAAAGAATAAAATTTGTTCTTCAGAACTCATTGATGCATGATACTGACGAACACTACTTTCATGTAAGGCAGCCGCATGATAGGAGGATTGAATATATATGAAAAACAGGACGGCGTGACATATTGACATGTATGATGTATAAAGTGTAAACTAAGCACAAGGTGCTTGAACTTGTTAGAAACGTTGCAAGCTAGAAACCATATGAAAGATGAAACCAATATCAATCTACCAAATTAAAAGGGTGCACTAACAAACATATTTGACCAAATTAGAAGTAATACATGGCAACAGTCTAGAAATAATATGCAATATGCAATGAATCAAGGTGACTCATCGTAAGTGATTGATGCAGGATATAGAAGAGAGATAGTTTCATGTAAGAACAAGGTTAACACATAGATGTAGTGTGTACCAAAAATAGGAAGGCATGTCATATTCACAGGTAGTGTGTAAACTAAGTAGATGCAATTTACCCTAATTAGAAGCATAACAAGCTAGACACCGTATGCAAGATGCAACCACATATCACACTGCGAAGTTAGAGCAAGCACCTGTGATGGTGGTGTAGGGGAAGTGCGGTCTTTAGGTATAGAACTACGTTCAATATCTTCATTTAGGCTTGCTGTTTCTTGAGAATCATGTGGAGAGGATGAAATTGCATTCTCTATAAGAGTATTGCGTCTTGTATTAACCCACACGCGTGACTGTCTCATCATAAGCGATAGACGGCGGATACACAAGAACAGTAGTTTGATGTAAGAACATGGTGCAATAGGCAGATGTAGTATGTACCAAAAACAGGAAGGCGTGTCATATTCACATGTATAATGTGTAAGCTAATGAGATGCAATTTAACAAATTAGGAGCGTTGATGAGGGATACACAAGAAAAGTGCCTTATCATAAGATATAGTATGTACCAAAAACAAGAAAGTGTGTCATATTCACATGTATCATGTGTAAGCTAAGCAGATGTAGTTTACACTAATTAGGAGCAATACGAGCTAGACACCATATGCAAAATGCAACTAGATATCACACTGCCAAGTTAGAGCAAGCACCTTGGATGGTGGAGTAGGGGAGCGGAGACTTGAACCTTGTAATGCACTATCAGTACAAGGAGAATCGGTACAGATGCTCTGTTTACGTTGCTGCAGAGGACCACCATCATCGCCTTCCTTACTCTTTTCCTTCCTCTTTCTTGATTTTGCCTTGTCAAGTCAAACCCACAAGAAAAAGGAATAAAATTTGCTCTTCAGAATTCATTGATGCATGATACTGACGAACACTACTTTCATGTAAGACGAACACTACATATCACACTGCCAAGTAAGAGCAAGCACCTCCGATGGTGGTGTGGGGGAATTGCGGTGATCAACTAGAGAGCTACGTTGACTATCTTCATTTAGCCTTGCCGTTTCTTGAGAATCATGTGGGGAGGATGACACTGCACTCTTTAAACGAGTATGGCATCTCACAGAAACCCACTCGGGTGACTGTCTCATCATAAGTGATTGACGAGGGATACAAAAGAGCATTAGTTTGATGTACGAACATGGTTAATAGACATATGTAGTATGTATCAAAAACAGGAAGGCATGTCATTATCAAATGTATAATGTGTAAAGTAAGCAGATGCAATTTAACCAAATTGGAAGCAATACAAGATAGACACCATATGCAACATGCAACCACATTTGACCGCACGAAGTTAAAGCAAGCACCAGGGATGGTTGTGTGTGGCAATTGAGATCATCAACTGCAGAGCTAAGTTCACTGTCTCCAACTGTTGACATTGCACCCGTTAGAGCGCCGGAACGCTTAGTGCTTATCTTCGAATTACACTGGAGCGACTTCTGTCTTTTCTTTTCTGCATTCATCAACACTGCATCAGAGTCTAAAATACCCATGCATAAAAAACAATAGTGTGAGTATGGGTGAAGTGTGTGCACAATTAGTACAGTGTAAAGGTAGCAGGTAGCAGGTCGGTGAGAAATAAATGACGGGAGACATATGATAGCTCTACAACATGCATGGCACACTAAATTACTACATGAATCTATGAAAATAACAGTCGACTGAAAGCAAATAGGTCAGTCCATTTTTTCTGCACCATCCGATGTACAAAGAATGGGCAGATCGCCTTCATCTACCTCCAGCGAGTCAGTGTTGACGATCTTCCTCGAAACGCCAGCGACCACCGGCCCAGTATTCCTCCCTTGCCTATGCCCTCCCCTCGACCTCACCGCACCGCCGTGCTTGGCTCCGCCCCCCGTCCATCCATTCAAGCCCCGCCGACCTCCAGATCGGGCGCAAGGAGCTCCTGCGCCCCACACCCCTATGATAGACACCAATGCGCCGCTTCCCCGGGGAACAGGCGGACTAGTTGCTCCGTGCGCCTAAGTGGGTGCTGCTTCTTTCAATTGCGGTTCGACTGACCCTGAATTGAAATCCAGGCGGGCTACTAACCTCTAGCAAAGGTGAAATAGTAAAAGGGAGGAAACCTTGTGCATTTAGTATCACGAAGAAGATGTAGTAAGAAGCGCTCAACTAGTTTCTTTCGTGGGATGAATACGGTGTGAGCGGAGACATAAGATTTGCACGAATAAGGGAAGAAGAATACCTCTTTCTGCTGGCAATGATGTGTCCTCCTTCTGTTTTTCCGACGATCTTCTTGTTGTTCGCCGGAAAGCAGAAGTTGTGGAGGATGGTGCAGCCTTGGACGAACCCATGGCCAAGTTGTTGAGTGTGGTCGGTGGCCGTCTGTCGGCGGCAGGGAAGCAGATCGGAGGCGGCGAACGTCGGCGTAGCGGGAACAGCTCCGGTGCGGTGGACGGTTGCGATAGTGGAGCCGCAGCAGTGAGGCGCAGGACGGCGTGGTCGGAGTGGTTCTGGTACGGTGCACGTCAGCGTCGGCGTCGTGGGGGCAGCTCTGCCTCGGCTTCAGCTGCTAAGTCCTTGAGGGCGTTGTGGTTGCGGTTGCGTTGGATGACAATGTCAGGGTACCGGCTCCGGCGTGATGGAGGAGGGCGGCGGTCTATTGGCCGCTATGGGGTGGAGGACGGAGGATGCTGGGGTTTCGTGGCTGGTGGAGAGGGCGCTTTCGTGCCCACAGAGTATGAATGGGGAAACGGAGGGAGGCGAGGAACTAAGGGGGAACAATGTTTCGATTTGAGACACACTTGTTTGAAATTTGGGGAAAGTGACAAACTTTCCCCCATCTAAAATTTCGGACATATTGCGGGTTGGGGGTAGGACAGTCATGTCAGGTGTCCCAAATGTGGGCGGGACAGATTTCGGTCGAGCGCATGGGTAGGCGCCCATGGCGTACGAATGCTTCTCTGGCGTCTTGGTGAAGTTACAACCTACCCCGGTTTAGACCTTTGGACATCGGGCCGATAGGCTACACGGGCCAGAGTCAGGACAGTAATTTCCTACCACCAAAACATTAGTCTCGCGTGGTTTCGGGTGACCAGAGGCCTGTTTGGCGCTTCGTTCAGGGCCTCTTTGATTCACAGGATTGTCAAAATAAAGGAATAGGAAAAAAGCAGGAATAGGGTGACATGTCCCATAGTATCCTACAAGATTTGAAAGAATGTTTGATAGCATAGGAAAAACAAAGGAATTCTACAAAGAGGTTTGAGTGGATGGAAATTTTCCTCCAAAATGTAGTACAAATGGATCATATGGAAAATTTCCCAAGGATGCCAATCCTACAAATCAAATGAGCATCACAGGAATATTTTCTAAGAGTTTAAATCCTCCAAAAATCCTATGCAATTCCTTTGAATGAAAGGAGCCCTCAATATTTGGGAGCAGAAGCATTTAACATTTTCGGTTCTCTTGAATTGAACTTTCAGTATTTGTCAAACTTCACAAATCTTTACTCTTGAAAACCCAAAAGCTACGATTATTTTGGAATGGAGGGGTACATTTGAATATACATTGTACACGAGTATATATTAAAAAATATGCAACTTACCTCAGTTCATGCATGGTTCCATATATAATGTCCTTGGTTGTAAAAAAAAGTTAGATATGCGTATGAATATATATAGCATGTTCAAACTCACAACAAAGATTGATGCCCCTTTAACATCTGATTTACAAATGCCATTATCTCGGGTTCAAATAGATGAATGCACTTCCTATGAATTCGAATCTTCAAAACCCTCTTTATGTTGAATTTGACATGTATTCCATTTCGTAGCTAGAAATTTGGAATGTATCCATGAAAGTGACAAATGTATAAAGTGCTTCACACTAACAACATGGAGTGCACTAATTAATGTTTATATATGAATTGCAAAAGCATCCATTGCCTATATTTCAAACCGCTCTCACTCTATGGATCGATAATATGAAATAAACTCATGCACATGCTAGAATTCAATTGCAGTTGAAGAAAGATCCTGCTCCTGGTACTGTATATTAGTGATAGGGGTGTGTACAAAGTACACGTGAATACCAGGCATTGTGCGTGTGTGTATACTATCGACGAACTAGCCCCCAAGCTTGTATACCATACTAAGGGCCTAGGGTTACAAATCATATATAGTCGGCTTATCACCAGTGGGGATAGAGTCCTCCGCGACTCTGGTTGCTTCGTGTTGTACGCCGAGTCCTCCACATGGGTCTTCGTATAACACGTCTCGGTCCAACCTATATGTGGCGCAGGATGGAACCGACCCATGAGTCTTCATGTTGACCCACCACAACTAGAAATGATGTGCCCACCACACCACACACGCAATCGGCCACTAAGAAAATAGGCATATACAATAGTACAATGATATCTAGCTCACGATACGTCTCCATATTTTGTTGATGACACTGACGGACTTTGCATTTGATGTGTGCTCCGTATTTTGTTGACGACACTTACGGTCATTGTATTTGAAGCGAAAGCATGATATGGTCACTGGACTTCAGACTAAGCTCATACGGTCACCACATACATTTTGTCGTGCTAACCAACATGTGGTTGGATGGTTAGAGGACAATTGTTTCTCGATCCCACCAAGGTTAAAGTCCCGGTGCTCGCATTTATCTTGTATTAATTTCAGTATTTTCCGGCGACGTACGTTCAGTGGGAGGAGACGTTCCACTCGACTACGAGGCACCTATGGTGACTTCGTAAAATCTCAAGATCAAATATGCTGGCCCACTCTCTCGATGGTGCTCATAGGGGTAGGGTTCGCGTGTGTGCGCTTATAGCGGTGAGTGCTTGCGCGTATATATGAGCCCTTGCGTCTGTACCGTGTTAAACAAATACATATCATGATTATACGGTCACTGGCTCACCCGTACAACTCTGTATTTTGTTGATGACACAATCAATTGACCAGTCAAACGTTCCACGCGGCGCAACTAGTGTTGCACCATCGGGGCGCGTAACCGTGGGGCCCACCTGTCAGCCCGTATATGAAAGAAAGAAATGGTAGTTTGAGTCTGTATTGTGTTAATAAAATAGGAGTACATTTTAGGGTGATCATACAGTCACTGGCTCACCATACAGATCTGTAATTTGTTGATAACACGATCAATTGACCAGTCAAATGGTCCACATTCAGCAGCGCACATTACCATAGGGCCCACCCATCAGCGCGTATATGAAGGACAAAAATGGTAATAAATGAGTGGTTTTGGGGAGGGCGGGCCGGCCGCGGGCGGCGGGGGCTGGCGGTTCGGCCAGGGTGGCTGGCGGCTCAGGGGGCCCTTGATTTCGTATCCAACGGCTGGAAAATCTAATGACCAGAGATGAAAAAGTCAGTCGACTGACGTGTAGCCTCACCCTGCACGTACACACGCACGCACGCAAGACACACACGCATGTAGGTGTGCAACACTGACACGTACACACGCACGCATGCTGGCGTGCAACACTGACACGTACATATGCACTCACGAACACACGCACATACGCACCCATGCATGCAACACTGAAATGTACCCTTGCATGCATGCAACACTCGCATGCGTGCATGCACACAGCACATGACGCAAGACACACGTTCAACCTATGCGTGCATGCACTCTTTGTTAAGGACATGGATTGTTACAGGTATTAATCAATCTTATCTGTGATAAGCAGAACATTGATGTTTGCAGCGGTCTTTATGAATCACAGCGTATCGAACGGGCTATCAACATAGTAGGCTTATCTACATGAAAAAGATGACATAACACTCAATGAACAATCATTGGTTTATGAAATGCCCTCTTCTGACCGCCCTGGCACACTAAAGGTTCCTCTACTGTGCACTGCCTGCGTTGGGTCACTGATATGCATGCCATGCACCCAAAGAGCCCACATGTCACATGGGACCACATGACAGGCCATGCTCCCCCGCCGATCGCTCGGTAAAATCACCTCATTTTTACTATACTTCCTACATACTCCCTCCTTTCCGGTTTATAAGGCTCAATTCAAAAATCTCACCAACCAAGGTAGATAATGAGTGGTGGAATATTTTTTGTAGTTTGCAAAAGCACCCAATTAATGCTCTTATTTTCCTCAAAAAATTATGTTTACGAATGCATTAATTGCAACGCATGCATCCATAAAGTGCATGCATTGGTCAGTTTTCTCTTAATACTTGCATGCAATGATTTAATGCACCTTGAAGTCTGAACATGTGATGGGGAACAACCAAATTGAGCCTTATAAAATGAAAAAACTAAAATTTTGAGATAAGCCCTATAAACCAGAAAGGAGGGAGTATCGGTTTACTACATGGCATGCACGTCATTCTAGGTTGAGAATTTAACTGGCTATATATGTGATGAATAGTACTCTAGCCTTTTAAAAAATGTATACTTTTGAACAGAAGTACTATCGATGGATTGCGCCATGGTGCAAAAATTGAAATTAAAAAAAAGGTGGTACATATAGAGAGCGCTCGTCGCCAAATTATGCATATAGTACTATTAAAAAGGCTAGTCACAATAATGGTGTCCAGCACAACCCACCCCTCAAATAAAACTAAGATGGTGCTTGGATACGTCTTAGTCCCATGACTAAAATAAGTGGGACTAAAACATGCTAGCCTCACCCATGCTTGGATCCAAATACTAAAAAGGCTAAATTCAAGTTAATGAGCATTTATTATCCTCCAAACCCTCCAATCCAGAACTCGCCTGTGTTAAAGGAGAGGAGTTAAATGAGTAGAGAGAGGACTAATCCACATTTTACTAGGGGTACCCCTGACAAAAAAAAATTAGTCTCAAGACTAGTTTTAGCCCCTCTTTAGGCTGGTCGTAATGGTAGTATCATAACTAGTATCATGCATGCCAACTAGGCAATTTTGATGAGGTGTCATAGTATTAAATGAAGAAAGAGAGGGTGGAGTATCATATCATGATACCGTATCATAATAATTGCTATGCTACTTTGTGTCATTCATGGCAATAAATAGAGTACTACATGATATTATATGTGATACTATGCATTAGGGAGGTAGTATCATACACTAGTATCATATGGATGATACTAGTATATGATACTCCCCATTACAACCAGCCTTAGTCAGGGGTGCTTGGAACTTTAGCCTCTTAAAGAGACTATTTTTAGTCAGACTAAAATAAGTCCCTTGGATCCAAGCACCCTCTAAGCATCCTAGAATTCTTTGACAAAACTAAGCACCCTGAAATTCTTTGACAACTAAACTGCTGGCTATATGATGTTGGCCACATATAGTGTACGTATATAATGTGAAAAAACGAGTGGTAGTACTATACCAACTAAAAGATGAAATGTAATAAATACTAGTATGTACATACTGAAGAGTTAAAGTAACGAGAAGAAACATAACATAGTTCTGCTGGGGGCTCAGCACAACACACCCCTCAAATTAAGTTAAGCACACCTGAAATTAAACCTTGCAACTATTCCGGTAGACACTGCATTAGAACCACCATGAGCAATGACATTGCCACCTTACTCGGAGTCCTCGTCCACGTCCTCGACTTCATCCTTGTCCCTCTTCCTCTTGGCCGATACTTCTTTGCTTGAACCGCACACTTGGCTGTTGCTCTTCATCCAACCCTTGTAGATATTGAAGCAAAGGTAGCCATCCATTGCAGCGTAGTGGATGTGGTCTATATCTAGTACATTCCGCTGCCATGCATGACGATGAAACATGTAATGAGGTTTCTCCAGTTTATCGTATGAAGGATGAACCATGGCTCCTGCCAGGGTCAGCATTGAAGGCTGACGAGAGGACACCAGCCGATTCTTCTAGAGGTCGAAGGTGTTGCCTACAATGAGGCCTATCCGATGCAGGACTTCTTTGTCGTTACCAAAGTATACATTAACGAATTTGACTAGGTTGCTCTCGAGGAAGTCCTTAAAATCATGGCACTCAACGTCAGCATGGCATATGTGGTAGACCAAGCAAAAGTCATGCACGCAAACCTGGATCATGGAGGGCTTCTTCCTCTCTTTGTCCTATAGATCCTTCTCTCGTCCTAGGACTGTGGTGTACTCAACATCTAGCCCAGCGACCCACTCATCATTTGAGTCTTCGAACATGCGTCTTAAGCGAGAAAGGCATCATTTCACCGTCGCGGAAGAACGGGTGTAGATGAAGTCGAACTCATCGTCGGTGATGGTTCGAACCTTGTACTCACCACCAATCGTGGAGATTTGGGACGCCATGGATTTGGGAGGAGGGTTAGGATTAGTGGAACTGCCGTAATGTGAATGGACGAGACGACTAGGAGCGAACTATCATAGTATTGAAGGACGTGCGGTGACGAGTAGGAGTGAACTGCCAGCGTGCGAACGGCAGGGTAGTGGCTTTCCATTCTCCCATGATATGGGCTTCCGACAGCCCTTGGATCTGAGATCGAACGGTTCATATCCTATCCTGGAGGGTTATTCTGCAAATTTTCAGCAACTTATCATGCGAGTGTTTGATCTCAGATCCAAGGGCTGCTAGCAGCCCGTATCATGGTCGCGCCTACCACGACCGTCGCGTCGCTCGTGCGGTCGCGTCCTTGGAGATTTAACACGTTGCGTTAGGCTATCTGATGTTGGCATGTCATACATAGTCATCACTTAGTCACTCATACTACAACATGGTTGGCTATAAGTGTATTATTTTTTTACTCCTCTCTATCTCTTTCTTTGTACTCAAGGAAGAAACAGTGCTAAGCACGTGTATTTATTGCATTTCCCAAGGAGTGACCTCTTCCAATGAAATGGTGTTGCTAACTTTGCTTCATTTAATTAGCTATAGACTCAGAATTGTCTTTTCACCTAGGTACACTCGCTTAGCACCGTTTCTTCCTTGGGTCACCAAACTGGTCTCTCTCTTCTTGATTAACTTGCCACATCAGACTTTATGCTTACGTGGAAAGCTTAAGCACCTGTAGGAGTAAGTAAAAGTAAGTACAATAGTGCGCTTTACATGGCATTTTTGCATATGTGGAGGAAAGAGGGGCAAGGAAAAAGTGGAGAAGTGGGCTCTCATGCAAGAGCCAGCCTCTACTACATGGTGGAGCATTGGGAGAGGCACCTATATGGAGGTGGTCAGGAATCTGGGAGACTCACGCCGGTCGTAGCGCCGCAATTAAAATAATAATGGCAAGTCAAATCACGGGGCCCCACCTGTCCAGCAGTAACTTGCTGTCAAATCACACAGCCCTACGTTTGCAGCAGCCTACTCCCTCGTCTTCTCGCGTCTCTGTCGAACCAACTAGGCGGAACTGCCCCGCCGCCTACCGTGCAGCAAAAGCCCCACCCTCGACTTTTAAATACAACTAAATCCGCTGAAGAATCCAATGATATACTTTTTGTGACATAGTAACTCATATTTAGTTAGTCAAATGAATGACCTAGAACTACGTGCAGGCCCTATAAACCGAGACACCTGAAAATAAAAAAACCGAGATGGACAGGGTAGTTCAGCACGTATCATTTTAGATCAATATAGTCGGGATTCACCAAGGAGCAAAACCAAGTGGTAGGCTACTCCTATCGTGTTGGCGTAGCAACTCAAGCAGGGTCAGTCCGCACACGAAATGGTGACACACTTAACAGGACCCCTTTGGTCGACATGTGGCTCATCCACCGTCTTGTTCCACGTGCGATGCACCAAATTACATTTTGGAGCAGCGGTTGGAATTGGAGGCACCCCGGTCGTAGCTACACATCAGTATAAAATGAGCGACGAGGGGTCAAATCACAAAGCCCTACCTTTCCCGCATTAAGCTGGACGGACGAAGCAACCATCATTTCACTCTAGGGTGCAAGAGCATAAAGAAAAGAGAAAACAATGATGCGTGCGGCAGCTACCTAGGGCACCCTAGAGAAGAGGTCTCCACTACAGATCCTTTTTTTGAAAGCGCCTCCATATACAAATCGGCTTCTCCCTCGTCCTCTTGAAGAAAACCGATGATGAGTGCGGCGGCAGGGTTTGTAGGAGTACTACGGGGTGCGGGGCCACGTCGTAGTAAACGGGTTCGAGCCGACGCCTTAAATATGTGTGGGCCACTTGGTTCTACGGGAACGAGGCAACATTTTGGGTTCGGGGACCAGTGGAGATATAGTACGTACAAAAAATTGTGGACGTAGGTTCGATTGAAAGGCAATGAGGCATGGGCCCTGCATTTTGATATACCCGAGGCCGCATGAAATTTTCTACTCTACTCAAAACTAGTAAGGTACACATGTATTGAACGCATGAGATTTCGAAACCAAATTATGAATAAATACACACTATAGGATGTAAAGCTTTGAGTCATATATGCATGATGTAGATGTTCGTTTAGTTCTTATAGTTCATCTCATTCAAAATCAATAAGTTTTATAAAAATGTTAAGATTCATGGGGTTGTGCATTATACTCCCTCCGTTCCAAAATAGATGACCCAACTTTGCACTAACTTTGTACAAAGTTAATGCAAAGTTGGGTCATCTATTTTGGAATGGAGGGAGTAAATCATAAAGTAAAAAACAAATAATGGCAATTCATTTAGAAAAAATAATCAATTATGATACAGAAGATTATAGAACAAAGGAGAAGTGCTTGTGTTTTGAGGTTTGTGCATTATGCTTAAGTTCAATCGTGGAGTCTTCTAAATTGTACATGTGGCAGATCTGGTGGAATGTTGATGATATCCAACGGCCAATAGTGCTCGGATTTGCCTATCTCTGCACTGTCGGGTTAGCTTCATCCAGCGACCATCTTTCAAAGTTATTGGCATGCTGTATAGTTCTTGTGCCATAGTTGCATGTTTTGGAAAAAAGCTACTAGTGGGTTGTACTATCTATTTAGGAATAGAAGATGTATACATGGAAGTTGTAGGGAAAGAGATGACATGGAGCATCTCAATTCCTATGAGTAGGGGATTGGAAAAGAGATGTCATTTGGTTCACATCATAGGAACTTTTCTATTGAATATAGAGATGACATGTTTCTCAATTCCTATGAGGAGGGGTTAGAAAAGATATGTAATTTGGTTCATATCATGGGAACTTTTCTATTGAATATACGCTAATGTTTATATTCCTTTGAAATTAAGGGAGTATAGGAATCCATTCATATGAACCAAGTGGCTCTACAGCTATAGAAATGATATCATGTTTATTTCCTTTGAAATGTGGAGTATATGAATCTATTCCTATGAACCAATTGGCTCTAAAGGAAAAAATCCTATAAAAATCATATCATATAGAGTTCCTTTGATATTCCTCGACACTAAAGGATGCTTGAAATTGCTGCGGGTGATACGATGGTCTTCCTTTGTAGACTCCTCAGCCAACTTTATAGTTACCTCTCGAAGATGAATGAAATGATATATACATGGTATTCTACATGTGCAATTTGGTACATGAAAACTCGGTAAAAGTTTGCGAGGTTCGAATTTTCAATAAAGCTATATGCACTGCATTTCGGAACGGAGGGAGCATACGACAGTTGCTAACACTCACGTGGAAGATTTGTGTGTAGGAGGAGTGGCTGTTCTGTTAAATGACATGGCTAAACTGACACTGTCGGATGCCGATCTAACGGTCCTTACGGCGTTCGTCAGGAAAAGGCTTGTGGTGAACGTTTGTCGGATAATGATTTATGGACACATGCATTGCATTGATACATGCCCCCCTCTCTCTCACGCACACGCACCCTCACGAGTCACGACTCTCCCGAGTCCTCTCGCAGACTCGCACGTCGCACCCACCGACTATCTGCAGGTAGACGTCGCGCACATATGTGCTCTTCACACCCTACCCTCAGAACTTCTAAAAAACAAAAGACGGCAAGCACATTTTATTTTAGCTCACACATCACACACTTGTACTATTACTCTTGCGGCGAGCGTTCTTTGGGCATAGTATATTGTACTCTCATGAAGAGAAGCGGTGCACACACGCACTAGTTCTCTCACACCCACTCGCGGGTACATGTAGGAGCGCATTTTTTGAAGCTGGTACAACAAAATCACTCCACTATATATAACAGCAGGAGCCTTAGCGCTTGCTTTACTAGGGTTCCTCTCGTTCACTCTCTCATGCTCTCCAGATCTAAGAAACACATAGGTGGCCACACTCTCTCAGCTCACGGCTGGTCACAAATCCGGTCGGACAACCTTGACCGGGGCAGGGGTGTAGGTGCATCGTTCACACTGTCGTCGGCGGCGAGGGAGGAGACCAACGGCTGCCCGCGCGTCCCGATCAGCGGCTGTGCCGTTCTCTCCGAGAGAGCGCCGGCTTGGGAGGGACTCCGACCCCTTCTTCCTCCCTGCTGTATTGTGGCCAAGATGCGGCCTCCTGACGCCGTCTTTGCGACATGCCGACGACCCTCAGGTATATATTCCTTCGAAACCTGCCTTGCTCTACTGCCCCAGCTCCCTTTGTGTGGATCATTTTCTACTTCCGTCCGCTGTTCAAAAGCCACCTAGACTTCTACTAAGGCATGTGCTTTGCACGTATGTTCTGTATGATAGATACTCATATACCTTCTTTTAGAGAGAGAAATGGGTACTCATATCTTGAGTAGATATCATAATGTGTTTGTTTGCATGATCTAAGGACTATTCTGAAATAAGAAGCAAATCACTTGCACAAATCAAACTGAGTTCCAAGTAAGAATTTGATTACAAGATAAAAGTTGTAGTTTTATTTTATGCTATTTCCTGGGTTCCACTGATGTATAGTTCCAGAGTTGTTTGACGGTTTACATGCATGTTTATGGACTATTTTGGGCAACTAAATAAGTCATTTAGGTCTGACAGACACTCATGTCCTGTATTAGCTTGAGGTATAGCTTATGTATCACTGAAATAAAAAATTACACTTTTTCTGCGAATAATAAAAATATTAGATTTCTCGATGAAGCAGAATAAAACTTTAGCTAGCATCAGCCATGCAATGTTATGTTATGTGAACAGTGTAAACTTTGCAGTATAGCGGCATCTAAAAAATCCATTTTTACAATAATCTAAAAAATTAGTCAGTAGTAGAGTGTTTATTTCCCAAGTGACAACGGGGAACCAAAATGTGCTAGCTATTTGCCAACTTGTCGTACTTGCATGTGAGGAGGTGGCAGCCGTTTCTAGACATTTCTCAACTTTAGTAGGTGCAATCTAGATTCAATGGGGACTTCTTTATTTGTTTACTTGGAGAGCAGAGTCAGCCATGTGCACAAGGAGTGGGAGCGAATCTGGCAGCTCTTAGCCGTCAGATCATGTCATCCTTTGTTTGATGGACGGCAGTGATATGCATGAGAGGGGAAATGAATGGTGGATTTTGAGCCAATGCTTGTTTGGGCGGGAGAACCGAAGATGGAGTGGTAAATCCAATTTCAAAACTGCCACATTATAGTAGTAGTAGATTAGAAATAAAGCTATTTCATACAGTCGACTCAAAGCATTGGTTCAAATAGGGAAGAAAGTGGGAAAGCTGTAGCATGAATCTAGGACTTGGTTCTAAGAGGAAACGAGGGAAAGTAGTAATATCTGACACTGTTTAAATAACCGTATATCTTATTTGCGCAAACAGGGATGTCTGTCTCCATATCGTTTCGGGATGTCTGTCTCCGTATCGTTTCTATCCGCGCAATCAAAAGCACATACCTCAGTTTTAGTACAAGTGTGTAAAATGAGATGGCTATCCCTCGCTGTCGTTGTCTAACCTCCCGTCTTCAAGGTATCCCTACATTGGTGGTAACTAAGGTAGAATGACCAACGCAATCTAAAAGAAGCTGATTCGTACGTTTTACTTCCTGATTGCAGTGCAGGGATGAGCGAAAACAACTGCATCCTAGTCCGGAATGCACTTTCTACCAGTTCATCCATGGACCAAGGACTAGATGGCACGGCAGCATGACAGTTTTTTGGACAGGTGCGCGGACAAGAGGCATTGTGGTCTGCTTATTTCTACAAATAGCGGTACTTAAATTTAGTGGAATGCACAAGCATTTCAGCTGGTCAGTACACTACATGGTTCAGTTCAGCATTCCAGCTGATACCACAATTATAATTGGTTATTCTGGAACGAGAGAACCTAACCCTGAATGGTGGCAACAAGAAAAACTAGAGTGAACTCCAGGAAATTTAAGCCTGCCGGGAGGCCCTTTGCTCAGAGAGAAGCCTTGCTTTTTTTCCTGATTTGTAAACCTTCTCACAAGTTTTTCTTTTGTTGTGAACTAGTATATGTTTGTTATGTTCTATGAATCATTGAGATGTATAAAATTGCTTAACTTATGCTTTTCAAGTTTTTATGAAGACGAGTTTAATGTGAGTGTTCCACATCAGCGCTGGACTTGCGTGTGAACGTTTGGAATTTATTACATTGTGGCCTCAATTAACTACATGAACCACTGTAACAAGATATATAGTTGCTTATATGTCAGACAATAGATTGTTGATTGTTAGCTGGTCGATAGCCTAGTGTTGAAGCGAGCTGAGCCAATGTGCCATGTTTTGCACAACTGCTTACAAGTGGGGTAGCACCAACAGTGTTTACACGTACTTATGTATACGTCGGCGCACGGTTCTCGAACGAGTGCTCTATTTCATCAAAACACACACTGCTCGTATGATAAACTGTGACAACTTATGTCTTACCATGCCATATTCATGAAAAAACTAGTGAGGACGCATCTGTTTCGGCAACAACTATGATGGTTCTCACATGATTCACGGGCACACAAAAGTAGCAGCAGTTCCCATAGACGGATTCAAACAGAGTAATAGCCCCCAGAGGGGTCGATAATAGGCAAGGTTCGGATAATTAGACACAATCCAAACTACTATTAAACACTAGTTGGGGCAACTATTTCATGCCTAGATCTAATTTGGGCTGGACACAAGACGTACCTTGCCATGAACATCATCGAGGACGTCCCGCAGTAGCTCAATCCTGTGAACCTTCATGAAGACAACCTTGTGGCCTTGCCACTGATAAACTTGTTTGTGGAGGCATGTCACATCATCTTCCCGCGTAAGCTTGACAAGAACAGTATTCCTCACAAACGAAGGAGTAGCTTTGAACTTCTTGTGCTTCAGTACACCCTGGACAACACGCCTGATAACAGTGAGGCTGGAATACAACTCTTCATTGGTATAACCGCAAATGGCTTCCATGATCCAACAGCCTAAGAACTCTATTTTCCGAGTGCGTATATGCAGGTCGTCCGCCTCATAGAGAGTGACATGTACAACCACACAATCCTTGTCTGCATCAGGGCTCTAATTGAAACAGAAACAAAATTTGAATTACTTTTCAGTATAAGAAACACAAGTTATTTAAACCACAACGTATACCATGGCATCGAAGCTAATAAAATTGTGCATTATTAATCACCAAATACTTCCTTTTCTAAAAAAATCACCACATACTTAGATGAAAAACCACAATCGAGATCGGCAAAGAAGGAAATCACCTTGGGCAGCTCAGCGAGGGGGGGGGGGACACACCCTCGGAGGGGGAAAACTGCTCCTGCAATGCCACGGGGCCTGTAACCTCAAACGGGGCATTGACCATCTCAGTATCTGGGGTCGCCTCGGTGGTTGCCTCCATCTTCTTGGAGCTCTTTGTCTCGTGGGGATCAGCCTCCCGCGTCTGCTCCAATATCGGCAGATCTTTGCCTGGTTCTCATTGGTCCATCACGAAACTGACGAATACTAGGAGTCCACTGAAAGGAAAACAGAATCACAATGACAATGAAACAAAAAAGAGAGTGAGCATCGGTTACTGCTTTGCAAAAGTTGTTTTTTTCCTTTGAACGAAAATATACCAACATCACGGATCCGCTTACCTTCCCTTCGTTCGGAGAGAAGAACAGTGGTAGATGCAAGTGTTGCCTTTCTTGAGGGAGACGTTTCAATGACCTAGGAGGAGCCAAAAGCGGTAGAGTTTCTCCACTATACTAGTAGTGATTGTTTTTCTGGGTAGCTGTAGAGTGTCTCCACTATACTAGTAGTAATTGTTTCTCAGGTCCCAAGACAAAACAGCCCATCCACACTAGTAAATAGTAAAATCAGTTCAAAAACCTAGGTGCTCTTCTTCCTCCTTGCTCCCACCCACCTCACGTCAGCTCGCTCCACTCGTACCCCCAAATTCCTCACCTCACTCCTACAGAAAACCCCAGCTCCCCTTCTTCCTCACTCCTACAGAAAACCCCCAGCTCCCCTTTTTCTTCGCTCGCACTACAACTAGGCTCGTAATTTGTTACTTTGCTCAAATCCGTGAGTGCGACGCGACGCCCTCGAGGAAAATGGAGTCGGCCGATCCCAGGAACCCGTAGAATCTCGGGTGGACCGCATCAGCGATCTCCCGGACGCCATCCTTGGGGAGATCATCTCGCTTCTCCCCACCAAGGATTGCTGCCGCACCCAAGTCCTCTCAATTCGGTGGCGCCCTCTATGGCACGCCGTTCCCCTTAATCTCGACTGTCGTCAGCTATCTCTCTTCAATGATTTTGAAATCCCCAGAGCCATCATCTCCTCCCACCAGGGCTTTGTTCAAAGCCTCCGCATCCCGTCATGCTACCTGAGCAAGCATACCATGCCCTGCACGGTGGACGCCTGGCTGGAATCCCCTGAATTCACAGAACTACAGCTTCTTGAGTTCTACTATTCCCCTGGAAATCACATACCACATACTGAACGCCATGAACTTGTGCCCTCAGCACCGATGTCCATCTCGGGCTTTTCGTCCTCTCTCCACACCGCCACCTTTGCGCAGTGCTACCTACCAGACAATCTGGTACTAAACCTTCGACTCCCATTTCTCAAGAAACTTTCACTTGTGCGGGTTCGTATATCTGAGGCCTCATTGCTCAACATCATCCACTCCAGTTACCCTGCGCTAGAGTGCGTGGTGCTTGTTTTCACAGTTAGAATCGGTTGTCTCTAAATAAAGTCGCCTAACCTTGTAAGAATTGGAATTTCTTTTGATGGAAGGCAGCTCATTGATACGTCTCCAACGTATCTATAATTTTTGATTGCTCCATGCTATATTATCTACTATTTTGGACTATATTGGGCCTTATTTTCCACTTTTATATTATTTTTGGGACTAACCTATTAACCGGAGGCCCAGCCCAGAATTGCTGTTTTTTGCCTATTTCAGTGTTTCGAAGAAACGGAATATCGAACGGAGTCCAAACGGAATGAAACCTTCGGGAACGTGATTTTCTCACCGAATATGACCCAGGAGACTTGGACCCTACGCCAAGGAAGCTTCGAGGTGGGCACGAGGTAGGGGGGCGCGCCCTATACCCCAGGAGCGCCCCCCACCCTTGTGGGCCCACCGAAGCTCCACCGACGTACTTCTTCCTCCTATATATACCTACGTACCCCCAAACGAACAGAGACGGAGCCAAACACCTAATTCCACCGCCGCAACTTTCTGTATCCACGAGATCCCATCTTGGGGCCTGTTCCGGAGCTCCGCCGGAGAGGGCCATCATCACGAAGGGCTTCTACGTCATCATAGCCTCTCCGATGAAGTGTGAGTAGTTTACCTCAGACCTTGGGGTCCATAGTTAATAGCTAGATGGCTTCTTCTCTCTTTTTGGATCTCAATACAAAGTTCTCCCCCTCTCTCGTGGAGATCTATTCGTTGTAATCTTCTTCTTTTTTGCAGTGTGTTTGTTGAGACCGATGAATTGTGGGTTTATGATCAAGTGTATCTATGAATAATATTTGAATCTTCTCTGAATTCTTTTATGTATGATTGGTTATCTTTGCAAGTCTCTTTGATTATCAATTTAGTTTGGCCTACTAGATTGGTTTTTCTTGCCATGGGAGAAGTGCTTAGCTTTGGGTTCGATCTTGCGGTGTCCTTTACCAGTGACAGAAGGGGCAGCAAGGCACATATTGTATCATTTCCATCGAGGATAACAAGATGGGGTTTATTTCATATTGCATGAATTTATCTCTCTACATCATGTCATCTTGCTTAAAGTGTTACTCTGTTATTAACTTAATACTCTAGATGCATGCTGGATAGCGGTCGATGAGTGGAGTAATAGTAGTAGATGCAGAATCATTTCGGTCTACTTGTCACGGACGTGATGCCTATATACATGATCATGCCTAGATATTCTCATAATTATGCTCAATTCTGTCATTTGCTCAACATTAATTTGTTCACCCACCGTAGAATACTTATGCTCTTGAGAGAAGCCACTAGTGAAACCTATGGCCCCCGGGTCTATTCTCATCATATCAATCTCCATCACTTTAATCTTGCTTTGCTTTTTTACTTTGCCTTTTACTTTTCACTTTGCATCTCTATACCAAAAACACCAAAAATACTATCTATCAGATCTCACTCTCGTAAGTGACCGTGAAGGGATTGACAACCCCTAATCGCGTTGGTTGCGA
Source organism: Triticum aestivum (assembly GCF_018294505.1). NCBI lineage: Eukaryota > Viridiplantae > Streptophyta > Magnoliopsida > Poales > Poaceae > Triticum > Triticum aestivum. Next base: position 59,484,435 of record NC_057809.1, on the reverse strand, counting down.
GTAGCTATCGTTTTGTGCAGGTACGAGGGACTTGAGCGTGGCCTCCTACTGGATTGATACCTTGGTTCTCAAAAACTGAGGGAAATACTTACGCTACTCTGCTGCATCATCCTCTCCTCTTCGAGGAAAACCAACGCAAGCTCAAGAGGTAGCAAGAAGAATTTCTGGCGCCGTTGCCGGGGAGTCTACACAAAAAGTCAACATACCAAGTACCCATCACAATCCCTATCTCTCGCATTACATTAGTTGCCATTTGCCTCTCGTTTTCCTCTCCCCCACTTCACCATTGCCGTTTTATTCGCCCTCTCTTTCTCCTTCTCCTTCTCCTTCTCCTTTCTCCATTTGCCTTTTCCTCTCTTGCCTTTTGTTTGCTCGTGTGTTGGATTGCTTGTCTGTCGCGATGGCTCAACCGAGATTTGGTGATCTTCACCTTAAAAGGTTAGAGGAGATCGAAAACAACGTTAGGAAGTTTATGGTTTTGCAATTTGAGCATAATAATTTCTTTAGAAATGAGCTTAAGGAACAAAAAGGTTTTATGAGTTATATGAATAAAGAGCTTGATGATATGTCTAAAGAATTTGATGGTATAAGATCCCAAATTGCTCGTCTAGAAAAGATGATTGCTGAAATGTCAGATATGCAAGCCACCTTATTCAATAAGATGGCCACTAAACCGAATTCCTATGAAAATCAAGATGAAAATCTAAAATTTATTGATGTGTCCCCTATCAAATCTTTGTTTTGCAATATGAATCTTGATGAAACTGAATATGATCTACCTTTACATAGAAGGCGTTCTAAAAATTCGGAGTATTTAGATCTTTATGATGAAATTGATGAAAGTGGGATTGAAAGAAATAAAAATCTAGATGTTGCTAAACCCACTATATTGGATTTCAAGGAATTTAATTATGAAAGTTGCTCTTTAATTGATTGTATTTCCTTGTTGCAATCCGTGCTAAAGTCTCCACATGCTTATAGTCAAAAGAAAGCCTTTACCGAACATATTGTTGATGCCTTGATGCAATCTTATGAAGAAAAGGTTGAATTAAAAGTTTCTGTCCCTAGAAAACTCTATGATTAGTGGGAACCAACTATTAAAATTAAAATTAAAAATCATGAGTTTTATGCTTTGTGTGATTTGGGTGCTAGTGTTTCCACTATCCCCAAAACTTTGTGTGATTTGCTAGATTTCCGCGATTTTGATGATTGCTCTCTAAACTTGCATCTTGCCGATTCCACTATTAAGAAACCTGTGGGAAGAATTAATGATGTTCTTATTGTTGCAAATATAAATTATATGCCCGTAGATTTCATTGTTCGTGATATAGATTGCAATCCTTCTTGCCCTATTATTCTTGGTAGACCTTTCCTTAGAACGGTTGGTGCGATTATTGATATGAAGGAAGGGAATATTAGATTTCAATTTCCATTAAAAAAGGGCATGGAACACTTTCCTAGAAATAAAATAAAATTGCCATATGAAACTATCATGAGAGCCACTTATGTATTTCCTACCAAAGATGGCAATACCTAGATCTATCCTCGCTTTTATGCCTAGATAGGGGCGTTAAACGATAGCGCTTGTTGGGAGGCAACCCAATTTTATTTTTAGTTTTTTATGTTTTTCTTCTATTAGGGAATAAATAACCCATCTACCTTCTTTTTGGATGTGGTTTTTTGTTTTAATTAGTGTTTGTGCCAAGTTAGACCTATAGGATCTTCTTGGATGATAGTTATTTGATCTTGCTGTAATTTCCAGAAACTTTGCGTTCAGTAACCGAATTATTAAAAATCATCAGAATGTTATCAAATACTGATTCCAATTGATGCTGATCAATAAGCAAATTTTCTAGGTCGTCCAATTTTGGTATATTTTTTGGAGCTCCAGAAGTTTGCGTTAGTTACAGATTACTACAGACTGTTCTGTTTTTGACAGATTCTGTGTTTCGTGTGTTGTTTGCTTATTTTGATGAATCTATGGCTAGTAAAATAGTTTATAATCCATAGAGAAGTTGGAATACAGTAGGTTTAACACCAATATAAATAAAGAATGAGTTCATTACACTACCTTGAAGTGGTATTTTGTTTTCTTTCTCTAACGGAGCTCACGAGATTTCTATTGAGTTTTGTGTTGTGAGGTTTCAAGTTTTGGGTGAATTCTTTTGATGGATTATGGAACAAGGAGTGGCAAGAGCCTAAGATTGGGGATGCCCATGGAATCCCCAATATAATCCGAGGACACCAAAAAGTCAAAGCTTGGGGATGCCCCGGAAGGCATCCCCTCTTTCGTCTACTTCCATCGGTAATTTACTTGGAGCTATATTTTTATTCACCAACATGATATGTGTTTTGCTTGGAGCGTCTTGTATTATTTGTGTCTTTGTTTGCTAGTGTGCCACAATCATCCTTGCAGTACACACCTTTTGAGAGAGCCATACATGAATTAGAATTTGATAGAATACTCTATGTGCTTCACTTATATCTTTTGAGCTATGTAGTTTTGCTCTATGTGCTTCACTTATATCTTTTGAGCGTTATAATTTTGCTCTATGTGCTTCACTTAGATCTTTTAGAGCACGGTGGTGGATTTGTTTTAAAGAAACTATTGATCTCTCATGCTTCACTTAAATTATTTTGAGAGTCTTAATAGCATGGAAATTTGCTTAATAATAACATGCTTGGTATTCAAGATTTGTGAAACTTTCTTTTGAGTGCGTTGAATACTAAGAAAAGTTGGATGCTTGATAATTGTTTTGAGATATGGAGGTAGTAATATCAAAGTCATGCTAGTAGAGTAATTGTTAATTTAAGAAGTGCTTGAGTTAAAGTTTGTAAGTCCCGTAGCATGCACGTATGGTAAACGTTATGCAAAAAATTTGAAACATGAGGTGTTATTTGATTGTCCTCCTTATGAGTGGCGGTCGGGGACGAGCGATGGTCTTTTCCTACCAATCTATCCCCCTAGGAGCATGCGCGTAATGCTTTTGGTTTTTGATAGCTTGTAGATTTTTGTAATAAGTATATGAGTTCTTTATGACTAATGTTGAGTCCATGGAATATACGCACTCTCACCCTTCCATCATTGCTAGCCTCTACGGTACCATGCATTGCCCTTTCTCACATCGAGATTTGGTGCAAACTTCGCCAGTGCATCCAAATCCCGTTATATGATATGCTCTTTCACACATAAACCTCCTTACATCTTCCTCAAAACAGCCACCATACCTACCTATTATGGCATTTCCATAGCCATTCCGAGATATATTGCCATGCAACATTCCACCATCCAGTTTATCATGACACATTCAACATTGCCATATTGCTAGCATGATCATGTAGTTGCCATAGTATTTGTGGCAAAGCCACCGTTCATAATTCTTTCATACTTGTCACTCTTGATTCATTGCATATCCCGGTACACCGCCGAAGGCATCCATATAGAGTCATACTTTGTTCTAGTATCGAGTTGTAATCATTGAGTTGTAAATAAATAGAAGTGTGATGATCATCATTTAATAGAGCATTGTCCCAAAAAAAGAGAGAAAGGCCAAAAAAAGAGAAGGCCCAAAAAAGAAAATAAATAAAAAGGGGCAATGCTACTATCCTTTTTTCCACACTTGTGCTTCAAAATCTTCATGATAGAGAGTCTCGTGTTTTATCACTTTCATATACTAGTGGGAATTTTTTATTATAGAACTTGGCTTGTATATTCCAACAATGGGCCTCCTCAAGTGCCCTAGGTCTTCGTGAGCAAGCAAGTTGGATGCACACCCACTTATTTTCTTTTGTTGAGCTTTCATACATTTATAGCTCTAGTGCATCCGTTGCATGGCAATCCCTACTCCTTGCATTAACATCAATCGATGGGCATCTCCATAGCCAATTGATTAGCCTCGTTGATGTGAGACTTTCTCCTTTTTGTCTTCTCCACATAACCCCCATCATTATATTCTATTCCACCCATAGTGCTATATCCATGGCTCACGCTCATGTATTGCGTGAAAGTTTATGAGTTTGAAATTATTAAGGTATGAAACAATTGCTTGGCTTGTCATCGGGGTTGTGCATGATGAGAGCATTCTTGTGTGATGAAAATGGAGCATGACTAAACTATATGATTTTGTAGGGATGAACTTTCTTTGTCCATGTTACTTTGAGAAACGTAAATGTTAATGCCCACACGTGTGGGCGTTTCCACATCGCCCACACGTCTCCATCACCACTCATTTTGCCACGTATGAATAGATGACATCAGCAGAATTTTTTTTGGTTTTTGGCTTAAAAATGTTGTATCTCCTCAATAAAAAAGCGAACTAAAAATCCGTTTTCACCATTAAATCCATCTCGACAAGATCTTCAAAACTAGACCCCATGTTGATATGTTTCGATGAATTTTTTTGCCAGAAGTTGCCACGATGTTTACACTGTAGTTGCCATAGGGCTTAAACTAAAGTTGCCATGTGGCAATTTTAGTTTGTAGATCATGGCAATTTTAGTATTTTGATGATGGCAACTCCAGTACTTTGACCATGAAAATTATTTTTTGTATGAACCATGGCAATTTTACGTGCATGTATCATGGCAATTTTAGTTTATGGTTCATGGCAAGTCTAGTTTCTTAATTCCCTTTTTATAAATGTCAAAATTTACTTTTAAATGTAGAAGAAAATAGCTGAAACATATCATGGCAACTTCAGTGTAAACATCATGGCAATTCATATACAATAGACATGGCAACTTTTAATCCAAAAAAAATTTCATCAAAACATATGAACATGGGATCTAGTTTCGAAGATCTCATCGCGAGGGATTTAATGGTGAAAACGGATTTTCAATCGGATTTTTCGTTTAAGAGATAAAACATTTTAAAAACTAAAAATCCAAAAAGATTCCTACATGCATGCATGCGATGACGTGGCAATCTGTTTATATTAGAGATATGTGGTGCGTCTCCCTTCCTGCCACACGTGTGGCAGTTAGCGCGACCCTTGAGAAAACATAATTGCTTTGTTGGTTTGCTTGAAGTATTATTATTCCCTATGTCAATGTGAACTTTTGTCTTGAATCTTTCTAATCTGAATATTCATACCACAATTAAGAAGATTTGCATTGAAATTATGCCAAGTAGCACTCCGCATCAAAAATTCTCTTTTTATCATTTACCTACTCGAGGACGAGCAGGAATTAAGCTTGGGGATGCCTGATACGTCTCCAACGTATCTATAATTTTTGATTGCTCCATGCTATATTATCTACTATTTTGGACTATATTGGGCTTTATTTTCCACTTTTATTTTATTTTTGGGACTAACATATTAACCGGAGGCCCAGCCCAGAATTGCTGTTTTTTGCCTATTTCAGTGTTTCAAAGAAACGGAATATCAAACGGAGTCCAAACAGAATGAAACCTTCGGGAACGTGATTTTCTCACCGAATATGACCCAAGAGACTTGGACCCTACGCCAAGGAAGCTTAGAGGTGGGCACGAGGTAGGGGGGCGCGCCCTATACCCCCAGGCGTGCCCCACCCTCGTGGGCCCACCGAAACTCCACCGACCTACTTCTTCCTCCTATATATACCTACGTACCCCCAAACGAACAGAGATAGAGCCAAAAACATAATTCCACCGCCGCAACTTTCTGTATCCACGAGATCGCATCTTGGAGCCTGTTTCGGAGCTCCGCCGGAGAGGGACGTCATCACGGAGGGCTTCTACATCATCATAGCCTCTCCGATGAAGTGTGTTTGTTGAGACCGATGAATTGTGGGTTTATGATCAAGTCTATCTATGAATAATATTTGAATCTTCTCTGAATTCTTTTATGTATGATTAGTTATCTTTGCAAGTCTCTTCGAATTATCAGTTTATTTTGGCCTACTAGATTGGTTTTTCTTGCCATGGGAGAAGTGCTTAGCTTTGGGTTCGATCTTGCCGTGTCCTTTCCTAGTGACAGAAGGGGCAGCAAGGCACGTATTGTATCGTTGCCATCGAGGATAACAAGATGGGGTTTATTATATATTGCATGAATTTATCTCTCTACATCATGTCATCTTGCTTAAAGCGCTACTCTATTTTTAACTTAATACTCTAGATGCATGCTGGATAGCGGTCGATGAGTGGAGTAATAGTAGTAGATGCAGAATCGTTTCGGTCTACTTGTCACGGACGTGATGCCTATATACATGATCATGCCTAGATATTCTCATAACTATGCTCAATTCTGTCAATTGCTCAACATTAATTTGTTCACCCACTATAGAATACTTATGCTCTTGAGAGAAGCCACTAGTGAAACCTATGGCCCCCGGGTCTATTCTCATCATATCAATCTCCATCACTTTAATCTTGCTTTGCTTTTTTACTTTGCCTTTTACTTTTCACTTTGCATCTCTATACCAGAAACACCAAAAATACTATCTATCAGATCTCACTCTCGTAAGTGACCGTGAAGGGATTGACAACCCCTAATCCCGTTGGTTGCGAGTAGCTATCGTTTTGTGCAGGTACGAGGGACTTTGTCAGGACCCCGATCCTAAGTCACACCGATCTAGCATGTAACACATCATATCACTTTGCAGCCTCACGCACGGTATTCCCACGGGTGCCACCTTACCTGGCCTGGGACCGTTTGCGCCTTTTGGCTCACGTATATGATAGTGTCGCTAGCATCCATATGACAAAGAACCCGGGCTGACATGGCTAGTCATGAACCCAAAGTGGCACTAACTTACAGGGACAGGCATCCATGACCCAGCATCGAACGTGTCGGTCATCAGCGAGTGAATCCAGGCTGTAGCACTGGGCTAGCAGGACTCCGGTGAACCGGGCTGTAGCGGGCTAACAGGACACCGGTATTCATCGCGTGACATTTCCCCGAAGGGACAGACACAGGAACGAAGAAGGACACATGCCGGCCAGCCTAAGTGTTCCGGAGCAGTAGCAAGCTACCATGGCTCAGTGGAAACACTAGGAGACATTTCCCGGTAAGAGAGGCTACTAAGGATAAACAACTAGATAGCCAGATCCCACACATACCAAGCATTTCAATAACATACACACAATATGCTCGATATGTGCAAACACACCATGGCATCACAACATGACTCTACGACTCAAGTATTTATATTCAATAGGCTCCGAGGAGCGAGATATTACAAACATGGGTCTCATGACCCAACAATCAGAGCATACAAGTCAAAACACAAACGGAAGCTATCATGTCTGAGTACAGACAGCTATAAATGAAAGAGGCTGAGAAGCCTGACTATCTACCAGATCCTGCTGAGGGCACAAGATCGTAGCTGAGATAACAAGCTAAACGTCGAAGTCCAAGCGGAACTACTAGTGAGACTGAAGTCTCTCTGCAAAAACATAAATTAAGCAATGTGAGTACAAATGTACCCAGCAAGACTTACATCAGATCTATCTACATATGCATCATTATCAACAAAGGGGGTGGTGGAGTTTAACTGCAGCAAGCCAGCTTTGACTCGGTGGCTAACCTGAACTACGACTGCAAGTAACTCTTTTGAGGTGGCGCACACGAGTCCACATATTCACCATATCAATACACCACTATGGATCCGCTCCCATCTCCCTACGAGAACGCCATCCATAGCACTCACGCTTATCTTGCGTATTTTAGAGTATCCACTTTCACTTGTCTATGAACTCTGCAAGGGGTCCAAGTTTCCATATCCGAGGAATCCGGCTATTCGAATAGATAATGATAACCCTGCAGGGGTGTACTTCTTCACACACGCTTTCGCCACTTACCGCCCTGTACACGTCATGTACCTCGGCAACCTTCAAGCGGAAGCCGGGCGAGGGAGTCGGCCACGACCTGACTAACCATACAAGTCTCTCGTCCAGGTTTATCGCCTATTCGGGTTCCATCCGCAAGGATATCCGGCCGGGGTGTCGCTTACGGCCCCAAACGATGTGAGCAGGGTTCCCAAGCCCACCATCCGGGTGCCACTTGGTACACCGGGCCACTGTGCCTAGTCTGTCCCAAGCCCACCTGTACCGGGTGCCACTTGGTAGACTACTAACACTACCTACAAACACCAGAAACTAGTTGCAACTCCTGGACAGAGATCAAGTTGATTAATAAGTCGAGAGAGCTTGGAGCGCCCGGAGCCCAATGTGTGGTAGTAGCTGTTCATGGATCACAAACACAGAACTCAGTTCCTGAGGACGGCTGCAATGAGACAACCCACCATGTACTCCTACATGGCCTCTCACCGCTACCTTTACCAAATCATGTTCATACACTTAGCACTCAATAGTAGGACATGTTCACACACCTCTGATTCATCCCCGATGAATCAGACCTGACTCAACTCTAAGCAGTAGCAGGCATGACAAACAAACATGAATGAGTAGGCACAACAGGGCTCAAACAACTCCTACTCATGCTAGTGGGTTTCATCTATTTACCGTGGAATGACAGGTCATGCAAAGGATAAAGGGGTTCAGCTACCGCAGCAAGTAACAGTTAAATCGTTGTTGTCCTAATGCAGTAATAGAGAGCAGGAGTGAGAGAGTGGGATTTTATTGGAATGAACAAGGGGGTTTTGCTTGCCTGGCACTTCTGAAGATAGCATAGCTCTTCATCGGTGTCATCGATCACATCGCCGGTACACGCCTATCGAGAGGGGACAATTACCGGCAAACACAGAAGAAGCACAATCAATGCAATGCACAATATGATGCATGCTATGACATGGCAATATGAATGTGTTTTGGGCTAATGCATCTAGCAACAGGTTAAATGAAGTTGGTTTGAATACAAGATTCAAATTCAAACTCCATATGCGATTATTTAAATGCTCTTTATTTGTTTTGTCCAAAACAGAGGACAAACATTGTTCAAACATGCATGAAAATGGTACAGATGGATTCCTTGAATTTTTCTGATAATTTTTCATATATAAAACATTTAATTTGGAGTTACGGTTAATTTTCTATGATTTATTGAAGTTTTAGCTATTTCTGGAATTTCTTGATTATTATAAAATAAACTAAATTCCAGAAAAGGAATATTGCGTCAGCATGGCGTAAGGCTGAGGTCAGCAGGTCAACTGGGTCGCCCAGAGTCAAACCTGACGTGTGGGGGCCACACGTCAGTGACACGGGTTAAACAGGGGGGTTTAGTTTAGTTTAATTAAAGATTAGGGGCACTAGGGCCCACATGTCAGTGTCAGGGGGTTAGGTTAGGTGGTGATTAGCTTAAGCTAATCACCTGATGGCGGGGGCCCACCTGTCATGGACCCAGGGGAGGTCAAACCCCTGGTCAAACGAGTCAATCCCGCCGGCGTTGAGTCGCCGGCGAGGCCGAGGCGGCGGAGGCCTTCGGGTTTCTTGCTCCGGCGACCAAACGGACGGAGGAGGGGCTCTACGGATAGCTGGAAGAGCGCCGCGTCTTCCTGTGGAGTCGGTTGGGGTCGGGGCGGCCGGAATCGGCGCCGGCGACGACCTAGGTGGCCGCCGGAGTTCGGGCGACCACGGGTTTGATGCTGCAGAGAGCAAGCGGGCTAGTTTTTGCGCTAGGCATGCTCTACGGGAAACTACGAACGCGCAGGGCTCGCCGGGGTGACCAAATGGTCACCGGAGCTACGCCGGCGGCGAGCTCGGCGAAGGTGAGCTTCGGCCATGGCGGAATCGGTGCTAGAGGACGCGCTAGAGGAAGGGCACATGGGGGAAATGGAGAGGAGCTCATGTAGGGACTAGCAGAGTCGACGACGAGGTGGGGGAAGCTCTGGACGACGCGAATTTACGGCGGCGATCTCCGGGCACCGGAGATGAAGACGACGACGCTCCGGTCGACTGGGGCCTCCTCTGGTCGCGTGCGTCGGTGTGCAGCTCCATGGGGTCGGGACGGAGCTCAGGGATGCGAGAGGGAGCGAGGGGGTGGCTGTGGCCGCGGCGAACGGCGTCGGTGGCGACGAGCTCCGCTCGGGCAGAGAGGGAGAGAGAGCAGAGGAGAGGATGAGGCGAGGGAGAGAGTGAGAGAGAGCCAGGGGCTGCGTGGCGCTCCGTGGCGTCGTCTAGGAGGGGCCGGGGAAGCAGGAGGTGGCCGGAGAAGCAGGAGGTGGCCGGGGCGCGTGGCCGCGCGCGCCGGGCGCGTGCCCGTCCTCCTGGCAAGGAGGAAGGCGACAGGGGGGTAGCGGTGGCGGGCTGGGCCGGCCAGCTGCAGTGCTGGGCCGGTTTGGCTACCAGGTGAGCGCCAGGTAGGCTTTTGCTCTTTTTATTTTTTTCTTCTGTTTTGTTTTATTTAATATCTTTTGCCATTGTTTTGAATTTAAACAAATTCAAACAATGCCAAAAACTCCTCTGAATATTTTTATTTTGCTAGATGGACTTTTCCAAAAGCTCATAAAATATTTCAGGGGTATTTGAAATTATATTCTAATTATATGAATATAATTCAAATTCAAATAGCTAATGATTTAAATTCAAAGTCCCAAAAATAAATCCTTAAAAATGTTCAATATTTTGGTTGGGACCAGAACCCTTGCCAAAAATTATCAAACATTTAAGAAGAACATTTTGGAACAATGAATGAGATTTTAGGGTTTTTGCCTTTCTTTTATTTAGGATTTTGAGGCTTCCAATTTTCCTCAGTTCAAGTTTCAAAAATTTAAACATGATGCACAGATGGAAGCAAGCCTAGGTCAGGCCAGAACTAGGGATGTGACAACTCACCCCCACTAAACAAGAATCTCGTCTCGAGATTTAAGCGTAGGGTAAGATGAAGGGGGAACGCAAACTAGCACAATCTTCACGATCCAGGTTGCACTTCAAATGAATGTTGATTCGATCACCATCGTTGTCTTGATGTCTTGCTCTGAGAACTCTAGCTAATCATGACAAGAAGAGGAAAGGAAAACTCCAGAAGGATCGATCTTCTCGAAGACCGAACAACTCAGGATCAACTCATGGGATGAGACATTGTCACCTCTCTCGAGCTAAGACACGAAGCATACATCCGAGGAAATGGAGTGAGACAGATGACGAGGGCTCGCTAGGTAGACATCAATTCCAGACTTAAGAATGTGGTGATCGGTTGTCAACGTAGCGAGGAGTTGAATTGCCATGATACCATAACGATGCACCTTAGGGAAGGTGACTCATAGAAATATCCCCTTAAGTGGCAAAAAGAATTACCTTTGATTCAAGGATCATTGAAACTCTTTATACCAGATTAAGGCAAATCATAATCGATCATTTAGAGGGGTTCGGTAGAATGGCATACTCGAACTTGGATGATGTGGATTACCTTGTTGAAGACAACGTAATGGATGAATTTGCTTATCACCGGAAATGGAAGAGACCCATGGTAGAATGGCACATTGGTGGTGCAAGCTGGGAACAGAATGCAAATGCTGGGAATGATTCTGGTAACTGGGGGAGAACCCAACAATAGAGGGTGAATTCACTGTTTGAAAAGGTCATAGCATTGCCGAGGAAACTGATAGCACTATACAGTTAATGTCGACGATCAAACCTAGCACTTGCGCGTGCTCTCAAGAACTTGAGCATTTCCATAATCATCAAGATTTTACCAATATCCGTTTCAAGGATCCTGGCAACACAACTTACTACCATGATGAATACCGGTGGAAGATGCAGATGCAAAGGAAGATAACACTTTCTCAGATTTCACCCTTGGCGGGGCCAAGGAAATAAAATCTGGATGATCGACCGAGAGACATTTAGCACTCGCTTCTAATGTTCTCCTTGACGTGCCAGTGTAACCCATTCATAGATATGGTTTGATAACTAGAACATCAAGTAAAGGTCGGACTTCGGGAGCAACAGAATCCATAAGGAACAGTTACGGAGGTAAATCCTACGAAATCCTTATGGGGAGGTGGCCAACTTCCTCAAACAAGATACTACAATAATAGGTCTTCCGGCTGGGTGTGTTGGCCACGGCATCCACTTTACCGGTTATCGAGGGACCAATATTATAGTTCTTGGGAAATGTTCCAACCATCATATCTGCCTGAGACTCAGATCTGGTTGGTGTCAGGATATTCCAGACTCATCGAGTCTAGGAAGAAAAATGAAAGTTTGCAACACAAATCGACGAAATGACGTTGCGGGATTCTCGGGAAATGAACTACGATAGCAAGCTCCAAAATATGAGCTGGTTCTGCTACACATGTGTGAACATGCTGCCTCAGACAAGCATGATCACATGGTAGTCTTACAATAAAACACTACCGAGTTCTAGTTGGGAACCATCAGCGAGGATATTGAAGTTCTTTCGTAAGTCCGGATTAGCTCTTATGAAGATACTCCTTCTCCTTGAACAAAACAGTCAGTGGCTTGGTGTGCTAGGATACACATATGGAATGAAGATGATCAGTCTATCAAACCACAGAATACTTCGCACGTGCATAACTGACTTGGGATGGTTCCAGAGGAGGTAAAAACATGCTTTCTCGAATTCACGGCGGCAACTTACATCAAATGCACGTGAATCAAAGGAAGTCACTTCTTTCATCCAAACATATACTTCATGAACGGGGCATGAAGAAAATGCCTATAAAAGTTTCCAACACTAGGTTGATGTTCAACATGAATCATGGGGGAGACAAAATGCTGCTGATGGGCTCAACAACAACTCATCGGAATTTCCATATCACTGGACTTCCACCATCATGCGAACACGGTGATAGTATTGGTCAGACCAAAAGATATAATGGTGTATGCTCGAGGGATCAACAACGAGTAAGACAACATTACGAGCATCGTTGGTACTGATTTGATTGACGATAGCCCACACTCAAATCAAAGGATTGATAAGACAATAGGTCCAGCAACTGATCACAGGGACCAATCGATGAAGATATCATCTTTCTTCAACACACACTACACAAGAATATCCCTTTGGAACGAACTAAGTTAGGCAAGCTTTTATCTTCCAACTCTCCAAGTTGTTGTCTAGCTTAACCAACTAGCTCAGGGATATCTAACACCGATTTTTGGGGAAGGGGGTGGTTTACAAGAAACCAACTTGATCACGAGCTCAACATAACAGTCAGGGGACAACCTGGTAATACTTCCGAGAAGATATTCGGAAAATCACGAACCACCGGTATGTTACTAAGCTCGAGAGCAATCTTTCTTTTCAGGACAAGATGATATGATCAAATGAGCGAGGACTTGACAAAATCCTAACTCATCAATCGAGGGGTGCACCAGGAAAATGGACTAGGTAGCACGATCAACCTTAGGGTGATGATTCAAAAACCAACACGCTAAGAATGAAATTATTGCCCATTTACTACCAAGCAACGGAGTTGCTAGGAGTATTGATTTCACACACCACGATTCACTTGCCGGCATTCCGGTTATAATAACACGGAAACGAGGGATGAATAATGATGGCGAGAAGTATCACTACATCAAGAATTCACAAGAGCCGGTGCAATCCTCATGAAAATCCTGACATAAAGACGGTAATACTTCAAGGTAGAGCAGAACAAAAGCTGGGTTAGCAATTTGCTCTGTGGAGCACAGCTTCTTTGACCCAATCCTGGATATGGAAGGGGTACTGGAGTTCATTTCTCCTAGTCATTCTGGAATAAAATGGCTTGATGGACCACAAGAGTAATAGGTATCGATGAACGATTGCACGCATACTCTTGACTATCAATTGATAGACGAGGGTCAGAAGACAACTAAAGAGGGACAACTCAAAAGAACATATGATTTTCTGAGTTTTGGATGCATGGTTTAGCATGTCGAACGAATTCAACATATTTCTTCCGGGCAATCCATGCGGAAGGGTAGAACTGGCAGAGCCACAATATATAATGGAGAACTCATAGAGGGTCTGTTGTGATCTTTTGATCCAACAAACTTCTGCCATAATGGTTCATGGTATTTGGAAGAACGATATACCACGGACCTCGAGGACTATCGCAAAGGTTACTAATATCCTAAAGGAACGAGCAAAACTATCAACAAGAAGCAAGTAGGGTGAATCTCGGGTTCAAACCCAGGGGTAGAATACCTACTACTAAGTGGCATCACGGGATGCTTTCGAGAATGATGGCCAGAATCATCACACTGGGAACACAAAACATGGCTAGACTACCAGATGATCCCCTAAGGCACCTAGGGTCATAATAATAGCTCCAACATAAATGTCAAGGCAATAGAATACCTCAACTCAACAATTAGTGTGATTGAGCTGGCATAAAGGAACATCGAAACGGGAGGAAGGAATTTGCAAATTGCTTCAAACTATTTAGAAACCTGGGATGACTCGGACAGCATAACGGCTGTAAGTGCTCAGAAAAGATTTGAGACATTCACAAAAATGGTGGCATAACCACTCGATCATCAAAATATCAAGGTTCTGAGATCAATAGTTAACATACGGAAGCAGCAGGAACTTAACTGAGACTTAAATCCAACAATCTATAAGTCTACGGATTAAGAACACGTGATCCTGATAGAAAGAAGAGATAGCCTAGTTCTTAATCCCCGTAGAAGAGAAGATGATGACTCAGATCAGAAGGCCATGAGGTATAAGGAGTAAAAAGAGCCTTACGTTCCATCCCACAATCAATTCCCTTATATAACTAAAGAATTTCTAGACTCAACTTCGACCAGTTTGGCTTGGTAATCCTACAGGCAGTCAAGCTCTGATACCAACGCTGTCAGGACCCCGACTCAATGCCACATCGATCTAGCATGTAACACATCATATCACTTTGCGGCCTCACGCACGGTATTCCCACGGGTGTCGCCTTACCTTGGCCCGGGACCGTTTGCGCCTTTTGGCACACGTATATGATAGTGTCGCTAGCATCCATATGATAAGGAGCCCGGGCTGACATGGCTAGTCGTAAACCCAAAGTGGCACTAACTTACAGGGACAGGCATCCATGACCCAGCATCGAACGTGTCGGTCATCAGCGAGTGAATCCAGGCTGTAGCACTGGGCTAGCAGGACTCCGGTGAACCGGGCTGTAGCGGGCTAACAGGACTCCGGTATTCATCGCGTGACATTTCCCCGAAGGGACAGACACAGGAACGAAGAAGGACACATGCCGGCCAGCCTAAGTGTTCCGGAGCAGTAGCAAGCTACCATGGCTCAGTGGAAACACTAGGAGACATTTCCCGGTAAGAGAGGCTACTAAGGATAAACAACTAGATAGTCAGATCCCACACATACCAAGCATTTCAATAACATACACACAATATGCTCGATATGTGCAAATACAACATGGCATCACAACATGACTCTACGACTCAAGTATTTATTCAATAGGCTCCGAGGAGCGAGATATTACAAACATGGGTCTCATGACCCAACAATCAGAGCATACAAGTCAAAGCACAAGCGGAAGCTATCATGTCTGAGTACAGACAACTATAAATGAAAAAGGCTGAGAAGCCTGACTATCTACCAGATCCTGCCGAGGGCACAAGATCGTAGCTGAGGTAACAAGCTAAACGTCGAAGTCCACGCGGAACTACTAGTGAGACTGAAGTCTCTCTGCAAAAACATAAATTAAGCAACGTGAGTACAAATGTACCCAGCAAGACTTACATCAGATCTATCTACATATGCATCATTATCAACAAAGGGGGTGGTGGAGTTTAACTGCAGCAAGCCAGCTTTGACTCGGTGGCTAACCTGAACTACGACTGCAAGTAACTCTTTTGAGGTGGCGCACACGAGTCCACATATTCACCATATCAATACACCACTATGGATCCGCTCCCGTCTCCCTACGAGAACGCCATCCATAGCACTCACGCTTATCTTGCGTATTTTAGAGTATCCACTTTCACTTGTCTATGAACTATGCAAGGGGTCCAAGTTTCCATATCCGAGGAATCCGGCTATTCGAATAGATAATGATAACCCTGCAGGGGTGTACTTCTTCACACACGCTTTCGCCACTTACCGCCCTGTACACGTCATGTACCTCGGCAACCTTCAAGCGGAAGCCGGGCGAGGGAGTCGGCCACGACCTGACTAACCGAACAAGTCTCTAGTCCAGGTTTATCGCCTATTCGGGTTCCATCCGCAAGGAGATCCGGCCGGGGTGTCGCTCACGGCCCCAAACGATGTGAGCAGGGTTCCCAAGCCCACCATCCGGGTGCCACTTGGTACACCGTGCCACTGTGCCTAGTCTGTCCCAAGCCCACCTGTACCGGGTGCCACTTGGTAGACTACTAACACTACCTACAAACACCAGAAACTAGTTGCAACTCCTGGACAGAGATCAAGTTGATTAATAAGTCGAGAGAGCTTGGAGCGCCCGGAGCCCAATGTGTGGTAGTAACTGTTCATGGATCACAAACACAGAACTCAGTTCCTGAGGACGGCTGCAATGAGACAACCCACCATGTACTCCTACATGGCCTCTCACCGCTACCTTTACCAAATCGTGTTCACACACTTAGCTCACACACAGTAGGACATGTTCACACACCTCTGATTCATCCCCGATGAATCAGACCTGACTCAACTCTAAGCAGTAGCAGGCATGACAAACAAGCATGAATGAGTAGGCACATCAGGGCTCAAACAACTCCTACTCATGCTAGTGGGTTTCATCTATTTACTGTGGCAATGACAGGTCATGCAAAGGATAAAGGGGTTCAGCTACCGCAGCAAGTAACAATATGATCGTTGTTGTCGTAATGCAGTAATAGAGAGCAGGAGCGAGAGAGTGGGATTTTATCGGAATGAACAAGGGGGTTTTGCTTGCCTGGCACTTCTGAAGATAGCATAGCTCTTCATCGGTGTCATCGATCACATCGCTGGTACACGCCTATCGAGAGGGGACAATTACCGGCAAACACAGAAGAAGCACAATCAATGCAATGCACAATATGATGCATGCTATGAGATGGCAATATGAATGTGTTTTGGGCTAATGCATCTAGCAACAGGTTAAATGAAGTTGGTTTGAATACAAGATTCAAATTCAAAC
Source organism: Triticum aestivum (assembly GCF_018294505.1). Taxonomy (NCBI): domain Eukaryota; kingdom Viridiplantae; phylum Streptophyta; class Magnoliopsida; order Poales; family Poaceae; genus Triticum; species Triticum aestivum. The sequence continues at coordinate 59,467,458 of NC_057809.1, read as the reverse complement.
TCCATATGTGATTATTTAAATGCTCTTTATTTGTTTTGTCCAAAACAGAGGACAAACATTGTTCAAACATGCATGAAAATGGTACAGATGGATTCCTTGAATTATTCTGATAATTTTTCATATATAAAACATTTAATTTGGAGTTACGGTTAATTTTCTATGATTTATTGAAGTATTAGCTATTTCTGGAATTTCCTGATTATTATAAAATAAACTAAATTTCAGAAAAGGAATATTGCGTCAGCATGGCGTAAGGCTGAGGTCAGCAGGTCAACTGGGTCGCCCAGAGTCAAACCTGACGTGTGGGGCCCACACGTCAGTGACACGGGTTAAACAGGGGGGTTTAGTTTAGTTTAATTAAAGATTAGGGGCACTAGGGCCCACATGTCAGTGTCAGGGGGTTAGATTAGGTGGTGATTAGCGTAAGCTAATCACCTGATGGCGGGGTCCACCTGTCATGGACCCAGGGGAGGTCAAACCCCTGGTCAAACGAGTCAATCCCGCCGGCGTTGAGTCGCCGGCGAGGCCGAGGCGGCGGAGGCCTTCGGGTTTCTTGCTCCGGCGACCAAACGGACGGAGGAAGGGCTCTACGGATAGCTGGAAGAGCGCCGCGTCTTCCTGTGGAGTCGGTTGGGGTCGGGGCGGCCGGAATCGGCGCTGGCGATGACCTAGGTGGCCGCCGGAGTTCGGGCGACCACGGGTTTGATGCTGCAGAGAGCAAGCGGGCTAGTTTTTGCGCTAGGCATGCTCTACGGGAAACTACGAACGCACAGGGCTCGCCGGGGTGACCAAATGGTCACCGGAGCTACGCCGGCGGCGAGCTCGGCGGAGGTGAGCTTCGGCCATGGCGGAATCGGTGCTAGAGGACGCGCTAGAGGAAGGGCACAGGGGGAAATGGAGAGGAGCTCACGTAGGGACTAGCAGAGTCGACGACGAGGTCGGGGAAGCTCTGGACGACGCGAATTTACGGCGGCGATCTCCGGGCACCGGAGATGAAGACGACGACGCTCCGGTCGACTGGGGCCTCCTCTGGTCGCGTGCGTCGGTGTGCAGCTCCATGGGGTCGGGACGGAGCTCAGGGATGCGAGGAGGGAGCGAGGGGGTGGCTGTGGCCGCGGCGAACGGCGTCGGTGGCGACGAGCTCCGCTCGGGCAGAGAGGGAGAGAGAGCAGAGGAGAGGATGAGGCGAGGGAGAGAGTGAGAGAGAGCCAGGGGCTGCGTGGCGCTCCGTGGCGTCGTCTAGGAGGGGCCGGGGAAGCAGGAGGTGGCCGGAGAAGCAGGAGGTGGCCGGGGCGCGTGGCCGCGCGCGCCGGGCGCGTGCCCGTCCTCCTGGCAAAGGAGGAAGGCGACAGGGGGGTAGCGGTGGCGGGCTGGGCCGGCCAGCTGCAGTGCTGGGCCGGTTTGGCTACCAGGTGAGCGCCAGGTAGGCTTTCTGCTCTTTTTATTTTTTTCTTCTGTTTTGTTTTATTTAATATCTTTTGCCATTGTTTTGAATTTAAACAAATTCAAACAATGCCAAAAACTCCTCTGAATATTTTTATTTTGCTAGATGGACTTTTCCAAAAGCTCATAAAATATTTCAGGGGTATTTGAAATTATATTCTAATTATATGAATATAATTCAAATTCAAATAGCTAATGATTTAAATTCAAAGTCCCAAAAATAAATCCTTAAAAATGTTCAATATTTTGGTTGGGACCAGAACCCTTGCCAAAAATTATCAAACATTTAAGAAGAACATTTTGGAACAATGAATGAGATTTTAGGGTTTTTGCCCTTCTTTTATTTAGGATTTTGAGGCTTCCAATTTTCCTCAGTTCAAGTTTCAAAAATTTAAACATGATGCACAGATGGAAGCAAGCCTAGGTCAGGCCAGAACTAGGGATGTGACAGACTTGAGCATGGCCTCCTATTGGATTGATACCTTGGTTCTCAAAAACTGAGGGAAATACTTACGCTACTCTGCTGCATCATCCTCTCCTCTTCGGGGAAAACCAACGCATGCTCAAGAGGTAGCACTCATCATCCAAGATGCCCCTTCACTTCGAAGGTTGATCCTTGATTCTAGTTATTTACCGTTGCAAATAACCGTCCTCTCTGCACCTAAACTGGAGACCTTGGGTGTAATGCATGATCTTTGTGCTCATTTCAATATGGTGTTTGGCTCCACAGTTATTCAGGTACTTTATATTATCATCTACACTTGTAACCATAAGCTGCATTTTAAATTTCTGCGCATAATTTATATATCATCTTGGAGTACACATTTTGTACTAATATTATGTTCTATGCTCAATGAAGAGTTTCTCCATGGATGGCCTATCAATGGTGCTGGACTCTGTTAAGTTCTTATATATATATCCAAATGAATAGTTTTGATCTAAACAAGATTATTGGCTTGCTGCAATGCTTTCCATGTCTGGAGAAGTTGTATATAAAGGTGATAATTTCACGCACATTGGAAGCCCGCATATAGTGTACTAGAATTAACCGTTCAGCTGTTGCTCTTTTGACATACTCTTATTATAGACCTGAACTGTTTTCAATCTTCATGTCTATTTAGGCAACAGGACAGGGTAAGAGAGTTATAACCAATCGGTGGATTCGTAAGCATCGGGTTTTTCTCACTTCTCATGAGATTCGATTGAAGACAATAACACTAGAACGATATGTAGCCAACCATGCAAACACAAGATTTGTCACATTCTTCCTGCTGAATGCGAGGTTACTATTGTCCATCAGGCTTAAGTTTATCAGTAGCATGGTTTTGACAGATGGGTATGTCGAAGAGCAAAAAAAGGAGTTTCAGGTGGGAAAAAGAGCTTCTGAACGTGCCAGGCTTCTATTTACAACATATTGTGGTCATAATCCAGTAAATTTTACGACCCAGGATGTTCGTTCTATGGACCTGACCGATCCATTTGACTGTGACTGCCGAAAACAGTGCTGGAGTTAGATGTTGTTGCCCTTTTCAATCTGGTTTTTTTGTAAACCTGATGAACAATTAACCCTCGTGCTTTTGTAAAGTTTGTAAGCTGGAGTTAGATGTTCCTGCCCTTTTCAACTCGGCTGTGACTGTCATATTTTCTTTGAAACAAGGCAAATGGCTTGCCATTCGTTTAATTTAGAGGGAAATATTGTAACAAATCCAAACCAAGGGAAATAACATCACTCTCGCCGGCTGCTTGTAACACCCCTGATGTAATTTACCTTATCTGTACCCAAACTCTTGCCGTTTCCGGCCTAAGTTATTTTATTTCCTCGGTTTCGGGTTTTTGTCTCCGTGTTTGTTTCCTTTGTCATGCATCTCATATCATGTCATCATGTGCATTGCATTTGCATTGGCATTCGTCTCATTCATCCGAGCATTTTCCCCATAGTCCGTTTTGCATTCTAGCGCTCCTATCTCCTCCGGTGGTCCTTTCTACCTCTTTTGGTGTGTGGGGGTTAAACATTTCCGAATTGGACCGAGACTTGCCAAGAGGCCTTGGTTTACTACCGATAGACCGCCTGTCAAGTTTCGTGCCATTTGGACTTCGTTTGATACTCCAACGGTTAACCGAGTGACCGAGAAGGCCTCATTTGTGTTGCAGCCCAACACCCCTCCAATTTGGCCCAAAACCCACCTAAACCCTCTCCATCGTCTCGGTCGTTCGATCAAAATCGCATGGCCGAAAACCGCACTCCATTTGGAGCTTCCTAGCTCCCTCTATGCCTATATATAGATCCCCTTCCAAAAATCTCGGGCAAACCCTAACCTCTCCCTCTCCTCGCGCCGCCGGACGAAAACCAGCTATCTAGACGTGTTCGTTCCCGCCGTCCGCCGCCACGTGTCATCGCCCGATTCGCCGCCGACCGCGCCCACTTCCCCCGCGCCGCCGCGAGCCGGCCCGCCGGGGCCCAGGCGGGGCACTCCCGGCCCGTTCGTGACCCCGCCGCCTTCGTCCCCGGCCTTGCGCGCCGCCCAGGACGCCGGCGCTCCGCCGCCCGTCCGCACCGGGCCGATCGCCGCACCATGCCGGCGAGCAACGCCGCCTACCATGCCGCGCCGCCACCGGGCAGCTTTCCTCCGCCGCCACCACGCCGCCGCGGGCTGCCGCGCCACCGCCACCGGCCACCTCGTCGTCGGCCCCGGGCGACCTCTCCTCCGGCCGAACCGCCCTCTCCCTCGATCTTGGGCGACGTCGAGCTGTTTTCCAGTGATCTCCTGCTACAGTAACCGCTACAGTAGATCCAGATCCAAATCTTCACGGTTGACTTTTTCCCTACAAACCTTAATTTTATGCAAACTTTGGCAGGTCGTAACTCTTCATCCGTCGCTCTGATTTGCACATGTAGCATATCAAAATGTTCGACTCATCGAGTACATAATTTCATCTCATTGCATCATTTTCATTTGGGCTCATCTTTATGCCAGAAATGCTGTTGGAAGAGGGCTATGTGGTGAATTTGTTAGATCTGTTTCATCAAATAGCTATTTATCATTTTTGCCATGATTAATGTGTGCATGATATGCTCCTGAGCCCTACATGTGTTTTGTTATATGCCATGCCATCTTTATGGAGCTTCTTGCCATATATTTTTGTGATATTTGTGGAGAATAGCACAAGCTTGCAAAATAGCATAATCGGTAATGTTGATTTCAGGGACCTAGAATTTCACCAAGTCCTTGTCCTGATTTTGTCGTTATGCCATATGTTCATGTTGTTTCCTAGTGATCCGTGCCTCTTTTGAGGATGATCAGTAAGGATGATTTGTTAACATTGTGTTGCTCTATCCATCCATGTGTTTGTTTGCAATTAAGGAGCACCCTAGCTTGAGTCAATCGAGCTCTACTTTTGCTATAAAGTGAATCCTGGCAGATTGTTGACATGATTAGCGATTTTGCCGAGGATGTTGCTATTGATCCATGCATGCTATGTTGTTGTTCTTGCCATGTCTAGCTTCTATGCCATGTATTCTTGATGGATGTATGCTTAGTTTGTCATGCTATGCTCTGTAGTGAGCGCATCGAGCTCGTAAACATGCCTACTCATTAACTGATTTGCATGCTCCAGTTTTTCACAAAGTCTGAGACCTGTTTATGTTTTTGCCATGTTCACATGCTTGCAATTGTATTTTATGATCCCTTTTGGCTCAAGGTCACTAAGGGACTTTTGTTAAGTGCTTTAAGTAGCTTCATACCATGTTTTGCTTTGCCATGTTAAGTTTCTGTAGAATACAGTTTTCATGCTCTAAAGTGTGCTTCCTGATGATAAATTCCACACTTGTGATAATTTCACTAAGTCTGAAACATGTTATCATTTGCACTTTTGCCATGCTTGTTTGAACCTGTTAATGGATGAATTAGTCATAGCTCGGTGTTCATCTTTTATCAAGAATCATGAGTGGATCCCTGCCATGTATTTTGTTGTCATGTTTGAGTGTTGCACCATACTTATCTCGATGCATTTAGATGTCTACTTGATGATTATCGCAGACCGATGCCATATTTGTTTTGCTTGCCATTTCCAAACCGTGCATCCGATTCCGGTGATCTTTATATCGATTTCAACCAAAATCACATCACCTTTCCAGTGGCACTCTTGGATTTCCAAGTTGAGGCCAGGTTCAGTCATTCCTTGTCAAATCTTGCATATGCATCACATATCGCATCCCGCATAGCATACCATGTTTGCATCATGTTGTTTGAGCATTGCACGTGGTTGATTGTGTTCATTTTTCTTGTTTGTCTTGTTTGGGTAGAGCTGGGAGACGAGTTCGCGAATGAGGAGCCCGTTGAGTTCGCTTACGAGGATCCAGTCAACTCTGACAACTTTGCATGCAAGAAGATCATACCCTCGAAATCACTTCTATCTTTGCTTGCTAGATGCTCGCTCTTTTGCTATGCCTATGCTATGATACCTACCACTTGCTTATCATGCCTCCCAAATTGCTATGTCAAACCTCTAACCCACCATGTCCTAGCAAACCGTTGATTGGCTATGTTACCGCTTTCCTCAACCCCTCTTATAGCGTTGCTAGTTGCAGGTGAAGATTGGAGATCGTTCCTTGTTTGAACATTGTTTATTTTGGGATATCACCATATTATCTTGTTTATCTTAATGCACCTATATACTTGGTAAAGGGTGGAAGGCTCATCCTTTTGCCTAGTGTTTTTGTTCCACTCTTGCCGCCCTAGTTTCCGTCATATCAGTGTTATGTTCCCGGATCTTGCGTTCCTTATGCAGTTTGGTTATAACGGGAACCCCTTGACAGTTAGCCTTGAATAAAACTCCTCCAGCAATGCCCAACCTTGGTTTTACCATTTGCCACCCAACCTCTTTTTCCCTTGGGTTTCCGGAGCCCAAGGGTCATCTTTATTTCAACCCCCCTGGGCCAGTGCTCCTCTGAGTGTTGGTCCGACCGAGTAGACCGCGGGGCCACCTCGGGAGCAACTTGAGGGTTGGTTTTACTCGTAGGATGTCTCATCTGAGTGTGCCCTGAGAACGAGATATGTGCAGCTCCTATCGGGATTTGTCGGCACATTCAGATGGTGTTGCTGGACTTGTTTTACCATTGTCGAGGATGTCTTGTAAACCGGGATGCCGAGTCTGATCGGAATGTCTCGGGAGAAGCAATATCCTTTGTTGACCGTGAGAGCTTGTGATGGGCTAAGTTGGGACTCCCCTACAGGGATTTGATCTTTCAAAAGCCGTGCCCGCGGTTATGGGCAGATGGGAATTTGTTAATGTTCGGTTGTAGATAACATGAAACTTAACTTAATTAAAATGAATCAACCGCGTGTGTAACCGTGATGGTCTCTTCTCGGCGGAGTCCGGGAAGTGAACACGGTGTTGGAGTAATGTTTTGACATAGGTTGTTCTAGGATCACTTCTTGATCATAGTTATTCGTCCGTGCTTTGCCTTCTCTTCTCGCTCTCTTTTGCGAACAGGATAGCCCCCATATATGGTAGTCGCTTGCTGCAGCTCCACATACTACCTTGCCTTTACCTATAAGCTTAAATAGTATTGATCGCGAGGGTGCGAGATTGCTGAGTGCGCGTGACTCGCAGATTACTTCCAAAACCAGATGCAGGGACCGATGATACTGTTCCAGACGATGCGCTTGAGCTCAAGTGGGAGTTCGATGTAGACTCTCGTTGTTACTATGTGTCTTCCCCAGATGATTAGTAGTGGTGCCCAGTTGGGGCGATCGGGGACTTTGTCACATGTGGGGGTTGATCTTTTATTTTGGTACCGTAGTCGGACCATGAGTGTTTTGGGTGATTGTAATGTTATTCATGTATTTGTGTGACGTGGTGAGTGTAAGCCAACTATGTATCCTTTCCCCTTTTATCTATTTACATGGGTTGTTGTGAAGATTACCTTACTTGTCACATTGCTTTCAATGCGGTTATTCCACTAAGCCATGCTTCGACACGTAGGAGATATAGCCGCATCGAGGGCGTTACAAGTTGGTAATCAGAGCCTTCCCCGACCTTAGGAGCCCCCTGCTTTATCGAATCATTGGCGTTGTTGAGTCTAGAAAAAAATGTTTTGAGTCATTTAGGATTATATATATCAGAGAGTTTAGGAATTCTTTTTACTCCTTAGTCCCTTCATCGCTCTGGTAAGGCATCCTGACGTAGAGTTTTGACTCTTCTCTTCTCAAATTTCACTAAAATAAATTTAGGATCACGCGGGTATCTTGGAATTGTTCCGATCGATTTGTGACGAGACCATTGTTCTTGGTGCCTCCTATCATTTAGGGGTTGTGGCAGTGTCCCGGGGAGTTGAGCTCCAAGGTGTTGTCGTCACAATTTTATCGTTGAGATTCTGGAATACCTGAGTTTCGCCGACATCGAAAATCTCTTTTATGAAGTTGTTGGTGAGATAACCTCGATGCCACCCAGTACTGTGGCGGGAGTTCTGGAGTATCACCATAACTTGTATAACGGATGCTTTTCGAAGGTTGAGGTAAATGATTTCTGAAGGTTTCTAGGTTATGTGTTGAAGGATGGATAAAGTTGGATGTAGGATTTGCTAGATTTGGGTGAGATATTATGCTTCCCCTGTATCCCCAACACTTGATTGCATAACCGGAAAGGTTCGGGAGTTTCATAGGTGGGAATTCTTGTAGCTCTAGTTCTTCTTCCGCGAATATTTGGTTTGGCATTGGGTAATCCTCACCAAGTATTCGTTCTTGTTCTGTACCTTGTTGTTTTTCTTCTACCTCAATTCTAAGTGGCTTCTCAATTTGTGGATATGTGACCATTTCGATTGGAATGCATTCGTTCATTTGGTTCGGATGTGAACACTATATGTTGCAATTTCAACGCGTTTTATTCAGCTTCAATATTTGTCTGTCAATGTGCTAACGGATGTCAACCTCTTTAGGATGGCTCCTCCAACGCGCACGACTCCAAATCCTGATCCGCCACCACCACCTCCACCTCCGGAGGCATGGAAAGCTGTGATGGCCGCTACCAATGCAAACACGCAGCTGATCATGCAACTTCTTCAAGAGCGCAACCAAGGGAACTAGGGTCATGGCAACAATCAAAATCAGTTTGTTACACTCAACCAGTTCCTTGCTAACCAGCCAAAGACCTTCAGCAATTGTGTTGAGGCAACAGACGTTGATGATTGGCTCGTGGACATATGCAAGCATTTTGAGTGCAGTAACGTCAGGCCTAAGGACTTTGTAAAGTTCGCTTCCTTCCAACTCAAAGACCAAGCTGCAGAATGGTTTCAGAAGTACAAAGATTCCAGAGGAGGCCGTGTGATTACCTGGGATGAATTCCGTCAAGACTTCAAAGCTCATCATATTCCTCAGAGTGTGGATGAAAGCAAGTGTGAGGAATTCCGCAACCTGAATCAAGGCACTATGTCTGTTTACGAGTACAACAAGATGTTTCAGAAGCTCGCCCGTTTTGCTAAGAAAGACATCCCTGATGAGAAGAGCATGATATACTAGTTCAGGGGTGGTATCAGAGAAGAAATCCAGCTAGCTCTCGTCCTCTTTGAGCCCAAGAGGTACGATGAGTTTTACAACATGGCAATGAAGCAAGAGACTACTCAACTGAAGTGCGATGCTTCCAAGAAGCGAGTCAGAGATGCTACTCCTTCTTCCTCAACTCAAGTGGCTAAGCAGCAGAAGTATTGGCTTCCTCCTCCTCCGTTCCGCCAGCCTTATCAGCAGAAAAGCAAAGCTGGCGGTGGATCTTCCCACCCACCCAACCCTGGCTTTCAGAACAAGACTTCGTCTCAACCTCCAAGATCAAGTGCTCCGTATCACCGTCCGCTCTCGGAGGTCACGTGCAACAAGTGCCAACAAAAGGGTCACTATGCCAACAAATGCTTCAATCAGAGGCGTCTCCCTCCTCCTCCTCCTGTGAGATCGGCAAGTACAATTGTGGTCAAGCATAACCACAAGCACGCCAAGGTCAACTTGATGAATGCAGCTCAGGCAGACGACTCGTCAGATGTCATCATGGGTAACCTTCCTGTTAATGATATTCTAGCTAAAGTTCTTTTTGACACTGGTGCATCGCATTCTTTCTTGTCATTCCCATTTGCATCGAAGCACAATGTTGATACTGAGGTTATGTCCAAAGTCATGCAAGTTGTTTCTCCCGGCAAGCTTTTGACTTCTAGTTTGGTTGCTCCCGATGTCTCTATCACAAGGCCGAGGATGTTGATACTACAAGTTTCTGTCCTCTGCAGTGGTCCTTGGTAACTCGGGTATTGATCTTATTCTCGGAATGGATTGGCTTTCTAAGCACAAGGCCCATCTTGATTGTGCTGCCATGCAGATTCAATTGACTCATTCGTCTGAGGATGTAATTGTCTTTGCCGCTCGTGATGATACCATCTGTCTGTTTTCTCTCAATGAGAAGGGTGAACTGGATGCCATCTCTCAAATTCTAGTCGTTTGCGAATATCAAGACGTCTTTCCAGAAGAGCTTCCAGGAATGCATCCGCACCGGCCAGTTGAATTCATCATCGATCTTGAGCCTGGCACGGAACCTGTTTGCTAACGTCCTTACAAGCTTGGACCTGAAGAGTTGAAGGAGCTGAAGAAGCAACTCGATATTCAAGAGCGAATGGGTCTCATCCAACCTAGTTCTTCTCCGTGGGGTTGTGGAGTTCTTTTCGTGAAGAAGGATGGAGCGGACCGACTTTGTGTTGACTACCGTCCATTGAACAAGAAGACTATAAAGAACAAGTACCCACTTCCCAACATCAACGAGCTGTTTGAACAACTCAAGGGTGCTCAAGTATTCTCCAAGCTTGATCCCGTATGGGCTATCACCAGATCCGAATTCGTGAGCAAGATATCCCCAAGACGGAGTTCCGAACAAGCTATGGTTCATATGAATACACTGTCATGTCTTTTCGCCTCGTCAATGCTCCGCCGACTTTCTCTCGCATCATGAACTTCATCTTCAATCCCTACGCAAATTACTTTGTCTTGGTCTACCTCGATGACATTTTGGTCATTTCCAAGAACAAGGAAGATCATGCCAAGCACTTGCGTTTGGTGTTGGATAAGCTCAGAGAACATCAGTTCTACGCTAAGTTCTCAAAGTGTGAGTTTTGGCTCGATGAGGTTCTCTATCTTGGGCATATCATTTCTGCCAAGGGCATTGCAGTGAATCCTGAGAAGGTGTCTGCAATTGTGAATTGGGAACCACCTCAGAATGTGAAGCAACTCCGCAGCTTCCTTGGGCTCGCAAGCTATTGTCGAAGGTTCGTTGAGAACTTTTCGAAGATCGCGAAGCCTCTTTCAAACCTCTTCGGAAGCACATCAAGTACGTTTGGTCTTCAGAATGTGACATCGCTTTCAACACCTTGAAAGAGAAATTAGTCACTGCTCCAGTTCTGACTCCTCCTGGTGAATCCAAACCGTTTGAGGTCTTCTGCGATGCCTCTCTTCAAGGTCTTGGTGCAGTGTTGTTGCAAGAGAAGAAAGTTGTGGCCTATACTTCTCGCCAGTTGAAGCCCAACGAGAAGAACTACCCCACTCATGACCTCGAGTTGGCGGCAGTTGTGCATGCTCTTTTGACTTGGAGACATCTCTTATTGTGAAGAAAAGTGGACATTTTCACTGACCACAAGAGTCTCAAGTACATCTTCACTGAGCCTAATCTCAACCTCAGGCAGACTCATTCGGTCGAAATGATTCAAGAGTATAATCCGAGCATTGAATATACTCCAGGCAAGGCCAATGTAATTGCTAATGCATTGAGCAGGATGGCTTACTGCAACAGTCTGATTCTCAAGCCTTACCAACCCGAGCTTTGTGAAGCTTTCCGCAAACTCAATCTGCAAGTTGTTCTTCAAGGTTTCCTCGCCAACCTTCAAGTCTCTCCTACTTTGGAAGATCAGATTCACGAGGCTCAACTTCTTGATGCTATGGTGAAGAAGGTGAAGATTGGGATTGCCAAAAGTCAACCCAAGTACAAGTGCTATCGCCTTGATGACAAGGATACTCTCCTCTTCGAGGATCACATTGTTGTGCCTAAAGGTGACCTCCGTAAAGTCATTATGAATGAGGCTCACAATTCACTCCTCTCCATCCACCCTCGGAGTACAAAGATGTACCAGGACCTCAAGCAGACGTATTGGTGGACTCGAATGAAGCGCGAGATTGCTCAGTTCGTGAATGAATGTGATGTCTACAGAAGAGTGAAGGCAGAACACCAACGACCAGCTGGTCTCCTCCAACCTCTTGCCATTCCAGAATGGAAGTTTAACCACATTGAGATGGACTTCGTGACAGGATTTCCAAAGTCCAAGCGTGGCAATGATGCTATATTCGTTGTCATCGACAAACTCACTAAAGTGGCTCACTTTCTGCCTATCAAAGAGTCTATCACAATAGCTCAATTGGCAGAGCTTTATACCTCTCGGATTGTCTCTCTGCACGGCATTCCACAGTTGATTTCTTCAGACCATGGCAGCATCTTTACCTCAAAGTTTTGGGATTCTTTTTAGAATGCCATGGGCACCAACATCCGTTTCAGCACAGCTTTTCATCCTCAAACTAGCGGCCAAGTCAAGCGTGTCAATCAGATTCTTGAAGATATGCTCAGGGCTTGCATTATATCTTTCGGTGTGAATTGGGAAGATTGTCTTCCATATGCCGAGTTCTCCTACAACAACATCTTTCAAGCGAGTTCGGGCAAGGCCCCATTTGAAATTCTCTATGGCAGGAAGTGTCGTACTCCTCTTAACTGGTCAAAGACCGGTGAACGTCAACTTCTTGGAAATGACTTGATCATAGAGGCAGAGGAGATGTGCAAAGTCATTCGTGATAACCTCAAAGCAGCGCAATCACGCTAGAAGAGCTACTATGATAGTAAGCATCGTGATTTGGCTTTCGAGATCGGAGACCATGTTTACCTCCGCGTCTCTCCAATGAAAGGTACTCGTCACTTTGGTATCAAAGGGAAGCTTGCCCCTAGATACGTGGGTCCTTTCAAGATCGTCAGGAAGAGAGGCGATCTCGCCTATCAACTCGAGCTTCCTTCCAACTTTGCAAATGTGCATGACGTGTTCCATGTCTCTCAGCTCCGCAAGTGCTTCAAGACTCCTGACCGCACCGTCAACTTCGAAGACATTGATCTCCATGAAGACCTTTCTTATCGTGAGCACCCAGTTGCTATTCTTGAAGAAACTGAGCGCAAGACTCGCAATAAGTCAATCAAATTCCTCAAAGTCAAGTGGTCACACCATTTCGACCATGAAGCCACCACTACTATGAAAAGGCGTACTATTGGCGCACCTAATTTGGCCATTAATGGCGCATTAGTGGTGCGCCATTAGTAGAACGCCATTAGTATATTTTACTAATGGCGCACCACAGGTGCGCCTTTAGTATCTGGTATACTAATGGCGCACCCCAGATGCGCCATCAGTATATACAACAGTGCGCCATTAGTATGCCTCCCATGGGGCCATGTATACCCAGGTGCTTTGGCATACTAATGGCGCACGACAGCAAGGTGCGCCATTAGTAACTTCGGCATACTAATGGCGCACTCTTTAATGATGCGCCATTAGTATCCTTTGGCATACTAATGGCGCACTATGATGCGATGCGCCATTAGTATGAATATTAGGTTTTTTTTATTTTTTTATTTTCTGTTTTTTGCACAGGTTACAAAATGTATAATTGGACAAAATATAGACAACACACATCAACAACAGATTCATCGAATACAATAGAAGATTAGTCTCTGAATACAATTCATCATTTTAGTCTCTGAATACAAGTCATCATATTAGTCTCCGAATTGAAAAGACCGAACAAAGATAGAACATTATATTACAAGTCTCGAGACCGCGAGTTTGTCTTCACATTACAAGTCGATTTCGATCATCTAAACTACCATCACATAGAAGAGAGCTGCGGTCATCACGATGAGCATCATCACGATGAAACTCATCTTCATCCGGTTCTTCCAACGCTCCCTCCCCTCTCCCGCTAGATAGCGGGCGTATCTAGATTTGGCCTCGGCCCTAGTGGCGTACCCTTTGTAACTGTTACCGCTGAATCGGTGAACCTGTCTCCGACACTCCTCCCAGTCGTCGTAGACTCCGGGAACCTTACACTTGTACACGACATACCACGGCATCACTATGCAGTAGCCAAACGAAACGTTAGTACCAATTCACAGACAATACATAAGCAATATATAAGTATGCAACAGAACGATCGGAAGAGAAAAGCAAGACATTAATAGCATCGATTACATCTTAAGTTGAATGACTCTCGAAACCAAAGAGACATACTACAAGTTCATTAAAGTTTAATTACAACATGAGACTCAAGGGACCGGAGCGTGGATGAAGCCGCCGTCTATTGTGGGAGTCATGAAAGAACGGGCGTTGTCAGCCTGCATTTGTAGGATTGTGTCGATGTCACTGTTGGACGGTTGATTTCTAAGGTAGAACTGCCCCGCGGTACGAAGGACATCTTGATGGATGATTTCCGCAAACTCCGACTGGATGCGAAAGAATTCTTGTCTGATGTCCGCGTCTTGGATAGCCGACACGCTCGCGGCCCAATCTTTGAGTCTACTCGGTAGCAGAAGTTGATGATGGTCCCGTATGATCGCCCGCATGTGATGGATGGCATAGTAGGCACCCTTCTGACCGGAAGGCGGCTGCTTGACGTAGCAGAACGTCGTATTGTGGGAGAACACGTGCTTGCCGTACTTATGAATAGGCCTGGTGAAGGTGCCTCTAGATTTGACGTAGCTGGGGAGAACATCATCAAGAACCTTCTTGACATTTGTGTAGTCTATGTTCGACTGACGGTCCGGGTCGAAATACGTGGCCATGGAATATTTGGGGCTTAGGAGGATGAGCGTGCAACGTGTGTCACTGCAGAAAACAGGGAATGTTAAAATAAAAAAGATCGAAATCTAAGAATTCATATGTTACGGGGCGGTTGAGGGGAGGACTTACTCGGGAAAGTAAGGCACGAGGAAGTTATCCTTATCTTGGTTTGCCAGAATGACGCCTTCGAGGTAAGAACTCGCGACTTGCCGGTCCCCAGCGCTGCCCAAGATCTTGGCACACATGTAGAAGGGGTCGACTATCACGATGTCCGGGGTCTTTTCGCGAATGATCCGCATCTCCATACTCAGCGAAAATAGCCGAACGAAGGTGTAGTGCAGCGGATGAAGGTTCAACATAGCGTGGATGTCATCAAACCGCAGGACGATCGTACCCCCGATGGAGTTATCCACAAAGCCCTTGCCCTCTGGCACCTTGGCCGCGAAAACCGGGTATGCCACATCCTTCTCTCCGAGACGCCGCTTCTCCAAAGAAAGAACACTGTCATGCAGACTCCGCATAGCACCGGTTGCAGCATCGAGCATATTTCTCGGTAGCATCGGCCTACCCGCCACATGCACCCTCCTCGAGATATCCTCAGGTGAAGGTGGCTCGTCCTGAGTACGGATCGTACTCCGTGCCAGCTGGCCCGCACCCTTGTTAGTATTTCTTTTGCGTGCCTTCTTCTTCTCCTGTAATGGGACCGAGTTCTGCTCACAGACCGCCTTCTTGAGTGTGTTGGGGCTGATCATATTTCGCACCTCGCCTATCTGAGGCTCGGTGAAGTCGGCAGCTGGAGGCGTCTCCTGAGAGCTGAACTGCAAACGACGCCTGTTGCAACTTGGCTTCTCCGCGGTACCAGCTAGATCACGCACGTCTTTTGTTGGGTTGGGTTCTTGAGAAGGAGGCCCCATGAAGTCGCCACCGTACCCATGATCGGCAAAGTACTGATAGATGTTGGCAAATGTATCATCGTCGTCGTCATTCTGATCCTGTGCCATATGCATGTTTGGATCCAGTGGCATAGGGATGTCCGGCACCGTTGCGGCGGTCTTGCCATGGGGCCGACTTGGCGCTGGCACGACTGGCGGTGTTGTCTTTGGGGTGGTGTCCCCCGCCCCCAAACAAATCTGGCTCTTCGGCCAAAGCAAGGGCCAGCTCAGGCAGGCGCTGAGGGTCATCACGTCATCATCGTCGGCCCCGACGGGTCGAATCGGAGGTAACAACTCGTCGCAGCCTGGAAGCACCCGAACCAGTTGAACCCTAAACAAGTTGGGTGGCATCTAGGTACCGTGGAACAAGGGGTTGCCCGGTTGAACGATTTTGCCCTTGGCGACATCAACCAACTCGTTGTTCACGAAGTGCAGGAGAGTGCATGGAACATCGGCGGCGCCCTACGAAAACATGTAGGGCGTCAGGGATGCCCAGTCAAAGGCAAGGAGATGAAGTCCTCGGCCGAGAGAGGCTTAATTAGTTACTGTGATGATGGCGTCGAGCTCGGCTAATGTCGAGGCACCGCCAACGGCGGGCGTGCAGTTGACGGAGGGGCCACTTGCTGCAGAGGTGCCGGCGGACGTACACCCGGGTTCATTAAGCTCCCGTGCCGGCGTCGGAGACACCAATGCCGCCTCCACCAGAGACACCAATGGCCCCGCCATCGCGTTCTGCGAGTTGCTGGCCGTGAAGCTAGGAATCGGGGGCCGCCCCTGTTGGCCGCCCGCAATCCACGCACTAATCCCCTGGATCAAGGTAGGTACAATGGCGGTGATCGTCACTCCGAGTTGTTGTTGCACTTGCTCTTGGACAATCTCCGGAATACGCGCCACCTGTGCCCTGAGTTCTTGAACCTCGCGCGCCTGGCTTTCTGAGCTGGTCTTTTTGTCCTTTCGCCCACCAGTGTTATAGTATGACGCCATTTTGTCGACAAGCCTTTGCCGGCCACACGACCAGCTGACGTCGGCTTACTGAGCTTATCCTTGTATTCAACGCCCTATTTAGAGTGGTGTCACAAGGGTTGCTCTTAGTCGACCCCGCGCTACTGCTTTCAGTCGCCTGCGGAAGGAATGTGAACCATTTAGAAATTTGGCTTCATTAATTAGAATGCAACCATATGGAGCTAATTACGCGGGGGTGTATTCCTTACCAGAACAAGCTCAAGCGCCCTGGTCTTCGGATCCGTGGTAAGCTCCTTTGTTTTCGGGTCCTTCTTGTACCGGGCCCTGACAAAGTTCCTGGTCTGCTTGTCACTGTATTTATCGAAGAGGGGCGGTAGGCCTTGCTCGGCACGGTCCGCCTCCTCCTTGTCCCATATAGGCTCCGCCACTCTGTAACCGCCGGGACCGAGTGTGTGTTCCCCTAAGTTCAGCTCCCGCATTTCTTTCCCCCACTTACTTGATTCGGAGCTTGCGGTGCTCGAGCAATTGATCTTGAAGTCATTGTAGTCATCTTCGGTGATCGAAGGATTTTTCTCCTTGATCTTCTCATAACTCTCACCTTTCTTGATCATTCTCTTCACATTGCTTTTCCAAGTAGACAGGGCCGTGCTCATCTTCGTGAGGGCAGCATTGTTCACTTTATTCCCTTTGAGGCTTGTGTTTTCAAATTAGCGGGGAACTTGTATCGTTCGTGCAGCTTCGTGAAGAGGAGGTTGCACAAATTCACTCGGTCAGGATGCCTGAGGTTCTCGGTGTTGATCGAGACGGTGCTCCGGAGAATGCACCTGAGCTGAAGCGACTACCCCTTGACTATTCGTTCGGGCGCCGTTGGATTCCCGTTGGAGTCCACTTCAGTAACTTCCTCCTTGAGGGTGCGGAGCACGGTCGGGCGCCGGTCCTTCCGTTGCCTATTTGGTTGGCTGCCATCTGTGCGTGCGCCGCCATCATCAGTGGTGGCATCCTCGGCGGCACCATCAGTGGTGGCATCAGTGGGGTCATCCTCGGCGGTACCATCAGTGGTCTCAGGATCGGTGGGGAAGGCGGCGTCCTCATACAAGTGAGGTTGTTCCTCCATCTCCTAGGACAGCTCCCAGAATTTCTTGCTGCCCGAACCCCCGGCCTCATCGTTGTTGGCCATGTTTCTCTGTAAATAGGAACAAAGTTTGGTCAAAAAGTTGGTTATTGTCAAGGAACAAGATCTCTAAGTTGACCAAATAACCTAATTCTCGAGGAATGTCGCCAAAAAGTTGGTTATTGTCAAGGAACAATTGAGAGATGTTTGTGATATTGCCTAGGTGTTTTGGGATAGAACCTGTTAGTGTGTTGTTGCTAAGGTCCAAGTCCACGTTCTCAGGGTAACCTAGTTCTTGAGGGGTGTGTCTAGAAAGTTGGTTGCCTCAAAGATACAAGGTTGTGAGTTTGGTCAAATTGCCTATGATGTTTGTGATATTGCCTTGGATCTTGAAGGCACCGTTGCATGATGCCTTCCTAACCCCCTTCTTCTTGTCTCCTCTCACTATCTCTCTCACACACATGGCAAGCAAGGGTGTCTGAGTGTGTGAAAAAAATACTAAACTAATCCAACCACTAAAGCAAATTAATTTTTATTTCGGTTGAGAGTCGGGCACCTTCTAGGTCAAGAAAATTGGGCATGACCTTTGCTAATTTTCTTGACCTAGGAGTGCCCCATTTCTCAACCGAAACGGAAATTAATCAACATTTCAGGAGAAAGGGGTTATTTTAGAAGATCACAAGTAGCAGCAGCATCACTTGAGAAAATCACAACTACCAGCAGCAACTCGCAGATAGCAGCAGCAGCATCACTTGACAAGTTTCAGACCACATAAATAGCACAAGTGACATGAAAATTCACTTGTAGTGTACTGATAGCACAAGTGACATGAAAATTCCTTTTACTGTCAAAAAACTACTAATATCACAAGTGACATGAAAATTTAGGAGTAGGAGATCACAAAGGCCATGTCATGCTTGGCAATATTTGTTTACTGAAACTAAATGAACATTTTACTGTCAATAAAAATGTTTTACATATCCTGCAGACAAGTGCAACCACCGGTAGAGGAGTTTCAGCTGTTTCTTTGAACATTTTACTGTCATCACTTACTGAACCTTTTACATATGCACAGGTTTTAGCTAATTTGAGCATTTCACAAGGAATGCCATCACTTACTGAACCTTTTACATATCCTACAGACAAGTGCAACCACCGGTAGAGGAGTTTCAGCTGAGATGGCTCACGTATGGAACAAGTGAAGCACTACTCCCTGATCACGGCATTGTTGTGCTAAATTAAGACACATGTGCTCTGCGATTTCTCAGTACCAATGGTTGATCATAATGCTTTCTTTTGCTTTAAAAATGCGTGTGGAGGACCAATGGCGCCCTCTTGCTACACATTGTCCCCAGATGTATCGTGGATTCAGGGGCTACAGCCTAACCCTGTTAAAATGTTTTATTGCTGAAGTTATTATCTGGTCTTAGCAGTACATCTTATAGTAAACAGGAGATGGCACCATCATCGTGATTTTGAGTGAAATGCACTTGCAACCTAACTGGAGATGGTACCATCCTTGTGATTTGAGTGAAATGCACTTGCAACCAAAAGGCCGAAAGGCAGGCCGGTTTGCTCTTCTATGAAAATGGCACACCTTTTCATGGCATATTGTATGAAAGACATTACTATGGGGGTTTTACATATCTGTTTCTTTGAACATTTTACTGTCAATAAAAATGATGTACTGCTGCTTTCAGTTAATTCAACTTAGCTAAAACCTTTTACTGTCAAATAGTGCTAATGTTTACTCTATGAAATAAACTACTCCTCCTCTCTTATCTTCTTCAGTTAATTAGGAATAGTTTTAGAGGTAACTTACTGAAACTATTTATCATGTTGACAACAGAAGCATGTGGACCTATCATGGGGATTCCACTAAAAATGCCACTTGCAAATACAGAAACAGAACTGAATTGTTTTCTTTATTTTTATACCAACTATGGGAAGCACATAATACCAATGCTTACAGAAAAGAAATCTGTGTGCTCAACAAAACTTAGGCATTGATCCTATAACTCATCATGCCAGAGAGAGAGAGAGGGGGGGGGTCTGACCTGCTGATGTGCGTCCAAGGCACGGTGCGTGGGAGGTTTGCCGGTGATGGATGTCGCCTGCCTGCCGGTGACGGATGCCGCCTGCCTAGATGCAAATGGGGGTTGAGTGAGTCACAGCAGGTCAGGGGAAGGTATATGAATGGAGAGAGAGAGAGAGAGAGAGAGAGAGGCTTACTGACCTGCTGCTGTCCGGCGGCGGCTGGTCCAGATCCAGGAGCCTCTGTGGCCATGGTGAGAGGGCGAGGCGGAGGTGAAGAGCGGGATGGGGCGCGGGGAGGATGCCGGGGAGTGGGGCGCGGGGAGGATGTCGGGGCGGCGGGGCGGGGTCGAGGCGGCGTCGGGGCGGCGTCAGGGCGGCGGGGCAGCGTCGAGGCGGCATCGGGGCGGCGGGGCAGCGGCGTCGGGAGAGGAGAGGGGAAGGGGATCAAGGGCGAGGGTGAGGGAGAGAGAGGGGATAGGGAGGGGCCGGGGAGGGAATATGGATGGGGCCGGGCACAATACTAATGGCGCACCACCCCTCGGTGCGCCATAAGTATATCCATACTAATGGCGCACCTCACCCTGGTGCGCCATTAGTATTTTTTTTCTGCTCGAGCCAACAGGTTATCTTCCACCTGACTTGATCCACACCAAGCCCCCTCTACTAGCTCGACTGGTCAGTAGCCAGTTCTCACACCAGGAGGTCCTGGGTTTGATTCCCAGGCTCCACAAATTTTTTTATGCATTTAAATTGCTGTTTGATACTTATTTGTGTTTAAATATGTTCAAACTTGTTTAAATCATAACAGTAATATTTTTTTTATAAGACAGTAATAATTTTTTTAAAATATCATCAAACAGTAATGCCGGTGGAGTGGGGGAGGGTTCGCGGGGTGCGGGGGGTCGGCGGCGGCGGTTGAGTAGGGGAGGGGTGCGGGGGGTCGGCGGCGGTTGAGTAGGGGAAATGAAGGCTACGATTTAAATACAATCGATCTTAGCTAGCTATCCGTTCACAATCTTCTTGCCCTTCTTTTTCGCAAATGGATTCTTCTGTGGAACGGGCGTTCTTTAGGTAGGGTGGTCCTGCTTCTTCTTGTGGTGTATGATGCTACTTCATCATCGTCATCATGTTCGATCCTCGGGTCGCTGTACTTGTCGAAGTCTTGCTCATTGGCTACTCCATCCATTCCGATGATCTTCCTTTTGCCTCTCCTCACGACAACACGACTGGGCTATGACGGGTCGGTAATGAAGAAGCATTGGTCCACTTGGGAAGCCAGTACCCATGGCTAATTTTTTGCGGTGACGTTTGCGCCCGCGGTCTTGGATTTGGCTTCGGGTATAACCATGGTGGTGAAATACCGGTCTTCTTTTAGGAGGCTCTTGGCCCATCTGACACGGAACATCGGGACCTTCTCTCCAGCGTAGCTCAGCTCCCAGATCTCCTCGATCCTTCCGTAGTATCTGTCCTTGTCGTTACTCGTGTAGGATTCCATCGTTACCCCGGAGTTCTGATAACCATCGCTCTTCATGTCCTTGGCCTCGGTGTAGAATGTGTAGCCGTTGATATCGTACGCCTCATAGGTCATCAGGTTGTGCTCGGCGCCCTGTGACAAGGCGAATATGAGTTGTTCTTCCGCGGAAGAATCCTCATGTAAAGGGTACGACAGAAGCTTCTGCTTGAACCAACACGTGAAACATGAGTTGTGCTCTTTGAGTGTATCTCCGTCCGTCCTCTGTTAGCCTCGGTCATTGTACGTCTTCTTAATAAAGGTTTTGTGCTGTACCACCCAAGGATCGACCACGTCTATGTGTTGTAGAGCGACTAGGTTTGCTCTTTCAAAGTCAGCGAGTCGACCCTCGAAGTCGACATGCATTTCACGACGACCCTCACGGTGACCCCATCCAGCGAGCCTGCCGAGGTGCCTATTGACGGGCAGACCAACGGGGTTCTCGATGCCTAGATAATTCGTGCAGTAGGAGATGCACTCTTCAGTCAGAAAGCCCCTGGCTATGCTTCCCTCTGGACGTGACATGTTGCGAACGTATCCTTTGATGACACCATTCATCCTTTCGAACGGCATCATGCTGTGCAGGAACGTCGGCCCGAGATGGATGATATCGTCCATGATATGGACCAGCAGATGCACCATAACGTCGAAGAATGCGGGCGGGAAGTACATCTCAAGCTCGCATAGTATCACCACGATCTCTTCCTGTAGCCTTCTGAGTTGCCTCACGCCAACAGACTTCCGAGAGATGATGTCGAAAAAGTTGCATAGGCCAAATAGGGTTTCATGGATGTGCGCGTCCATGATCCCATGGATTGCAACTGGAAGTATCTGCGTCATCAGCACGTGACAGTCGTGAGACTACATCCCGCTGAACTTCTGCTTCGCTGGGTCTAGGTATCTGCTTATCTTCCCCGCGTAACCGTAAGGAAGTTTTACTCCAACGAGGCAGGTGAAAAACTGCTCGATCTCCTCCTGACTTAGAGTGAAGCACGCGGGAGGGTAGTCATTTCCGGTCTTCTTCGCCTTCTTGCCTTTGCGATGACTTTCCGTGTCCTGCTTTGCCTCATCATCATCACCATCATCATGATCATCATATATAGCGTGAAGCTCCTGCCTGATGCCCATTGATTTCAAGTCTGCCCTTGCTTTCGGCCCATCTTTGGTCCTCTCTGGCATGTTGAGCAGGGTACCAAGCAGACTCTCGCACATGTTCTTCGTGATATGCATGACATCAAGGCTGTGAGGCACACGGTGGATCTTCCAGTACGGCAAGTCCCAGAAAACAGACCTCGTTTTCCATACCTTCAGCAGCGGCTCTGGCGCCTTTCACTTCTTTCCCGGCTCTGGCGCCTTTTGCTTCTTTCCCGGTAGTGGGCAGTCTTTCCAATTTTTCAACAGCTCGTCTATTTCCTCGCCGCTCCTCGTACGCGGGCGTCCTCGGGGTTCGGTTTCACCATCGAACAGATCCTTGCATTTTCTCCATGGGTCATCGTCGCGAAGCCACCTTCGATGTCCCATGAACACGGTTTTCGAAAACCCGGGATCTCTATCTAGCTGGCGATACGTTGTGTCATCCATGCACCTGACGCATCCAGAAAATCCGTGGACCACCTGCCCCGCGACATATCCGTAACCGAAATAGTCGTGCACCGTCGTGAGCAGCGCGGCTCTCATAGGGAAATATTCTTTCTCTGCAGCGTCCCACGTATTGGCTGGCATTTTCCACAGCATGTCAAGCTCCTCTTTCAGCAGCCCCAGATACAGATTGATGCCGTTCCCTGGTTGTTTCGGTCCTTCAATTAGCATACTCATGTGAATGTACTTCCTCTTCATGCACAACCAGGGGGAAGGTTGTACATCCACACAAACACAGGCCAGGTGCTATGTGTGCTTCTCTGGCTGCCAAACGGATTGACTCCATCAGTGCTCGCGCCCAGCATGATGTTCCTTGGATCATTCCCAAATTTTGGGTCTTCGAAGTTCAACGCTTGCCACTGGCTCGCATCCTTAGGGTGACTCAGCATCTTGTCTTTTTTATCTATCTCCGGATCATTTGCATCATCTTCTCGCTTCTTCTCCTCCCTATCCGCGTGCCAACGCAGGAGCTTTGCTACCTTAGGGTCCGCAAAATACCGCTGCAGACGAGGAGTGATAGGAAAGTACCACACCACTTTTCGAGGAGCTTTCTTCCTCATCTTGTATCGAGTGACGCCGCACACCGGACATATGGTAGACTCCGCGTGCTCATCCCGATAAATGATGCAATTGTTCATGCACACATGGTATTTCACGTGCGGTAAATCCAGAGGACACACGATTTTCTTCGCCTCCTCCAAACTGGTCGGGCACTTGTTCCCCTCGGGAAGACGTTCGTGCCAGAATGACATGTTCTCGTCGAAGCATGCGTCGGTCATTTTGTGTTTTACCTTCATCTCCAGAGCCATGAGCGTTACTTTCAGGTGGGTATCCTCGGGCCTGCATCCTTCATACAATGGAGTAACCGCGTCTAACTCAAGTTGATCCATCTTGGCTATCTCTCGGGAGGCAGCTCTTGCGTTATCCGTCTGCTTGAGAAGCAGCTCTTGAATATGAGGGTCCTGCACCCAGCCCATCGATGGTCCAGCGTCGTCTGCTCCACCGGCACCATCATCTTCATGATCATGCCCGTCGACTGCTCCGGCATCTTCCTCATCATCATGTCCTGCATCTTCTACATGATGACTGTGTACAGCATCACCGTCGTGATCATCTCCTGGGGATTCTTCGTCTTCTCGCCCGCCCGAGCCGTGGTGGTTGTCTTGCTGCTCTTCCTCATTTCTTGCCCGGCCCCCATGGACGACTTTGTAGTCATCTTCATCACCTTACCACCGATAGCCATCCATGAAACCACGCAAGAGCAGGTGGTCCCGCACCTGCCCGGATTCCGGGTCCGCAATAAGGCTCTTCAGCTTGCATCTTCGACACGGACATCTTATCTCCGTCTCGTTCTTTTGAAGCATCTCGGCCTTCACGGACCTCAAAAACCTATTCACGATGCCTTCGGTCATCATGCGGACCATGGTCGCCTACGGGGTAGAGCAAAACGATATTTTAGAACCAAGAAAAAATTTGGCATGACTTTCCCTAAAAATAGGACCAAAAAGAATGCTTAATGCCAAAATTCTCGCCGAAACGGAAATGAATCAACATTCCGGCAAAATATTGGCAACTATCGAATTTCAAATACCGGTACACCTCCAAACACAAACACATATGCAACACCACAAACATATGCAACACCACGAACATACATAGATCTAGCTAGGCCATAAAATGTGCATGTGCACATTTTGTAGGGAGAACAACATAAATATAGCTCCCCCCTTACTTACCTATCAAAACAAGGTAATTTAACCACTTAAATTGAATGAATCTATGGTGGAAATGAGGTGAAAAAGAGGAGGCACCCGAGACAAGGAGGAGGTGGAGAGAATGAAGTGGGGAGAATGTGAGTGTGGGTAGGAGAGGCTGTCCAAAATATCTTGTTGCTGCCCACTTACTAATGGCACACCAAACCTAAATGCGCCATTAGTAATCCAGGTTACTAATGGCGCAACTCCTGGTGGTGCGCCATTAGTAGTCTTGCAAAAAAAATACTAATGGCGCACTGTCCCACAGTGCGCCATTACTAGTTTAAACTAGTAATGGAGCACGGTGGAATAGTGCGCCATTAGTAGTTTTGCAAAAAAGGGAATAAAAAATATAATAAAAAAACAACATTAGTGGTGCACTTTCTGGCAGGTGTGCCATTACTAGTTACAACTAGTAATGGCGCACTGTGTCTGGATGCGCCATTACTATGTTTGGACAGGCGCACTAGTCAAATTTTTTTGATACTAATGGCGCACCCGGTGCCAGGTGCGCCATTAGTAGTTTCAACTATAATGGCATATCAGTAGGTGGTGCGCCATTAGTATATACTAATGGCGCACCGCTTGTCTGGTGCGCCATTAGTATCAATCCCATCTATAACCCTTTTTCTAGTAGTGCACCTGGGAACGCGAGGATCACCTTCGTTCTGAGTACCCGGAATTTTTCCAGTCCTAGATCTCGGGACGAGATCCTTTCGTAGTGGTGGTGTGTTGTAACACCCTAGATGTAATTTACCTTATCTGTACCCAAACTCTTGTCATTTCCGGCCTAAGTTATTTTATTTCCTCGGTTTCGGTTTTTTGTCTCCGTGTGTTGTTGCCTTTGTCATGCATCTCATATCATGTCATCATGTGCATTGCATTTGCATATGCATTCGTCTTATGCATCCGAGCATTTTCCCCATTGTCCGTTTTGCATTCCGGCGCTCCTATCTCCTCCGGTGGTCCTTTCTACCTCTTTTCGTGTGTGGGGGCTAAACATTTCCGGATTGGACCGAGACTTGCCAAGCGGCCTTGGTTTACTACCGATAGACCGCTTGTCAAGTTTCGTGCCATTTGGACTTCGTTTGATACTCCAACGGTTAACCGAGGGACCGAGAAGGCCTCGTTTGTGTTGCAGCCCAACACCCCTCCAATTTGGCCCAAAACCCACCTAAACCCTCTCCATCGTCTCGGTCGTTTGATCACAATCGCGTGGCCAAAAACCGCACTCCATTTGGAGCTTCCTAGCTCCCTCTATGCCTATATATAGATCCCCTTCCAAAAATCTCGGGCAAACCCTAACCTCTCCCTCTCCTCGCGCCGCCGGACGAAAACCCGCCGTCCGGACGTGTTCGTTCCCACCGTCCGCTGCCACATGTCATCGCCCGATTCGCCACCGACTGCGCCCACTTCCCCCACACCGCCGCGAGCCGGCCCGCCGGGGCCCAGGCGGGGACATCCCGAGCAACGCCACCTACCACGCCGCGCCGCCACCGGGCCGCTTTCCTCCGCCGCCACCTCGCCGCCGCGGGCTGCCGCGCCACCGTCACCGGCCACCTCGTCCCTGTCCCCGGGCGACCTCTCCTCTAGCCGTCCCGCCCTCTCCCTTGATCTCCGGCGACGTCGAGCTGTTTTTCGGCGACCTCCTGCTACAGCAACCGCTACAGTAGATCCAGATCCAAATCTTCACGGTTGACTTTTTCCCTACAAACCCTAATTTTATGAAAAAATTTCTAGGTCGTAACTCTGCATCTGTAGCTTTGATTTGTGCGGGTAGCATATCAAAATGTTCGCCTCAACGAGTACATCATTTCATCTCATTGCATCATTTTCATTTGAGCTCATCTTGATGCCCGAAATGCTGTTGGAAGAGGGCTATGTGGTGAATTTGTCAGATCTGTTTCATCAAATAGCTATTTGTCATTTTTGCCATGATTAATGTGTGCATGATATGCTCCTGAGCCCTACATGTGTTTTGTTATATGCCATGCCATCTTTACGGAGGTGCTTGCCATGTATTTTTGTGATATTTGTGGTGACCAGCACAAGCTTGCAAAATAGCGTAATCGGTAATGCTGATTTCAGGGACTTAGAGTTTCACTAAGTCCTTGTCCTGATTTTGTCGTTATGCCATATGTTCATGTTGTTTCCTAGTGATCCGTGCCTCTTTTGAGGATGATCAGTAAGGATGATTTGTTAACATCGTGTCTTTGTTTGCAATTATGGAGCACCCTAGATTGAGTCAATCGAGCTCTACTTTTGCTATAAAGTGAATCCTGGCAGATTGTTGGCATGATTAGCGATTTTGCCGAGGATGTTGCTATTTGTCCACGCATGCTATGTTGTTGTTCTTGCCATGTCTAGCTTCTATGCCATGTATTCTTGATGGGTGTATGCTTAGTTTGTCATGACATGTTCTGTAGTGAGTGCATCGAGCTCGTAAACATGCCTACTCGTTAACTGATTTGCATGCTCTAGTTTTTCATGTTTGCAAAGTCTGAGATCTGTTTATGTTTTTGCCATGTTCACCTGCTTGCAATTGTATTTTTTGATCCCTTTTGGCTCAAGGTCACTAAGGGACTTTTGTTACGTGCTTCGAGTAGCTTCATGCCATGCCTTGCTTTGCCATGTTAAGTTCCTGTAGCATATAGTTTTCATGCTCTAAAGTGTGCTTCCTGATGATAAATTCCGGACTTGTGATAATTTCACTAAGTCTGAAACCTGTTATCATTTGCACTTCTGCCATGCTTATTTGAACCTGTTAATGGATGAATTAGCCATAGCTCGGTGTTCATCTTTTATCAAGCATCATGAGTGGATCCCTGCCATGTATTTTGTTGTCATGTTTGAGTGCTGTAGCATACTTATCTCGATGCATTTAGATGGCTACTTGATGATTATCGCAGACCGATGCCACATTTGTTTTGCTTGCCATTTCCAAACCGTGCATCCGATTCCGGTGATCTTTATATCGATTTCAACCGAAATCATATCACCTTTCCAGTGGCGCTCTTGGATTTCCAAGTTGAGGCCAGGTTCAATCATTCCTTGTCAAATCTTGCATATGCATCACATATCGCATCCCGCATAGCATACCATGTTTGCGTCATGTTGTTTGAGCATTGCACGTGGTTGATTGTGTTCATTTTGCTTGTTTGTCTTGTTTGGGTAGAGCCGGGAGAGAAGTTCGCGAACGAGGAGCCCGTTGAGTTCGTTTATGAGGATCTAGTCAACTCTGACAACTTTGCAGGCAAGAAGATCATACCCTTGAAATCACTTCTATCTTTGCTTGCTAGATGCTCGCTCTTTTGCTATGCCTATGCTAGATACCTACCACTTGCTTATCATGCCTCCCAAATTGCCATGTCAAACCTCTAACCCACCATGTTCTAGCAAACCGTTGATTGGCTATGTTACCGCTTTCCTCAACCCCTCTTATAGCGTTGCTAGTTGCAGGTGAAGACTGGAGATTGTTCCTTGTTGGAACATTGTTTATTATTGGGATATCACCATATTATCTTGTTTATCTTAATGCACCTATATACTTGGTAAAGGGTGGAAGGCTCGGCCTTTTGCCTAGTGTTTTTGTTCCACTCTTGCCGCCCTAGTTTCCATCATATCGGTGTTATGTTCCCGGATTTTGCGTTCCTTACGCAGTTTGGTTATAATGGGAACCCCTTGACCGTTCACCTTGAATAAAACTCCTCCAGCAATGCCCAACCTTGGTTTTACCATTTTCCACCCAACCTCTTTTTCCCATGGGTTTCCGGAGCCCAAGGGTCATCTTTATTTCAACCCCCCTGGGCCAATGCTCCTCTGAGTGTTGGTCCAACCGAGTAGACTGCGAGGCCACCTCGAGGCAACTTGAGGGCTGGTTTTACTCATAGTATGTCTCATCTGAGTGTGCCCTGAGAATGAGATATGTGCAGCTCCTATCGGGATTTGTCGGCACATTCAGGTGGTGTTGCTGGACTTGTTTTACCATTGTCGAGGATGTCTTGTAAACCGGGATGCCGAGTCTGATCGGAATGTCTCGGGAGAAGGAATATCCTTCCTTGACCATGAGAGCTTGTGATGGGCTAAGTTGGGACTCCCTGCTGGGATTTGAACTTTTGAAAGCCGTGCCCGCGATTATGGGCAGATGGGAATTTGTTAATGTCCGGTTGTAGATAACATGAAACTTAACTTAATTAAAATGAATCAACCGCATGTGTAACCGTGATGGTCTCTTCTCGGCGGAGTCCGGGAAGTGAACACGGTGTTGGAGTAATGTTTTGACATAGGTTGTTCTAGGATCACTTCTTGATCATAGTTATTCGTCCGTGCTTTGCCTTCTCTTCTCGCACTCTTTTGCGAACAGGATAGCCACCATATATGCTAGTCGCTTGCTGCAGCTCCACATACTACCTTGCCTTTATCTATAAGCTTAAATAGTCTTGATCGCGAGGGTGCGAGATTGCTGAGTCCCCATGACTCACAGATTACTTCCAAAACCAGATGCAGGGACCAATGATACTGTTCCAGATGATGCGCTTGAGCTCAAGTGGGAGTTCGATGAAGACTCTCGTCGTTACTATGTGTCTTTCCCAGATAATCAGTAGTGGTGCCCAGTTGGGGCGATCGGGGACTTTGTCGCATGTGGGGGTTGATCTTTTATTTTGGTACCGTAGTCAGACCATGAGTGTTTTGGATGATTGTAATGTTATTCATGTATTTGTGCGACGTGGCGAGTGTAAGCCAACTATATATCCTTTCCCCTTTTATCTATTTACATGGGTTGTTGTGAAGATTACCTTACTTGCGACATTACTTTCAATGCGGTTATGCCTCTAAGTCGTGCTTCAACACGTAGGAGATATAGCCGCATCGAGGGCGTTACACTGCTTGAGCACATTGTGCATTACAGAAGCCAAGTGATTAGCCCCCACCAGCACCCACAAATTTATTTCGAACTAGCACAACAAATGGGCTGTAAATTTTCATAGGAAAGGCTGCATGACCATGATAGATTTGGATTCTGACAGTTGGGACATGCGAGGAAATAGCCTATCCAAGGTGGTGTCGACTTACTAGCCAGTCAACAAACGATTATGCCTACCAGCCGTTGGATTGACATCCAACATCTGTCGTGTATCTTCTATCTCTTGTCTTCTTCTTCCTCCAATCGCCCAAACCAAACCACCCCGTCGGCTCCTTCTACTCCCACCTCCCATGGCTGGTTGCGCCTCTGCCGCCCTACCGTATGTACCCTCCAACGTTGGCCAGTCCCTCCCTCTATTCCCCCACATGTCCTATTATTCTACGGCGACGTCAGCCCCAACATGCACCCGCGCCCGAACCAGTCAACCCTCGTACTCCCCTCCGCCTGCGACTGGACTGACGCATCTTCAACAGCTCCTGTTCGTTCCGTCCGAGGCCTCGCCGTCGTCCTCCGCCTGGCGGCCTTGGTTCGCTCACCGTGCGCGGTGTGCCGCCCTCTTGCGTTGTCAACATCATTAACAACCGAGAGGAACAAGGAGATGACTGTACGTGGAGACGATGACAGTAGGGACCCATCAGCGTCATGGCAGTATGCAAGCAAGTGCCTCTATAGTACAAGCCGAAAAATATGGTTCCTCCTAATTGGTTGGACATCTGGGGCTCACGCCATTGTCAACATAGTCAATAAACGAGAGAATTGCACTACAAGCGGCTGACACCAGAGACCCAGCAAGTCGCGTAGTTTTTGTTTTGAGGAACAAGCAGTTGTTATTTATACTAGTTTTAGCGACGGATCAGGGTAACAACGGGGCTGTGCGGGGGCTGTGGCCCATCTAACCAGGGTTTTATTTATGTTTACCACATCATGAGCCCAGTTGTGTTTTTTTCTTGCTGAAAATGGCTAGCCCAGTTCTATTTTTGAAAAGAAATACCCAAACAAGGCCTACTTGCTTTATCGGCCCCGCTGGGCTACAAATCTTTCAAGACGAGGAGAGTTTCATTCGGTTTGCTCAGAAATGGGCTTTACATTTTTAAAACACATCAAACCGGGAATTAGTTTCAATTTTTTTTTCATTACAAGATCTTAAATTCCATTGATTTTTATGCGTGGACAATTATTTGGATTTTATATTTATATAAATTATTTTTCAAAATAGTTTGAATGTGAATCGATATTTCTGGATTAAAACAGTTGACCGCATGGAAATATGCAAAATTTCGTATACTTTTTAACTGTGGCCACAATATGGGGTGTGATGCTAACAAAAAGAAGATGGGCTCCAAAAAAATTCTTACGAATTAGCAAATGGGCTGTACATTATTAGAAATAATGGCAGATGGGTTTTATGCTGTTTTCCACAGATTTGAGGCTGACTTATGCGCCTACTACAGGTTGACGCGTATGCTTTCATAAAAAAAAGGTTGATGCACATGCAACGCCCTGTCAACTTAGTCAACACACGAGAGCAATGACTGTTGGATGTCCATCCAATGGCTGTCGTGCTTCTTCAATCTCTGCTCTTCTTGCTGAAGCCGCTCAAACAAGCATCGGCGGGACTGCCTGCTCCCTTCTCCCACGGCCGGCTATGCTGCCGCGCAGGCCTCACAGCCCCACCGTACTCCCATTGCTGGCCTAGCCATCCCTCTACTCACCCACACCTGCTGTTATTCTCTGGCGACGACAGACGAGCCAGTAAACCCTCGTACTCCTCCCCGTGGGAAACAACTGTCGAGTATTCCCTGGCTCTGTGTCGTTCTGTTCCTAGGCCTCGCCGTCGTCCACCGCCCTGGTGCTCTCGGCACGGCCTGGTCAATGAACGACATCCATCGGAACTGGAATGTACGTGGAGAGGCTGACAGCTGGGTCCACGACCGCACGCAAGGAAATGCCTCCTTATTACGCGCAAAATAATGATTCCTCCACCTGGCAGCTAGGACCCACAGGAAGGGCCTCTGTATTTCGCGAAAAAAACATTCCCCCCGCTGACTGGTCGAACCCACCAACTATATCTTCGCACGGAAGGAAGTGCCTCCTTGTTATGCCCAAAAAAATGAATACCCCCTACTAGCTGGGACCCACCATATTGTTGGGCTGACTTGTGGGCCTACTAAGTTGACAGGGACGGAGAGCTTTGTCAACTTAGTCAATACTCCAGTGACCGTATGATGTCCATCCAACAACCATAGTGCTTTTCAACCTCTGGTCTTCTTGCTCCAGCCGCCCAAAGCAGTGCCGGTCGTGCCGCCTGCTCCTGCCTCCCGTGGCTGGCTGTGCTACCGCGGAGGCCTCACCGCCCCCATACTACTCCCACCACTGGCCAGGCCATCCCTCCACTCACCCACACCCTCTGTTATTCTGCGGCGACGACAACCTCACACCGCAGCTGAACCAGTAAACGCTCGTACTCCTGTCCGCGTGGGCATCCACTGCCGCGTCTTGCACGGCTCCGCGTCCTCCCCTTCCTAGGCCTCGCCGTCATCCACCGCCGTGGTGCTCTTGGCGTGGCGTGGTCAATGTGGTCAATGACCGACTTCCATCGGAAGAGTATTGTTCGTGGAGAGGCTGACAGATGGGTCCACGGCAGCTGCAAGGAAGTGCCTCCTTATTACGCGGAAAATATTTATTCCTCCACCTGATAGTGGGGACCCACCGGACGGGCCACCTGTATTTTGCGAAAAAAATCATTTCCCCTTGGCTGCTGGGACCCACCGAACGGGCCACCGTATTTTGTGAAAAAAACGTTCCCCCTGATGTCAGCTCGGACCCACCGGAAGTGCCTCCTTATTACGCACAAAAAAATGAATACTCCCCCTATTAGCTGGGACCCAGTATAGTGGCAGGCTGACTTGTGGGCCTACTAAGTTGACGGGGACGAAGGGCTTTGTCAACTTAGTCAATATGAACGATTCTAGCTCCAGTGACCGTACGATGTCCATCCAACGGCCGTAGTGCTTCTTCAACCTCTGGTCTTCTTGCTCCAGCCGCCCAAAGCAGCGTCGGTCGTGCCGCATGCTCCTGCCTCCCGTGGCCGGCTGTGCTGCCGCAGAGGCCTCACCGCCCCTACTATTCCCACCGCTGGCCAGGCCCTACGGCGATGGCAGCCTCACACCGCAGTCGAACCAGTGAACCCTCGTAGTCCTCTCCGTGCGGGCTTCCGCTGCCGCGTGATCCCCTTCCTAGGCCTCTATGTCGTCCACCGCCGTGGTGCTCTCCGTGCGGCGTGGTCAACGTGGTCAAGGAATGACTTCCATCGGAAGAGTACTGTACATGGAGAGGCTGACAGCTGGGTCCACGGCCACAGCCTAATTTTTTTATGATTTGCCAAGTAAGTCGCTTTGTCAGGCCTGTTGGGCTGCAATTCTTTCAAGACGGGGAGAGCTTTCATTCGGCTGGCCGAGAAAATGGCCCATCAATAATGAGAAAATGGGTCAAACCAGCAATTAGTTTCAAATATCTTTTTTTTCATTTCAAGATTTTAGATTACATTAATTTTTATGCGTGGAGAATTTGTTGGATTTTATATTGATATACATTTATTTTTAAAATCAGTTTGAATGTGAGTCGAAATTTCGGGATTAAAAATAGTTCGGACCACACCGAAATATGCAAAATTTCATATAATTTTTTAATAGTTGCCACAATATGGGCTGTAATGCTAACAAAAATAATACGGGCTCCAAAAAAACCTTAAGATTAGCAAATGGGCTGTAAATTATTAGAAATAATGGCAGATGGGCGGTATGCTGTTTTCCACAGATTTGAGGCTTTCCTAAAAAAAGGTTGACGCACAAGCACTGACTATTGGATGTCCATACAACGACCGTCGTGCTTCTTCAATCTCTGCTCCTCCTGCTCCAGCCGCTCAAACAAGCATCGGCAGGACTGCCTGCTCCCTCCTCCTCGCGGCCGGCTGTGCTGCCGCTTAGGCCTCACCGCCCGACCGTACTCCCATCACTGGCCTAGCCATCCCTCTACTCACCAACACCTACTGTTATTCTTCGGCGACGGCAGACGAACCAGTATACCCTCGTACAGTCGTACTCCCCTCCGCGTGTGAAACAACTGCCGAGTCTTCCCTGCCTCCGTGTCGTCCCCTTCCTAGGCCTCTCCGTCGTCCACTGCCCTGGTGCTCTCAGCGCGGCCTGGTCAACGTGGTCAACGACTGACATGCATCTGAAGTGGACTTTACGTGGAGAGGCCGACATCTGGGTCCACGGCCGCACGCAAGGAAATGCCTCCTTATTACGCCCAAAATAATGATTCCTCCACCTGACATCGGGGACCCACCAAAAGGGCCTCTGTATTTCACGAAAAAAACATTACCTCCGCTGACAGCTCAGACCCACCAGCTATATCTTCGCACGCAAGGAAGTGCCTCCTTATTACGCACAAAAAAAAATGAATACTCCCCTTGTTAGTTGGGAGCCAGTATAGTGGCAGGCTGACTTGTGGGCCTACTAAGTTGACGGGGACGGAGGGCTTTGTCAACTTAGTCAATATGCACGATTCTAGCTCCAGTGACCGTACGATGTCCATCCAATGGCCATAGTGCTTCTTCAACCTCTGGTCTTCTTGCTCCAGCTACCCAAACCAGCGCCGGTGGTGCCTCATGCTCCTGCCTCCCGTGGCCGACTGCGATGCGGCGGAGGCCTCATCGCCCCCTACTACTCCCACCGCTGGCCAGGCCATCCCTCTACTCACCCACACCCCTTGTTATTCTGCGGCGATGGTAGCCTCACACCGCAGCGAACCAGTGAACCCTCATACTCCTCTACGCGTGGGCATCCACTGCCGTGTCTTCCCCGGCTCCACGTCGTCCCCTTCCTAGGCCTTGCCGTCGTCCACCACCCTGGTGCTCTCGACGCGGCATAGTCAACGTGGTCAAGGAACGGCTTCCATCGGACGTGGACTGTACGTGGAGAGGCTGACAGCTGGGTCCACGGCCGCAGCAAGGAAGTGCCTCGCTCGGCCCCCGACCTCCCACTGTAACCGGGAACTCCCCGAAATTTTGCTCCCCCTCGCTTCTACCACAGTTTTTTCCATCATGGACAGCCCAAAGAATGTCATGCAGCTGCGTCTCCGGCCCGCCCAGGACGAAAAGCCCATTTTCTGTCATGATTTTTTGTCATAGAAGTAGGATACCACTTAAGGAAATATGCCCTAGAGGCAATAATAAAGTTATTATTTATTTCCTTATATCACGATATATGTTTATTATTCATGCTAGAATTGTATTAACCGGAAACATAATACATGTGTGAATACATAGACAAACAGAGTGTCACTAGTATGCCTCTACTAGACTAGCTGGTTAATCGAAGATGGTTATGTTTCCTAACCATGAACAAAAGAGTTGTTATTTGATTAACGGGATCACATCATTAGAAGAATGATGTGATTGACTTGACCCATTCCGTTAGCTTAGCACTCGATCGTTTAGTATGTTGCTATTGCTTTCTTCATGACTTATACATGTTCCTATGACTATGAGACTATGCAACTCCCGTTTACCGGAGGAACACTTTGTGTGCTACCAAACATCACGACGTAACTGGGTGATTATAAAGGAGCTCTACAGCTGTCTCCAAAGGTGAATGTTGGGTTGGCGTATTTCGAGATTAGGATTTGTCACTCCGATTGTCGGAGAGGTATCTCTGGGCCCTCTCGGTAATGCACATCACATAAGCCTTGCAAGCATTACAACTAATAAGTTAGTTGGAAGATGATGTATTATGAAACGAGTAAAGAGACTTGCCGATAACGAGATTGAACTAGGTATTAAGATACCGACAATCGAATCTCGGGCAAGTAACATACCGATGACAAAGGGAACAACCTATGTTGTTATGCGGTCTGATCGATAAAGATCTTCGTAGAATATGTGGGAGCCAATATGAGCATCCAGGTTCCTCTATTGGTTATTGACCGGAGACGTGTCTCGGTCATGTCTACATTGTTCTCGAACCCGTAGGGTCCGCACGCTTAAGGTTTCGATGACAGTTATATTATGAGTTTATGAGTTTTGATGTAACTAAGGAGTTCGGAGTCCCGTATGAGATCGCGGACATGACGAGGAGTCTCGAAATGGTCGAGACGTAAAAATCGATATATTGGACGACTATATTCGGACATCGGAAAGGTTCCGAGTGATTCGGGTAGTTTCGGAGGTACCGGGGAGTTACGGGAATATGAGGAAGAAGCAATGGGCCTTAATGGGCCTTAGTGGAAAGGACCAGGAGGTGGCGCGCGCCCCTCCCAAGCCCAGTCCGAATTGGACAAGGGGTTTGGGGCGCGGCCCCTCTCTCCCTTCCTTCCCCTCTTCCCCCCTTTCCCCCCTTCTCCTAGTTGGACTAGGAAAGGAGGAAACCTGCTCCAACTAGGAGTTGGAATCCTACTCCCTGGCGCGCCCCTCCTATGGCCGGCCTCCTCCCCTTGATCCTTTATATACGGGGGCAGGGGGCACCCCTAGACACACAAGTTGATCCACGTGATCATATTCTTAGCCGTGTGCGGTGCCCCCTTCCACCATAATCCTCGATAATATTGTAGCGGTGCTTAGGCGAAGCCCTGCGACGGTAGAACATCAAGATCGTCACCACGCCGTGGTGCTGACGGAACTCTTCCCCGACACTTTGCTGGATTGGAGTCCGGGGATCGTCATCGAGCTGAACGTGTGCTAAAACTCGGAGGTGCCGTAGTTTCGGTGCTTGATCGGTCGGGCCGTGAAGACGTATGACTACATCAACCGCGTTGTGCTAACGCTTCCCCTGTCGGTCTACAATGGTACATAGATCACACTCTCCCCTCTCGTTGCTATGCATCACCATGATCTTGCGTGTGCGTAGGAATTTTTTTGAAATTACTACGTTCCCCAACAGTGGCATCCGAGCCTAGGTTTTATGTGTTGATGTTATATGCACGAGTAGAACACAAGTGAGTTGTGGGCAATATAAGTCATACTGCTTACCAGCATGTCATACTTTGGTTAGGCGGTATTGTTGGACGAAGCGGCCCGGACCGACATTACGCGTACGCTTACGCGAGACCGGTTCTCCCGACGTGCTTTGCACAAAGGTGGCTAGCGGGTGACGGTATCTCCAACTTTAGTTGAACCGAGTGTGGCTATGCCCGGTCCTTGCGAAGGTTAAAACAACACCAACTTGACAAACTATTGTTGTGGTTTTTATGCGTAGGTAAGATTGGTTCTTGCTTAAGCCCGTAGCAGCCACGTAAAACTTCCAACAACAAAGTAGAGGACGTCTAACTTGTTTTTGCAGGTCATGTTGTGATGTGATATGGTCAAGACATGATGCTAAATTTTACTGTATGAGATGATCATGTTTTGTAACCAAGTTATCGGCAACTGGCAGGAGCCATATGGTTGTCGCTTTATTGTATGCAATGCAATTGCGCTGTAATGCTTTACTTTATCACTAAGCGGTAGCGATAGTCCTGGAAGCATAAGATTGGCGAGACGACAACGATGCTACGATGGTGATCAAGGTGTCGCGCCGGTGACGATGGTGATCATGATGGTGCTTCGAAGATGGAGATCACAAGCACAAGATGATGATGGCCATATCATATCACTTATATTGATTGCATGTGATGTTTATCTTTTATGCATCTTATCTTGCTTTGATTGTCGATAGAATTTTAAGATGATCTCTCACTAATTATCAAGAAGTGTTCTCCCTGAGTATGCACCGTTGCGAATGTTCTTCGTACTGAGACACCACGTGGTGATCGGGTGTGATAGGCTCTAGGTTCAAATACAACGGGTGCAAAACAGTTGCACACGCGGAATACTCAGGTTATACTTGACGAGCCAAGCATATACAGATATGGCCTCGGAACACGGAGACCAAAAGGTCGAGCGTGAATCATATAGTAGATATGATCAACATAGTGATGTTCACCATTGAATCTACTCCATCTCACGTGATGATCGGACATGGTTTAGTTGATTTGGATCACGTGATCACTTAGAAGATTAGAGGGATGTCTTTCTAAGTGGGAGTTCTTAAGTAATATGATTAATTGAACTTTAAATTTATCATGAACTTAGTCCTGGTAGTATTTTGCAAATTATGTTGTAGATCAATAGCTCGCGTTGTTGCTTCCCTGTGTTTATTTTGATATGTTCCTAGAGAAAATTGTGTTGAAAGATGTTAGTAGAAATGATGCGGATTGGATCCGTGATCTAAGGTTTATCCTCATTGCTGCACAGAAGAATTATGTCCTTGATGCACCGCTAGGTGACAAACCTATTGCAGGAGCAGATACAGATGTTATGAACATTTGGCTAGCTCAATATGATGACTACTTGATAGTTTAGTGCACCATTCTTAATGGCTTAGAATCGGGACTTCAAAGACGTTTTGAACGTCATGGACCATATGAGATGTTCCAGGAGTTGAAGTTAATATTTCAAGCAAATACCCGAGTTGAGAGATATGAAGTCTCCAACAAGTTCTATAGCTAAAAGATGGAGGAGAATCGCTCAACTAGTGAGCATGTGCTCAGATTGTCTGGGTACTACAATCGCTTGAATCAAGTGGGAGTTAATCTTCCAGATAAGATAGTGATTGAGAGAATTCTCTAGTCACCATCACCAAGTTAGTAGAACTTCGTGATGAACTATAATATGCAAGGGATAACGGAAACGATTCCCAAGCTCTTCGTAATGCTGAAATTGACGAAGGTAGAAATCGAGAAAAACATCAAGTGTTGATGGTAGACAAGACCACTAGTTTCAAGAAAAGGGCAGAGGGAAGAAGGGGAACTTCAAGAAGAACAGCAAGCAAGTTGCTGCTCAAGTGAAGAAGCCCAAGTCTGGTCCTAAGCCTGAGACTAAGTGCTTCTACTACAAAGGGACTGGTCACTGGAAGCGGAACTACCCCAAGTGATTGGCGGATAAGAAGGATGGCAAAGTGAACATAAGTATATTTTGTTGGGGAACGTAGCAAAAATTCAAAATTTTGTACGCATCACCAAGATCAATCTATGGAGTAATCTAGCAACGAGGGGAAGGAGAGTGCATCTACATACCCTTGTAGATCGCTAAGCGGAAGCGTTCAAGAGAACGGGGTTGAAGGAGTCGTACTCGTCGTGATCCAAATCACCGGAGATCCTAGTGCCGAACGGATGGCACCTCCGCGTTCAACACATGTACAGCCCGGTGACGTCTCCCATGCCTTGATCCAGCAAGGAGAGAGGGAGAGGTTGAGGAAGATCCATCCAGCAGAAGCACAACAGCGTGGTGGTGGTGGAGGAGCGTGGTACTCCAGCAGGTCTTCGCCAAGCACCGCAAGAGACGAGGAGGGAGAGGGGTAGGGCTGCGCCAAGAAGGAGAGGAACTCGTGTGTCTTGGGCAGCCCAAACCTCAAGTATATATAGGGGGAGGGGAGCGAATGCGCCCCCACCTAGGGTTCCCTTCCTAGGGGTGGCGGAAGCCCCCAGATCCCATCTGGGTGGCGGCCAGGTGGAGGGGAGAGGGAGGCGCACCAGGCATGGGCCCTAAGGCCCATCTGCCCTTAGGGTTTGCCCCCCCTCCTCCCCTTAGGCGCCTTGGGCCCTTGTGGGGGGGGGGCGCACCAGCCCACCTGGGGCTGGTCCCCTCCCACACTTGGCCCATGCAACCCTCCGGGGCTTGTGGCCCCACTTGGTCGACCCCCAGGACCCTCCTGGTGGTCCCGGTACGTTACCGATAAAACCAGAAACTTTTCCGGTGACCAAAACAGGACTTCCCATATATAAATCTTTCCCTCCGGAACTCCTCGTGACGCCCGGGATATCATCCGGGACTCCGAACAACATTCGGTAACCACGTATATCTATTCCTTATGACCCTAGCGTCATCGAACCTTAAGTGTGTAGACCCTACGGGTTCGGGAACCATGTAGACATGACCGAGACGTTCTCCGGTTAATAACCAACAGCGGGATCTGGATACCCATGTTGGTTCCCACATGTTCCATGATAATCTCATCGGATGAACCACGATGTCGAGGATTCGATCAATCCCGTATACAATTCCCTTTGTCTAGCGGTATTGTACTTGCCCGAGATTCGATCGTCGGTATCCCGTATTCAATCTCGTTAACGGCAAGTCTCTTTACTCGTTCCATAACACATCATCCCGTGATCAACTCCTTGATCATATTGTGCACATTATGATGATGTCCTACCGAGTGGGCCCAGAGATACCTCTCTGTCACATGGAGTGACAAATCCCAGTCTCGACTCGTGCCAACCCAACAGACACTTTCGGAGATACCTGTAGTGTACCTTTATAGCCACCCAGTTACGTTGTGACGTTTGGCACACCCAAAGTATTCCTACGGTATTCGTGAGTTGCACAATCTCATGGTCTAAGGAAATGATAGTTGACATTAGAAAAGCTATAGCATACGAACTACACGATCTTTGTGCTAGGCTTAGGATTGAGTCTTGTCCATCACATCATTCTCCCAATGATGTGATTCCATTATCAACGACATCCAATGTACATGGTCAGGAAACCGTAACCATCTATTGATCAACGAGCTAGTCAACTAGAGGCTTACTAGGGACATGGTGTTGTCTATGTATCCACACATGTATCTGAGTTTCCTATCAATACAATTCTAGCATGGATAATAAACGATTATCATGAACAAGGAAATATAATAATAACCAATTTATTATTGCCTCTAGGGCATATTTCCAACAGTCTCCCACTTGCACTAGAGTCAATAATCCAGTTCACATCGATATGTGCTTAACACTCAAGGTCACATCCCCATGTGACCAACACCCAAAGAGTTCTGGGTTTGATCATGTTATGCTTGTGAGAGAGGTTTCAGTCAACGGGTCTACAACATTCAGATCCGTATGTACTTCACAAATTTCTATGTCATCTTGTAGATGCAACTACTATGCTACATTTGGAACCATTTCAAATAACTGTTCTACTTGGAGCTATACTAAATTGTTGCTCCATTATACGTATCTGGTATCTCTACTCAGAGCTATCCGGATAGGTGTTAAACTTGCATTGACGTAACTCTTTACGTCGAACTCTTTATCACCTCCATAACCGAGAAACATATCCTTATTCCTCTAAGGATAATTTAGACCGCTATCTGGTGATCTACTCCTAGATTATCTTTGTACCCTCTTGCCAGATATGTGGCAAGGCACACATCAGGTGCGGTACTCAGCATGGCATACCGTATAGAGCCTATGACAAAAGCATAGGGGACGACCTTCGTCCTTCCTCTTTCTTCTGCCGCGGTCGAGCTTTAAGTCTTAACTTCATACCTTACAACTCAAGCAAGAACTCCTTCTTTGACTGATCCATCTTGAACACCTTCAAGATCATGTCAAGGTATGTGCTCATTTGAAAGTACCATTAAGCGTTTTGATCTATCCTTATAGATCTTGATGCTCAATGTTCAAGTAGCTTAATCCAGGCTTTCCATTGAAAAACACTTTCAAATAACCCTATATGCTTTCCAGAAATCCTACGTCATTTCTGATCAACAATATGTCAACAACATATATTCATCAGAAATTCTATAGTGCTCCCACTCACTTCTTTGGAAATACAAGTTTCTCATAAACTTTGTATAAACCCAAAATCTTTGATCATCTCATCAAAGCGTACATTCCAACTCCGAGATGCTTACTCCAGCCCTTAGAAGGATTGCTGGAGCTTTGCATACTTATTAGCATCTTTCAGGATTGACAAAACCTTCCGGTTGTATCACATACAACCTTTCCTCAAGAAAATCGTCGAGGAAACAATGTTTGACATCCTATCTGCAAGATTTCATAAATAATGCTAATATAATTCCAACAGACTCTTAGCATCGCTACGAGTGAGAAAGTCTCATCGTAGTCAACTCCTTGAACTTGTCGGAAAACATCTTAACGACAAGTCGAGCTTTCTTAATGGTGACATTTACCATCATTGTCCGTCTTCCTTTTA
Source organism: Triticum aestivum (assembly GCF_018294505.1). Lineage (NCBI taxonomy): Eukaryota > Viridiplantae > Streptophyta > Magnoliopsida > Poales > Poaceae > Triticum > Triticum aestivum. Next base: position 59,426,223 of record NC_057809.1, on the reverse strand, counting down.
AAAATCCATCTGTACTCAATAGCCTTACGACCATCGAGCCGTTCTGCCAAAGTCTACACTTTGTTTTCATACATGGATCCTCTCTCGGATTTTATGGCCTCAAGCCATTTATCGGAATCCGGGCCCACCATCGCTTCTCCATAGCTCGTAGGTTCATTGTTGTCTAGCAACATGACTTCCAAGACAGGATTACGTACCACTCTGAAGTAGTACGCATCCTTGTCATCCCACGAGGTTTGTTAGTGACTTGATCTGAAGTTTCATGATCACTATCATAAGCTTCAACTTCAATTGGTGTAGGTGCCACAGGAACAACTTCCTGTGCCCTGCCACACACTAGTTGAAGAGACGGTTCAATAACCTCATCAAGTCTCCACCATCCTCCCACTCAATTCCTTCGAGAGAAACTTTTCCTCGAGAAAGGACCCGATTCTAGAAACAATCCCTTATTGCTTTCGGATCTGAGACAGGAGGTATACCCAACTGTTTTGGGTGTCCTATGAAGATGCATTTATCCGCTTTGGGTTCAAGCTTATCAGCCTGAAACTTTTCCACATAAGCGTCGCAGCCCCAAACTTTTAAGAAATGACAGCTTAGGTTTCTCTAAACCATAGTTCATACGGTGTCATTTCATCGGAATTACGTGGTGCCCTATTTAAAGTGAATGTGGTTGTCTCTAATGCCTAACCCATAAACTATCATGGTAATTCGATAAGAGACATCATGGTATGCATCATATCCAATAGGGTGCAGTTATGATGTTCGGACACACCATCACACTATGGTGTTCCAGGCTGTATTAGTTGTGAAACAATTTCCACAATATCTTAATTCTGTGCCAAACTCGTAATTCAGATATTCATCTCTATGATCATATCATAGATATTTTATCCTCTTGTCACGATGATCTTTCAACTTCACCTTGAAATTACTTGAACCTTTCAATAATTCAGACTCGTGATTCATCAAGTAAATCTACTCAAATCATTTGTGAAGTAAGAACATAACGATATCCACTACACGCCTCAGCACTCATTGGACTGCACACATCAAAATGTATTACTTCCAACAAGTTGCTTTCTAGTTCCATTTTACTGAAAATGAGGCTTTCAGTCATCCTGCCCATGTGGTATGATTTGCATGTCTCAGGTGATTCAAAATCAAGTGAGTCCAAACGGTCCATTTGCATGGAGTTTCTTCATGCATATACACCAATAGACATGGTTCGCATGTCTCAAACTTTTCAAAAACGAGTGAGCCCAAAGATCCATCAACATGGAGCTTGTTCATGCATTTTATACCGATATGACTTACGTGGCAGTGCCACAAGTAGGTGGTACTATCATTACTATCTTATATCTTTTTGGCATGAACATGGGTATCACTACGATTGAGATTCAATAAACCATTCATTTTAGGTGCAAGACCATTGAAGGCATTATTCAAATAAATAGAGTAACCATTATTCTCCTTAAATGAATAACCGTATTGCGATAGACATAATCCAATCATGTCTATGCTCAACGCAAACACCAATCTCGATGGTAGAGGGAGCGTGCGATGTTTGATCAACCTTGGAAATACTTCCAACACATATCGTCATCTCACCTTTTAGCTAGTCTCCGTTTATTCCGTAGCCTTTTGTTTCGAGTTACTAACACTTAGCAACCGAACCGGTATCTAATACCCTGGTGCTACTAGGAGTACTAGTAAAGTACACATTATAACGCATATCCAATATACTTCTGTCGACCTTGCCAGCCTTCTTACCTACCAAGTATCTAGGGTAATTCTGCTCTAGTGGCTGTTCCCCTTATTACAGAAGCACTTAGTCTCGGGTTTGGGTTCAACCTTGTGTTTCTTCACTAGAGCAGCAGCTGATTTGCCGTTTCATGAAGTATCCCTTTTTGCCCTTGCCCTTCTTGAAACTAGTGGTTTCACCAACCATCAACAATTGATGCTCCTTCTTTATTTCTACTTTTGTGGTGTCAAACATCGCGAATATCTCAAGGATCATCATATATGTCCCTGATATATTATAGTTCATCACGAAGCTCTAGCAGCTTGGTGGTAATGACTTCGGAGAAACATCACTATCTCATCTGGAAGATCAACTCCCACTCGATTCAAATGATTGTTGTACTCAGAGAATCTGAGCACAAGCTCAACAATTGAGCTTTTCTCCCTTAGTTTGTAGGCTAAGAAAATCGTCGGAGGTCTTATACCTCTTGACGTGGGCACGAGCCTGAAATCCCAATTTCATCCCTCGAAACATCTCATATGTTTCGCGATGTTTCAAAATGTCTTCGGTGCCTCAACTCTAAACCGTTTAACTGAACTATCACGTAGTTATCAAAATGTGTATGTCAGATGTTCGCAACATCCACAGACGACGTTCGAGGTTCAGCACACTGAGCGGTGCATTAAGGACATAAGCCTTCTATGAAGCAATGAGGACAATCCTCAGTTTACGGACCTAGTCCGCATAATTGCTACTATCAACTTTCAACTAAATTTTCTCTAGGAACATATCTAAACAGTAGAACTAAAGCGCGAGCCATGACATAATTTGCGAAGACCTTTTGACTATGTTCAGGATAATTAAGTTCATCTTATGAACTCCCACTCAGATAGACATCCCTCTAGTCATCTAAGTGATTACATGATCCAAGTCAACTAGGCCATGTCCGATCATCACGTGAGACGGACTAGTCAACATCGGTGAACATCTTCATGTTGATCGTATGTACCATACGACTCATGCTCGACCTTTCGGTCTCTTGTGTTCTGAGGCCATATCTGTACATGCTAGGCTCGTCAAGTCAACCTAAGTGTTTTGCATGTGTTCCGAGGCCATGTCTGTACATGCTAGGCTCGTCAACACCCGTTGTATTCGAACGTAAGAATCTATCACACCCGATCATCACTTGGTGCTTCGAAACAACGAACTGTCGCAACGGTGCACAGTTAGGGGGAACACTTTCTTGAAATTATTATGAGGGATCATCTTATTTACTACCGTCGTTCTAAGTAAACAAGATGCATAAACATGATAAACATCACATGCAATCAAATAGTGACATGATATGGCCATCATCACTTTGCTCCTCTTGATCTCCATCTTCGGGGCTCCATGATCATCATCGTCATCGGCATGACACCATGATGTCCATCATCATGATCTCTATCATCGTGTCTTCATGAAGTTGTCTCGCCAACTATTACTTCTACTACTACAGCTAATGGTTAGCAATAAAGTAAAGTAATTACATGACATTTATGTTGACACGCAAGTCATAAATAAATTAAACCAACTCCTATGGCTCCTGCCGGTTTTCATACTCATCGACATGCAAGTCGTGATTCCTATTACAAGTTCATGATCAATCTCATACATCACATATATCATTCATCACATCCTTTTGGCCATATCACATCACATGGCATACCCTGCAAAAACAAGTTAGACATCCTCTAATTGTTGTTTGCTTGTTTTACGTGGCTGCTATAGGTTTCTAGCAAGAACGTTTCTTACCTACGCAAAACCACAACGTGATATGCCAATTGCTATTTACCCTTCATAAGGACCCTTTTCATCGAATCCGTTCCGACTAAAGTGGGAGAGACTGGCACCCGCTAGCCCCCTTATGCAACTAGTGCATGTCAGTCGGTGGAACCTGTCTCACGTAAGAGTACGTGTAAGGTCGGTCCGGGCCGCTTCATCCCACAATACCGTCGAAACAAGATTGGACTAGTAACGGTAAGAATATTGAATAAAATCAACACCCACAACTACTTTGTGTTCTACTCGTGCATAGAATCTACGCAATAGACCTAGCTCATGATGCCACTGTTGGGGAACGTAGGAGAAATTCAAAATTTTCTACGCATCACCAAGATCAATCTATGGAGTAATCTAGCAACGAGGGGAAGGAGAGTGCATCTACATACCCTTGTAGATCGCTAAGCGGAAGCGTTCAAGAGAATGGGGTTGAAGGAGTCATACTCGTCGTGATCCAAATCACCGGAGATCCTAGTGCCGAACGGACGGCACCTCCACGTTCAACCCACGTACAGCCCGGTGACGTCTCCCATGCCTTGATCCAGCAAGGAGAGAGGGAGAGGTTGAGGAAGACTCCATCCAGCAGCAGCACAACAGCGTGGTGGTGGTGGAGGAGTGTGGTACTCCAGCAGGGCTTCGCCAAGCACCGCAAGAGACGAGGAGGGAGAGGGGTAGGGCTACGCCAAGAAGGAGAGGAACTCGTGTGTCTTGGGCAGCCCAAACCTCGAGTATATATAGGGGGAGGGGAGGGGCTGCGCCCCCACCTAGGGTTCCCTTCCTAGGGGTGGCGGCAGCCCCCAGATCCAATCTGGGTGGCGGCCAGGTGGAGGGGAGAGGGAGGTGCACCAGGCATGTGCCCTAAGGCCCATCTGCCCTTAGGGTTTGCCCCCCCTCCCCTTAGGCGCCTTGGGCCCTTGTGGGGGGCACACCAGCGCACCTGGGGCTGGTCCCCTCCCACACTTGGCCCATGCACCCCTCCGGGGCTTGTGGCCCCACTTGGTGGACCCCCGGGACCTTCCCGGTGGTCCCGGTACGTTACCGATAAAACCCGAAAGTTTTCCGGTGAGCAAAACAGGACTTCCCATATATAAATATTTACCTCCAGACCATTCCGGAACTCCTCGTGACGTCCGGGATATCATCCGGTACTCCGAACAACATTAGGTAACCACATATATCTATTCCTTATGACCCTAGTGTCATCGAACCTTAAGTGTGTAGACCCTACGGGTTTGGGAACCATGCAGACATGACCGAGACGTTCTCCGGTTAATAACCAACAGAGGGATCTAGATACCCATGTTGGTTCCCACATGTTCCACGATGATCTCATCGGATGAACCACGATGTCGAGGATTCGATCAATCCCATATACAATTCCCTTTGTCTAGCGGTATTGTACTTGCCCGAGATTCGATCGTCGGTATCCCGATACCTTGTTCAATCTCGTTACCGGCAAGTCTCTTTACTCGTTCCGTAACACGTCATCCCGTGATCAACTTCGTGATCACATTGTGCACATTATGATGATGTCCTACCAAGTGGGCCCAGAGATACCTCTCCATCACACGGAGTGACAAATCCTAGTCTCGACTCGTGCCAACCCAACAGACACTTTAAGAGATACCTGTAGCGTACCTTTATAGCCACCCAGTTACGTTGTGAGGTTTGGCACACCCAAAGTATTCCTACGGTATCCGGGAGTTGCACAATCTCATGGTCTAAGGAAATGATACTTGACATTAGAAAAGCTTTAGCATACGAACTACACGATCTTTGTGCTAGGCTTAGGATTGGGTCTTGTCCATCACATCATTCTCCCAATGATGTGATCCCGTTATCAACGACATCCAATGTCCATGGTCAGGAAACCGTAACCATCTATTGATCAACGAGCTAGTCAACTAGAGGCTTACTAGGGATACATAGTGTTGTCCATGTATCCACACATGTATCTAAGTTTCCTATCAATACAATTCTAGCATGGATAATAAATGATTATCATGAACAAGGAAATATAATAATAACCAATTTATTATTGCCTCTAGGGCATATTTCCAACATATTTGATATACATGTTATTGATGTGTACTTTACTAGTGTTTATAGCAACCCCTTAGTATTTGATACTAGTTCAGTTGCTAAGATTAGTAACTCGAAACAGGAGTTGCAGAATAAACAGAGACTAGTTAACGGTGAAGTGACGATGTGTGTTGGAAGGGGTTCCAAGAGTGATATGATCATCATCGCACACTCCCTATAATTTCGGGATTAGTGTTGAACCTAAATAAGTGTTATTTGGTGTTTGCATTGAGCATGAATATGATTTGATCATGTTTATACGGTTATTCATTTAGGTAAGAGAATAAATTGTTGTTCTGTTTATGTCAGGACCCCGATTCCAAGTCACATCGATCTAGCCGGTAACACCTCATATCACTTTGCGGCCTCACGCACGGTAACCCACGGGTGTCGCCTTACCATGGCCCGGGACCGTTTGCGCCTTTTGGCTCACATATATGATAGTGTTGCTAGGATCCATATGATAGAGAACCCGGGCCGACATGGTTAGTCGTGAACCCAAAGCGGCACAGACCTATGGAGACAGGCATACATGAATCACATCGAGCATGTCGGTCATCAGCGAGTGATTCTGGGCTGTAGCACTGGGCTAACAGGACTCCGGGAACCCGGGATGTAGCAGGCTAGGCAGGACTCCGGATGTCACCACGTGACATTTCCCTGAAGGGACAGACACAGGAACGAAGTGAAACACATGCCGGCCAGTCAAGTGATCTGAGCAGTAGTGCTGGGCTAGTAGGACTCCGGTGAACCGGGCTGTAGCGGACTACTATGGCTCAAGGAAGCACTAGACTACATTTCCCCATAAGAGAGGCTGCCAAGGATAAACAACTAGATTGTCGGATCCCACACATACCAAGCATTTCAATCATACACACAATATGCTCGGTATGTGTAAATACAACATGGCATCACAACATAACTCTACGACTCAAAGTATTTATTCATTTGGCTCCGAGGAGCGAGATATGACAAACATGGGTCTTATGACCCAACATACAGAGCATACAAGCAACAAGCACATGCGGAAGCTTAACTTGTCTGAGTACAGACAACTACAAATGAAGAAGGCTGAGAAGCCTGACTATCTACCAGATCCTGCTGAGGGCACAAGATCATAGCTGAGGTATCAAGCTAAACGTCGAAGTCCACACGAAACTACTAGCGAGACTGAAGTCTCTTTGCAAAACATAAATTAAGCAAACGTGAGTACAAATGTACCCAGCAAGACTTACATCAGAACTAACCACATATGCATCGGTATCAACAAAGAGGGTGGTGGAGTTTAACTACAGCAAACTTGTCGGAGTAAATAGCCATGGGTAGCCTAGCCGGCTTCCCCTGGCCCTTCTGAAAAAATTACGAGCCCGTCCGGCTCCCAAGAATCCAAGACATGGGGCCGCCTTCCCCTTGCTGGCTGTCACCCAGGCCGGCTTTCGGAAGGCGGCCCGACTTTAGCCCTCATGAAGAAAGCCATGGGAGGGACGACTTCGAGAAGCCGGCCGCGAGGAGGCCGACTCCAAGAAGCCGGCTCCCATAAAGCGGTCGAGACCGTACCCTCAAAGTTTGCATCCACCTAGCGGCAATGTGACGGGGCGTGGCTACAGTGAAGCCTGCCACCCCCGAATCCCAGAGCACGCCTGGCACAGTGCGCCGTACGGGTGGCCATGACCCGTCCGGCGCGGCACTGTTGCCACACCGACCCTAATGTCATCCACGACGGGTTACCAGTACGGCCCACAGGCGGTGGGCCCCTTCAGGCAGAGAGACACCTGAAGGCGGCCTGGCCTCCTCCATTCGGCCCGAGACGGGGCCAGCTCCCCGCAGCCGGCTCGTTTCCCTCCACGAAGGAGACGCCCCATTAAGGAGACAAGACACGGTAAGGCTACAGCGATCGCCCGCCGGACGGCGGCACTGTAGCCATGCTTACCTCGACGAAGCCCTCGTCATCAGGTTGAGGCAACAGTAACTAGCCACCGACAAGACCCTTGGCAGTGGGGCCTGCTTGTTGCCAAGGAGTTGGCAGCCGGCGGGACCCACCAGCCGGCGGGCCCCAGCAGTCGGCGCAGAAGCCGGCGAGCGTAGTCACAGACGGCTGGGCCCCATGCCCAGTCGGATTACCATTGTACCCCCAGGGGGTAGGCCTATATAAACCCCCCGGGGCACCCATGCAAAGGGTTGATCCCAGCTAGTTTTAGACACCACACAAGGAGAAGAAGGAAGTTAGTCGTGCCCTTCTTCCTCCTCCCACCGAACAGCTCAAGGAGCATTGTGTAGCTACTTGTCCATCTAGTGATCATGCGGAGACCCCGCAGAGCGGCAGTAGGGGTGTTATCTCCACGAAGAGCCCTGAAGCTGGGTAAGATTCGTCGGCGTGCATGTCTTCGCCTCATCCCGTTTCCAGGCACCGGCGACGTCTTACTGGCTCCCACAATGTTAAGCCACCCATTGGCATATGTCGCACCTACCACCCGACATTTGGCGCCCACCGTGGGGCCAGGTGCACCGTCGTCTGTAGACCTGTTCTGGACGGGAACCCTCTTCCTCCCCAGCGAGCGTAGCCAGCCCAGCACGCCCGATGGCGCTTGCCACGACGCGCTGCAAGGCATCACTAGCATCTGCGCAGCGAGCAGCCTCGCCAATCTCCTCGACGAAACCCTCATCTCCGACGAGCTCGCCTCCGACGCGGGCACCGACCACCTCGTCAACCTCCTCGGCCGGCTCCATGTCTCCGGCGAGCCTGCTGTGGACTTGGAGTCGGTTGGCTCCACCGATCCGATGCCTATCGACTCCGACACGGCCTCGTTCGACACCTTCCCCACCAACGTCATGATCTACAACGACCCGCTTCCCCGAGTCGATGGCTGCGATGCTGTCACCACCGAGGTAATGGTCATCGGCCATGACGGCGCTGCTGACGAGAGCGCCCACGACGCCCCACACGTGGCGGTCCACGACTTGTCCATCCCCCTTCCGGCCGACGCCGACGCTGAAGCACTGGAGGCTCGCCGCCTTGCCCTCCTCGTGGAAGGCCGGAAATTGGTTTCCATGAGACGACTCGCTGAGGCCCACCGACGCGAGGCCGACCGCGCCGCCTTTGGCACGCCGCCCCCAGGCGGGCCCAGCCGGGTCGGTGTTGTCAGATAGCGCGGCGCTGTCGTTGCCGACATGTTAGGAGTCGACCGCCCAGTCTACGCCACTTCACTCGAGAACCTGCGCGCCGCCTAGGCGGCCGTAGACGAGCTAGACGGACTGGGGGCCGAAGAACTCCCCCACATGACCCGACGCATCCAGTAGCTGATCGATGCAGCCGCGTAGCGGCACGAAGCCGACGCCCATGCGGAAAGCCCTCCCCCGCGCCGAGATCACGGCGCGACGTCCCGGACGCTGACTGCGGGCAGAGACCGCGCGCGGCGCGAGAAAGAGCCGGCTACCAGCCGAAGCCAAACCCGGATGTCCATCGAGCGAGACGCAGAAAGCCACCCTCGGGCCGTGGAGTGGCAGGGCAACCCGCCTCCGCCTCGGCTCCGTGGAGAGAGATAGCCCACCCCTCCGCCGGTGGCGCATCCGACTCTCAGCGGCCGACTAGGTCGCCGCGAAGGAGTCGGTGAAAACGACGCCCGCCACCAGATCGACCGCCTGGCGTGATCCCTGGCGCTGGAGGAAGAAGACGATGTCGGTCCGCCTTGCTTCGGCCCCAGCATCTGTGACGAGCTCTTCCCCAAAGGGTTCTCGCTCCCAAGAGACACGCCCAAGTACAACGGCTCCATGAAGCCAGAAATTGGCTGATCGACTACTCCACAGCGGTTAGCATAGCCAACGGCAACCGGCACGTTGCCGTGAAGTACGTGCCCCTCATGCTGCAAGGCACGGCGCGGACCTGACTCAATAGCCTCAAACCACGCAGCATCAACAGCTGGCTAGACTTCACAGAAGCCTCCGTCCGCAACTTCACCAGCACCTACAAGCGGGCTCCCAAGCCCAGACAGCTCTCCTTGTGCGTAAAAGGCCCCGCCGAGTCAACTCGTGACTACCTCACGCGTTGGGCCGAGCTCCGCAACTCTTGCTAGGGGGTGCACGAGGTGCAAGCCATAGAATACTTCACAGCCGGGTGCCGAGAAGGCACCCTCCTCAAGCACAAGCTTCTCTGCGACGAGCCGACTACCCTCGCCGAGCTTCTGGACATAGCGGACAAGTACGCCACCGCCGACTCCTCAATGAAGACCGAGCTCCGGGTAGACGCGTCCGGAAAAGTACTCAACCCGGCGCCCAAGACGCCGGCTGGGGATTCCGGCCGACGCCCACACTCGAACGACCACAAGCACAAGGGCCCCGCGCCGCCTCCCGCCAGTCGGCAGGTGGCCACAGTTGAAGATGTGCCGCCCGAAGGGCGGCCCGCGCCCAAGAAACCCAAGGGCGGCAGGCCGGCTTGGCAGCCGGCCTTCTCCTATGAGAAAACTCTCGACGCCCCATGCAAGTTCCACAGCGGCGCGAAGCCGTCCAACCACACAACACGGAAGTGCCATTGGCTCACCCGAATCTCCAAAGGCGAAGGGCTCGCGCCGCCTCCGCCTGCCGGCCCGCCGCCTCCAGTTCCACCGGCGCCGGCCGCTTGGCCCGCAGTCGAAGCCGTGCATGATAAGTTCCCCGACGAGCTTGTTGCCTATATCGTCTTTACAAGCCAGCCCGAAGACCGGCGCAGCAAACGCCGAGAGAACCAGGAAGTCAGCATGGTTGCTGCCAACCCCGCCGAGCACATGCACTGGTCAGGAAAGCCTATCAGCTGGAGCCGGGCCAATCACCCAGAGGTGATGCCATCTCCCGGCTGTTATGCGTTGGTTCTGGATGCCACCCTTGCAACGGACAGACGCGCCGCCCGCTTCTCCCGTGTGTTGATAGACGGCGGGAGCAGCATCAACATCTTGTACCGCGACACCCTGGAGAAGTTGAATGTCAAGACAAAGCAACTCATGCCTACTCGGACAGTGTTCCATGGCATCGTACCCGGCCTGTCCTGCGCCCCCATTGGCAAGATCAAGATTGATGTACTTTTTGCGGACAAGGAGCATTTCTGCCGGGAAGCAATCTGGTTTGAAGTGGTGGACCTGGAGAGCCCTTACCATGCATTGCTTGGCCGACCTGCCTTGGCCAAATTCATGGCAGTCCCTCACTATGAATACCTCAAGATGAAGATACCAAGCACCAAAGGCGTCATCACCGTAGCCGGCGATTACAAGAAGTCCTCTGAGTGCGCAGCAGCCAGTAGCCGGCTGGCCGAGTCCCTTGTGATTGCCGAAGAAAAGAAGATGTTGGACCGAGTCATGGCCATAGCCGGCAAGCAGTCGGCCGTGTCCCCCGATCCCAAGGAGCATGATGCCCAAGGATCTTTCCAGCCGGCCAAGGAGACGAAGAAGATACCTCTTGACCCCGAGCATCCAGAGAGGTTTGCCGTCATCGGGGCAAACCTAAACAACAAATAGGAAGGCGAGCTCGCCGATTTCCTCCGTGAGAATCGGGACATCTTTGCATGGTCCCCCAAGGACATGCCGGGCGTCCCGAAGGAATTCGCCGAGCACAAACTACACGTTCGAACAGACGTGAAACCAGTTAAGCAGCCCCTCCGCTGACTATCAGAGGAAAAGAGAAGGATTGTAGGGGAGGAGATAGCCCGGCTTCTGGCAGCCGGCTTCATTACGGAAGTCTTCTTTCCAGAGTGGCTTGCCAACCCGGTCCTCGTGTTAAAGAAGAACAACAAGTGGCGCATGTGTATAGACTACACAAGCCTCAACAAGGCCTACCCTAAAGATCCCTTTGCCCTGCCGAGGATTGACCAAGTGATAGACTCCACGGCCGGATGCGAGCTGTTGAGTTTCTTAGATGCTTACTCAGGATATCACCAGATAAAGCTAGATCCGGACGACCGCCTGAAGACCGCCTTCATCGCGCCATTTGGAGCCTTGTGCTACCTGACTATGACATTCGGCTTAAGAAATGTCGGTGCCACTTTTCAGCGTTGCATGCCGAAGTGCCTCCTCAAGAAACTCAGCAGAAACGCTCACGTCTACGTGGACGACGTTGTGCTGAAGACGGAGAAGCGCGGCACCTTGCTGGAAGACCTCAAAGAAACGTTTGAGAACCTACGCTGGTTCCAAATCAAGCTCAATCCCGAGAAATGCGTGTTCGGAGTGCCAGCCGGCCAGCTCCTAGGCTTCCTGGTCTCCGAACGCGGCATCGAATGCAACCCGGTGAAGATCAAGGCCATCGAGAGAATGGCGATCCCCACCAAGCTTTGAGACATCCAAAAGTTCACCGGATGCTTGGCCTCCTTGAACCGCTTCATCAGCCGGCTCGGAGAGAAAGCTCTCCCCCTCTACCGCCTCATGAAGAGGAGCACTCACTTCGAGTGGAACGACCAGGCCGACCAAGCTTTTCACGAGCTGAAGAAGATGCTAGCCACGCCGCCCGTATTAGCGGCGCCGACTGAGAAAGAGCCCATGCTCCTTTACATTGCCGCAAGCAGCCGGGTGGTCAGCACCGTCATCGTAGTCCAATGCCCAGAAGAAGGCCGAGCCCAGCCGGTCCAGAGGCCGGTGTATTATTTGAGCGAGGTGCTGTCTACCTCGAAGCAGAACTACCCGCACTACCAGAAGATGTGCTATGGCGTGTACTTCGCCGCCAAGAAGTTGAAGCCCTACTTCCAAGAGCATCCCATCACGGTCGTATGCACCGCCCCGCTGGCCGAGATCATAGGCAGCCGGGATGCATCCGGCCGGGTGGCGAAATGGGCCATCGAGCTGGCCCCTTACACGATCTTCTACCATCCTCGCACCGCCATCAAGTCCCAAGCATTGGCCGACTTCCTCGTCGACTGGGCCGAGACCCAGTACCTACCGCCGGCTCCCGACTCCACTCACTGGCGCATGCACTTCGATGGGTCCAAGATGTGCACCGGCTTGGGAGCCGGCATCATCCTCACCTCTCCCAAAGGCGACAAGCTCAGATACACGCTGCAAATTCACTTTGCCGCCTCCAACAACGTGGCCAAGTACGAGGCGCTCATACACGGGCTCCGGCTTGCCAAAGAACTGGCATTCGCCGGATCCTATGTTATGGCGACTCGGACTTGGTGATCCAGCAATCATCCGGCGACTGGGATGCCAAGGACGCAAATATGGCAAGCTACCGCTTCCTCGTTCAGCAACTCAGCGGATACTTTGAAGGATGCGAGTTCCTCCACGTACCGCGAGCCGACAACGAGCCAGTCGATGCCCTAGCTCGAATAGGCTCCACTCGGCAAGCAATACCAACCGGCGTCGCTCTACAACGCCTCCTCAAGCCGTCCATCAAGCCGTCTCCAGAGTCCGATTCCATCTTCGTACTGCCTGACCCCGACGCGGCCGGGTCCGGCTCGAAGAACCAAGCAGGCGACCCCAGGACTTCAGTAGTCGGCCCGGGGACTTCGGCAACCGGCTCGGGGACTGCCACACCCGGCTCGGGGACTGCAGTAGCTGGCCCGGGGACTGCACCAACACAACAGCCGGCGGCCGACTCCAGCATTTCACCACCCAGCCCGCCCACCCTGGTGGCAGTAGCCACATTGGCAGTAGGAGAAGTCGCGGCTCCGTCATGGGCTCAGTCCATCCTCAACTTCCTAGTAAACCAAGATCTGCCGGCTGACGAAACAGAGGCAAGACAAGTCCAACATCGAGCCGGAGCATACACAATCGTCAACAGAGAACTCGTCAAGCGCAGTGTCACTGGAGTCCTCCAACGGTGCGTCGAGCAAGAAAAGGGCATTGCAATCCTCAGAGACATACACCAATGAGAATGCGGCCACCATGCGGCTTCAAGATCACTCGTCGCCAAAGCTTTCCGCCATGGTTTCTTCTGGCTGACTGCTTTGGATGACGCGAAAGAATTAGTTAAATATTGCAAAGGGTGCCAACTCTTCAGCTCCAAGCAACACATGCCGGCTTCGGCACTCAAGACCATTCCCCTCACCTGGCCCTTCGCTGTTTGGGGACTGGACATGGTGGGCCCATTCAAGAAGGCGCGCGGCGGCATGACACATTTGCTTGTCGCCGTGGACAAATTCACCAAATGGATTGAAGCAAAGCCGATCAAGAAGGTGAATGGGCCGACTGCCGTCACATTTATCGCAGATATAACAACTCGGTACGGCATGCCACACAGCATCATCCGCGACAATGGCACAAATTTCGCCAAGGGAGCCTTGGCACGTTTCTGCGCGACGCATGGCATCCGGTTGGATCTAGCATCCGTCACCCACCCGCAGTCAAACGGCGAGGTCGAGCGAGCCAACGGCCTCATCCTTTCTGGCATCAAGCCCCGACTGATCGTACCACTGGAGCGTTCAGCCGGCTGTTGGCTCGATGAGCTGCCGGCTGTCCTCTGGAGTCTGCGCACTACACCAAACAAGTCAACCGGCTTCACCCCTTTCTTCCTCGTGTAGGGTGCCGAGGCGGTCATCCCAACTGACATCGAGTTCGACTCGCCTCGAGTAACCATGTACATGGAGGCGGAGGCCAAGGAAGCACGAGAAGACGGCGTCGACCTACTGGAAGAAGGCCGGCTGTTAGCCCTTAGCCGGTCTGCCATCTACCAGCAGGGTTTGCGCCGCTACCACAGTCAGGCCAAGATCTTTCCAAGAGGGCGATCTTGTGCTCCAGCTGATCCAGCGAACAGCCGGCCAGCACAAGCTCTCGGCCCCTTGGGAGGGCCCCTTCGTCATCAGCAGAGCATTAGACAACGACTCCTACTACCTGATCGATGTGCAGAAGCCAAAGGCACGAAAGATAGATGACTCCGGCAAGGAGTCGGAATGACCATGGAACGCCAACCTCCTTCGAAGATTTTACAGTTGAAATGCAGTATGTATCACGCTATCTTTTGTACTAAATACGACACAATAGGCCCCCCGAGGAGGGCTCGGGGACTGCCATCTTTTATCTATGAATGAAAAGTATCATGCTTATGACCTTGTCATTTCATTTACTTGTTTCGTCCGGCACTGGGTTCGACTAGTCGGCCCGGGGACTGGCCAACTGGAGTTATATTAGAATTCCTACCCGCGGTCAGACAAGTAGTGTGCCGACACCTAGGCTTAGCTCTTGCCAAAGTCGCAGTTCGAAGAACCGGCTGTCCGGCTGGCAAGAGTCAAAAGCAGGAAAGGATGCCCACACGAAAAATGGCCAGGGACCAACGGGCTAATATAACGAAAGCCGGTTTGCCGCCTACCACCGACCGACTACCAAAATAGCCGGCCGGCCGGTTTCCATTCACAAAAGCATACGCAAATGGAAACCAAACATGCACATAATAATATTTACATAAAAGACCTCCAAGAGGCCAGCATTCAACGTAGTTTGGATACACCCCCAGTGGGTGGAACTGCGAAAGCTTAATAAAGATTGTTCAAAAGGCAACAAGCAGGAAAAATAAGGATGGCAGGTCAAGCTGGCGGAGCGACCGACGAGCCAGGCTGGTCGGCGGAGACGGTTGTGCCGGCTGAAGGAGTGGCCGGCTGGTGAACCTTGGCTTGATCACCGCCTCCCGCAGAGGGCGCGCTTCCACGCGCCTCGTTGCTGGAGGCACGGTCAGCCTGAGGGCGGCCGGTTGTTCCACTAGCTGGCTCGACGTCTTCACCGACCTCTTCTTCGTCATCCTCGCCCTCGTCGCTGGAGGCGATCTCCTCTGCCGAGTCCTCACCCACCGCCGGGTTCAGCCCGAACCACTCCTCCGGCTGGGCAACGCCGTCATCATTGATTTCAGGTGCAAAAACGCTGATGTCGGTGCACTCGGCGATTGTCAAAGCACGCTGGGCGATAGCCGGCCACACCTCCTCCAGCTCCGCGTCGGCCTCCAGCCGCCAAGTGCGCAGCTGGTCCAGGTTCAGCCCTGGGTACCAAGCTCGAACGAACTCCAACGCCCGCCCGGCTCCAAGACGGGCCGCCGACGCATTCCAAGCTTCAAAGTGACCGACTGCGACCTCCAGCCAGTCGGCAGTCCGGCTTGGGGTGCGGGGGATCGTCTCACCGGGCCAGAGGGCGGCCAACACCTGCGCCCCGGCACGTTGGAGCCGGCGAAGAATCCGGTGAGCCGGCTGCAGCCGCGCTTGGACAGCCAAGAGCTGCTCCTCAAGCGTCCGATTTGCGTCCAGGGCGATGTTGACCCCCGCCTAACGGCGCGCCTCGTGATGGGCCTCGATGGTTTGGGTGGCGAAGGCGGAGTAGCCGGGAAAGTAGTCTGCACAAGAAAATAGGCAGCAGCACAAGTCAGGCCAAAAACCAGGCGGCAAGGGGCAGGAGAGGAGCGAGGAAGGCGGCTTACCGTCGATCAAGTTCTCGATGCGGCCGAAGCCTTCATCCAGCGCTCGCCGGGTCTCAGCCCAGCTCGCCGCCTCGGTCTCAAACTCTGCCTTTAGGGCGGCCTCGCTATCCTGCGCTTTCTGCAGGGCCGCCTTGTGGCTCTCCTCTTGGTCAGCCAGCTTCTTGGCCAGGCGGTCACCCTCCTGGACCAAGGCAGCGTACTCAGCATCCTTGGTACGAAGGGCGGCCTGCGCTTCTCCGAGCTCCCTCCTCAAGTCGGCGTCGGCCCCTGAAAGCACGAAAGACGAAAGAAAAAAAACCAATAAGGAAAAAGTCGTCAAGGAAGATCCGACCCGCCCGAATCTCGGGGACTGCACCCAGTGGGTGCGCTGACGCGCCCCCAAAGGAGACAGACAAGATCGAGCACTTACTTTGGCTATTGGCCAGGTCGTCGGTCTTCCGACCCAACTCCTAAGCTAGGAGTTGAAGGCGGCAGCACGGGAGTTATGATATTCCTGGAAGTTTAGACAGGAAGCAAAAATAAGGTAGTCGTCAAGAAAGATCCGACCCGACTGCTCAGCAGTTGGCCCAAATCTCGAGGACTACACCCAGTGGGTGCGCTGACGCGCCCCCACGGAAGAAATCAAGAGACCAAAGCGGCCAAGAATGAAAGACTCACCCAGATGGCGGCCCGGGTCGACAGGAACTCCTGGGTGTACTGCTGCAGCAGGGCGGCCTGAGCTTCAAGCCGGCTCCGGACCTCTTGAGCCGCCACATTCAGCTCGCTAGTCCCCCCGCTGGGAGTCCACTCGGACGTGGTGGTGCTGGCCGCCTCCAGAGCCTCCGCCGACTGGCCGGCGCGCGCAACTCGGCGTGACTCCGGTGGAGCGGCGCCTCCCCCTACGCGCCGACGCGTCACCGGCTGCACCTCGAAGCCGGCTCCGTCCTCCGGATTACCCCCGGCCATCTCCTCTGGCACCGCTGACGATTGGCCGCCTTGGCCCGCTCCGGTTGGCGCTGCCAGCGGTGCTCTCCCCGCGAAGACCACGAGGTCCTCCCTCCTCTCCATCAGCGGCGGGTCTTGGACGATTTCCTCCGCTAGGGACAATGGGGTGTCAGGGGCCACGGCTCGGAGGGGAATGGCGAGCAGCGGAGGCTGGTTACGTGAACCCTCCGCCTCCGTTTCCGCGCTCGCCACCTCCGCCTGGGCCTTGGCTGCCGCGTCGGCCTGCTCCCTCGCTGCCTGGGCGGTCGCTTTTTCCGCCGCCTCATGCTCCTCCCGCGTCTCACAGGCGTTCCGCTCCATGGCCTCCCTGAGGTCGGCCCGGGGGTCCACGCGGCGGGAGCCCGAAGACCCTCCAGTCGGCCCAACTACGGAGCCGCCCGGACCCCGCTGAAGGGAAAGCGGCGCCCTGTCCAGTGAGCGGGAAAAGGTTGGGAAGAATGTTCGAACAGGAGAGAACGATGAAAAGCATGCGACCAGGCAATCGACGACTTACGCTGAGACCGCCTGAGGCTGCTTCACCGCCTTGCGAAAACGGGCCACTTTCGCGGCCGCCTCATCTCGTTTGGTCGCCGCGGTGGCGGCTTTGGACTTCTTCGGCCGACTGCCGAAGAGGATTGATGTGGTCGGCCACCGGCTAGCGACGCGGAGCGACTTCGGCTTCGGCATCATCCGGCTAGTCCTCGAAGCTGGCGGTAAGCCCTGTGCCTCCGGGCTCGGCGTCGTCCCCCACGACGGCGTCTTCCATGGCGGCCGCCCCCAAATCCGGGTCGTCGACGTCGTCCACCGTGTGGTCGGGGACCTACTGGCGTTCTATCCCTGCTGCCCCGGTCGTCGGCGGAAGAAGGGAGTTCTGCTAAGAAGAACCGACCGATCAGAAACCGGCCATCATAAAGCCGGTTACCTTGGGCGGAGGGTTGGCGCGAGAATACGGCACCTTGCCGTATCGCCAGTCCTCGGCGAGCTTGCAATTGGAGATATAATTTACCATGTACGACACCTCCGCATGAGGCATCTCCCTGGTGCTCAGCCGGCTTGTGTCGAAGCGGCCGCTCATCTGACACATCATGTGGGGCCGACTTTGGAGAGGAAGTATCCGGCGCTCCATGAAGGCGGCCACCAAGTCGGCCCCGCTCAGGCCTTCCGATTGGATCATCACCCGAAGCCGGGAGACGGCAGCATTCCCGGCTTGAGACAGTGACCTGGACCGGAAACTCCATGAGGGCTGCCTCCCAGCCGGCGGGCCGGCTACGTAAGCCGGCAGGTTGACGTGGTCTCCTTGCTGGGCGACGTTCTTCACGTAGAAGTACGACTTCTGCCAGATCTTCATCGACTGGATCAGGGGGATGGACGGGAATGGGTTGTTCTCGCCCGACCACCTCACGGCGATGTAGGCCTGCAGGGGGCGGGCACGCCTGCGACGACGGTGCCGAGTTTGCTCTGGAAGAATTCCCCCCAGAGCTCCAGCGTGGGGAGCAGCCCCAAGAAACCTTCGCAGAGAGAGACGAAGACCGACAGCAGCATCACCGCGTTGGGCGTGAGGTGATGCGGCTGAAGATTGTAGAACTCGAGGAAGGAGCGCAGGAATCCGCTCGCCGGAAGGCCAAAACCGCGCAGGAAGTGCGAGCGGAAGACGACCCACTCGCCCTCCTCCGGTGCTGGCGAGATCTCCGTCTCTGGCGCCAGGCGGACCCGCACGAGGTTGGTGTCGGGCAGGCGCCGAGTCTGGCGGAGGAACTCAACATGGTCCTCATGGACGTTGGAGCCATCCCATGAGCTCGACAGCGCCATGGGAGCAAGATGATGTGGCGGCGCGGCGGCGCTAAGACGGGAGGCTGCGGCGGCAACGAGAGGAAGAAAGGAGGACGAGAAGGGGCGGAGCGAGAGAGAGCATGCGAACCTCTGTCTCTCCCCCTCCTCCCCCTACTTATAGGCTCGCGTAGCGGAGCCGAGGAGACGCGGCGTGGGGAAATGTGGGGATCGATCGTGCCCACTCCCCCATGTCCCGCGTTTATTGCGCCCTAACGGCAAAATAAAATCGCCACGGGAAGGCGAGCGGTCCACCTGGGCCGCAGAAGATCAGCGTTCGGGCCGAGGCCTAGGAGTGGCGGGCCCGGGCCTGCGGCGGCGTCCCGTCACGCGCAGGGTCTCGCTGCCACGTGGCCTGCGGGAGGGCCCGCGGTCAGCACGCGGGTCGACCACTTTCCTGCCTGCAAGACGCAGGGCTCCCCGAAATCGGCATACACCAGCAAAGCCGGCTCTTTAGGATAGGAAGATGACCAAGCTTCTCGTCCCTTTGTCTGCCTCGAAGCTCGATCAGCTTCGGGGACTACTGTCGGAGTAAATAGCCATGGGTAGCCTAGCCGGCATCCCCTGGCCCTTCTGAAAAAATTACGAGCCCATCCGGCTCTCAAGAATCCAAGACATGGGGCCACCTTCCCCTTGTTGGCTGTCACCCTGGCCGGCTTTCGGAAGGCGGCCCAACTTTAGCCCTCATGAAGAAAGCCATGGGAGGGCCGACTTCGAGAAGCCGGCCACGAGGAGGCCGACTCCAAGAAGCCGGCCGTGAGGAGGTCGACTCCAAGAAGCCGGCTCCCATAAAGCGGTCGAGACCGTACCCTCAAAGTTTGCATCCATCTAGCGGCGATGTGACGGGGCGTGGCTACAATGAAGCCTGCCACCCCCGAATCCTGGAGCACGTCTGGCACTATGCGCCGTACAGGTGGCCATGACCCGTCCGGCGCGACACTGTTACCACACCGACCCTGATGTCATCCACGACGGGTTACCAGTACAGCCCACGGGCGGTGGGGCCCTTCAGGTAAAGAGACACCTAAAGGCGGCCTAGCCTCCCCCAGTCGGCCCGAGACGGGGCCAGCTCCCCACAGCCGGCTCGTTTCCCCCCTCGAAGGAGACGCCCCATTAAGGAGACAAGACGCGGTAAGGCTATAGCGATCGCCCGCCGGACGGCGGCACTGTAGCCATGCTTACCTCGACGAAGCCCTCGTCATCAGGTTGAGGCAACAATAACCAGCCACCGACAAGACCCTTGGCAGTGGGGCCTGCTTGTTGCCAAGGAGTTGGCAGCCGGCGGGACCCACCAGCCGGCGGGCCCCAGCAGTCGGCGCAGAACCCGGCGAGCGTAGTCACAGACGGCTGGGCCTCGCGCCCAGTCGGATTACCATTGTACCCCCGGGGGGTAGGCCCATATAAACCCCCCGGGGCACCCATGCAAAGGGTTGATCCCAGCTAGTTTTAGACACCACACAAGGAGAAGAAGCAAGCTAGCCGTGCCCTTCTTCCTCCTCCCACCGAACAGCTCAAGGAGCATTGTGTAGCTACTTGTCCATCTAGTGATCATGCGGAGACCCCGCAGAGCAGCAGTAGGGGTGTTATCTCCACAGAGAGCCCCGAAGCTGGGTAAGATTCGCCGGCGTGCATGTCTTCGCCTCATCCCGTTTCCAGGCACCGGCAACGTCTTACTAGCTCCCAGAATGATAAGCCACCCGTTGGCATATGTCGCACCTACCACCCGACAAAACCAGCTTTGACTCAGTGGCTAACCTGAACTACGGCTGCAAGTAACTCTTTTGAGGTGGCGCACACGAGTCCACATATTCACCATTCAATACACCACTATGGATCCACTCCCGTCTCCCTACGAGAAGGCCATCCATAGCACTCACACTTATCTTGCGAGTTTTAGAGTATCCACTTTCACTTGTCTATGAACTGTTATAGGCAACCCAGAAGTCCTTTACCGTGGACACGGCTATTCGAATAGATGATATTAACCCTGCAGGGGTGTACTTCTTCACACACGCCGTTTACATGACATGTACTCGGAAACCTTCAAGCGGAAGCCCAATGAGGGTGTCGGCCACAACCTACCTAAACACTCAAGTCTCTAGTCCAGGTTTATCGCCTATCCAGGTTCCATCCGCAGGGAGTCCAGCCGAGTTTCCACATACGGCCCCGGACGATGTGTACAGGGTTCCGAGACACCAAACGGGCGCCCGGCATTCCCGGCCACGGTGTATCTACCGCATCATAGCCCACCCCGAGGGTCAGCGCTACGCACGGCCGCCAACACATATCCTATAAACACCAGAAACTAGTTGCAACTCCTGGATAGAGGACAAGGATGATCAAGAAGCCGAGAGGGTACATTGGTTTCGGGCGCAGTGCATGGTAGTAACTGTTTCATGGATCACAAACACAGAACTCAGTTCCTAAGGACAGTTTCAATGAGACAACCCACCATGTACTCCTACATGGCCTCTCACCGCTACCTTTACCAAATCGTGTTCACACACTTAGCTCACACACAGTAGGACATGTTCATCACTTTTCCAATTCATCCCCGATGAATCAGACCTGACTCAACTCTAAGCAGTAGCAGGCATGACAAAAAAACATGAATGAGTAGGCACATCAGGGCTAAAACAACTCCTACTGATGCTAGTGGGTTTCATCTATTTACTGTGGCAATGACAGGTCATGCAGAGGATAAGGGGTTCAACTACCGCAACAAGTAAAAGAGGAATCGTGTTGTCCTAATGCAGTAAAAGAGAGCAGGAGCGAGAGAGTGGGATTGTATCAGAATGAACAAGGGGGTTTTGCTTGCCTGGCACTTCTGAAGATAACATTGAGTCTTCATCAGTGTCAACGATCACAGCGTCGGAGCAGCGTCTAACGAGAGGGGACAATCACCGGCAATAGAGAAGGAACACAATCAATGCAATGCACAACATGATGCATGATAATGACATGGCAATATGTTGTTGATTGAGCTAATGCAACTAGCAACACAATTAAATGAAGTTGGTTTGAATACAAGATTCAAATTCAAACTCCATACATGATTAGTTAAATGCCATTTATTTGTTTTGTCCAAAACAGAGGACAAACATTGTTCAAACATGCATGAAAATGCCATAAATAGATTCCTTGAATTTTTCTGATAATTTTTCATATATAATTTATTTCATTTGGAGTTACGGTTGATTTTCTATGATTTTTAGAAGTTTTGGGCATTTTCAGGAATTTCCTATATAAGAATAAATCCAGAAATGTGTTACTGCATCAGCATGACGTCACTATGATGTCAGCGGTCAACGGGCGCGGTCCAGGTCAAACTGACCCCTGGGACCCGCAGGTCAGTGACTCAGCTAATTGACTGAATTAATTAGCCCTAAGCTAACACTAACTAATATGTCAGCAGGACTGGGCCCACATGTCAATGAGTCAGTGGGTTAACTAAGTTAATTAACACTAATTAAACTAACAGTAATTAAACAGGGGCCTAGGCCCACACGTCAGGACCCAGGGGAGGTCAAACCGGGGTCTACCCGGGCCAGCGGGGTCAGCCCTGCCGGTCAAAGCGGTCAACCCACCGGCGTTTAGCTGCCGGCGAGGGCCGAGACGGCGGTGCGGCTCGGGAATCGCCCACAGGCGACCATTTGCGCGGCGGAGAGGCTCTACGTGACGAGGAGACTCGTCCACGTCTAGTGGTAGTGGTGTTTGGGCTCGGGGTGGTCCGAAACAACGGCGACGTCGAGCTTTGCGGCGGCCGGAGTTCGGCCAACGGCGGGTTAGGCGATGCAGGGAACGGCAGGAGACGCGGGTGGTCGTGGTCGACTCCTGGGAACGTGCTGAGCATAGTGGCGCGCTCGGTTGCGAGATTGCGCGGGTGTGGCCACGGCTACACCATGGCCGGCGGCGAGATACTTCAGTCACGGTTGGGGATCGGGGCTAGAGGACGAACGCGTCGACGGGGAGAAGGGCAAGGGGCGTAGGAGCTCACAGCGGTTCCGCAGGGTTGGTCAGTGGCTTCAGGGAGAGGCCGGAACAAGCGAGGCGGCGATGGAGATCTCCGGCGTCGGGAGGTTGAAGACGACGGCGTGGAGGCGCTCGGGGCGTCCGGCGTTGCCCAGCTCGACGAGGAGGAAGAGGCAGATGAGGCGGAGCTCGTGGCCTAGCTGGCTTGGCATGGGGATGCTGGTGGCCGCGGCAAAGGCGAACGGTGGTGACGGTGGTCCTCGGGCGTCGCGCGAGAGAGCGAGGGAGAGGAGGGGAATGGGCACGGGAGAGTTAGAGGGGTACGGGGCGGTCGAGGGGGAGTGCGTGGCGCTCGGGGCTGTCTCCAGCAGCGAGCAAGCAGGCAGGAGGTGGCTGGCGCGTGCCGGCGCGCCGCGGGCACACGCCCTCTGCCTACTGGCGGAAGGAGGAAGGCGACAGGGAAGGAGGCGGTGGTGGGCTGGGCCGGCCACTTGGGCCGCCAGGTGGGCTGCAGAGGTAAGTCTAGGTAGCTCTCTCTCTCTGTTTCTGTTTTTAATTTCTTTTCTGCAATTTGTTTTGGTTTTAGTTTTAACACCAAACCATTTTATAAAATCCTAAAAATAATTATGTGGCTAGAACTAATATATACAAAACCACATAAAATGTTCCAGAATTATTGGACATATATTAATTATAAGAATATATATCCAATGCAAACAGTTATTGAATTAATTCAAAGGCCCAAAATAAATATTTCTGAGACTCCAAAAATATTGGTTTGAGTTTTACCTCTTGCCAATATTTTTATAGCTTGACAGGAACATTTTCTTGGGTTTATTTGCAACAATTTTTTATTGTTGATCATTTTTGTAAAAGACTTCTGAGGCTTCCCACTTTCCCCAATTCAACTTTCATAAATATATACATGATGCATGAATGCTTGTGCAACTAGTTACAACCAAATCTAGGGCTGTGACAGTTTACATGAATAAAACCTTATATGGTTACACACCCAATGAAAATAGTTCGTTCGATCTCGATCGTAGTGATACACATAATCATAATATTGAAACCAAAAGATGCAAAATTAATAATGATATTGCAACTTATTTGTGGCACTGTCATTTAGATCATATTGGTGTAAAGCGCATGAAGAAACTCCATGCTGATGGGATTTTGGAATCACTTGATTATGAATCAATTGATGCTTGCGAACCATGCCTCATGGGCAAGATGACTAAGACTCTGTTCTTCGGAACAATGGAGCGAGCAACAGATTTGTTGGAAATCATACATACTGATGTATGTGGTCCGATGAATATTGAGGCTCGCGACAGGTATCATTATTTTCTGATCTTCACAAATGATTTGAGCAGATATGAGTATATCTACTTGATGAAACATAAGTCTGAAACATTTGAAAAGTTCAAATAATTCCAGGGTGAAGTGGAAAATCATCGTGCAAGAAAAAAAGTTTCTACGATCTGATCGCGGAGACAAATATTTGAGTTACGAGTTTGGTCTTCAATTAAAACATTGTGGAATAGTTTCACAAACTCATGCCACCTGGAACACCACAGCATAATGGTGTGTCCGATCATCATAACCGTACTTTATTGGATATAGTGCAATCTATGATGTCTCTTACCAATCTACCACTATCGTTTTGGGGTTATGCATTAGAGACAACTGCATTCACGTTAAAAAGGGCACCATCTAAATCCGTTGAGACGACACAATCTGAATTATGGTTTGGCAAGAAACCAAAGTTGTCGTTTCTTAAAGTTTTGGGTTGTGATGCTTATGTGAAAAAGTTTCATCCTGATAAGCTCAAACCCAAATCGGAGAAATATGTCTTCATAGGATACCCAAAGAAGACTGTTGGGTACACCTTCTATCACAGATCCGAAGGTAGGACATTCATTGCTAAGAATGGATCCTTTCTAGAGAGGGAGTTTCTCTTGAAAGAAGTGAGTAGGAGGAAAGTAGAAAACTTGATAAGGCAATTGTACCTTCTCCCTTATTGGAAAGTAGTTCATCACAGAAATCTGTTCTTGTGACTACTACACCAATTAGTGAGGAAGCTAATGATGATGATCATGTAACTTCAGATCAAGTTAGTACCGAATCTCATAGGTAAACCAGAGTGAGATCCGCACCAGAGTGGTACGGTAATCCTATTCTAGAAGTCATGTTACTAGACCATGACGAACTTGCGAACTATGAGGAAGCGATGATGACCCCAAATTCCGCGAAATGGTTTGAGGCCATGAAATCTGAGATATGATCCATGTATGAGAACAAAGTATGGACTTTGATGGATTTGCCCGATGATCGGCAGGCCATAGAAACTAAATGGATCTTCAGGAGGAAGACGGACGCTGAAAGTAGTGTTACTATCTACAAAGCTAGACTTGTCAAAAAGGTTTTTTTTGACAAAGTTCAAGGTGTTGACTATGATGAAATTTTCTCACTCGTAGCGATGCTTAAGTCTGTCCAAATCATGTTAGAAATTGCCGCATTTTTATGAAATCTGGCAAATGGATAAAAAAACTGCATTCCTTAATGGATTTATTAAAGAAGAGTTGTATATGATACAACCAGAAGGTTTTGTCAATCCTAAAGGTGCTAACAAAATGTGCAAGCTCCAGCGATCCATCTATGGACTGGTGCAAGCATCTCGGAGTTGGAATATGCGCTTTGATGAGATGATCAAAGCATATAGTTTTATACAGACTTGCGGTGAAGCCTGTGTTTACAAGAAAGTGAGTGGGAGCACTACAACATTTCTGATAAGTATATGTGAATGACATATTGTTGATCGGAAATAATGTAGAATTATTCTGCAAAGCATAAAGGAGTGTTTTGAAAGAAGTTTTTCAAAGAAAGACCTCGGTGAAGCTGCTTACATATTAAGCATCAAGATCTATATAGATAGATCAAGATGCTTGATAAGTTTTTTTTTCAATTAGTACATACCTTGACAATATTTTGAAGTAGTTCAAAAATTGTAACAGTCAAAGAAAGAGTTCTTGGCTGTGTTACAAGGTGTGAAATTGAGTAAGACTCAAAGCCCGACCATGGCAGAAGATAGAAAGAGAATGAAAGTCATTCCCTATGCCTCAGCCATAGGTTCTATAAAGTATGCCATGCTGTGTACCAGATCTATTGTATACCCTACACTGTGTTAAGCAAGGGAGTACAATAGTGATCTAAGAGTAGATCACTAGACAGCGGTCAAAATTATCCTTAGTGGAATAAGGAAATATTTCTCAATTATGGAGGTGACAAAAAGGTTCGTCGTAAAAAGTTATGTCGATGCAAGTTTTGACACAGATCTGGATGACTCTAAGTCTCGATCTAGATACATATTGAAAGTGGGAGCAATTAGCTAGAGTAGCTCCGTGCAGAGCATTGTAGACATAGAATTCGCAAAATACTTACGGATCTGTATGTGACAGACCCGTTGACTAAAATTATCTCACAAGCAAAACATGATCACACCTTAGTACGCTTTGGGTGTTAATCACATAAACGATGTGAACTAGATTACTGACTCTAGTAAACCCTTTGGATATAGGTCACATGACAATGTGAACTATGGGTGGTAATCACATGGTGATGTGAACTATTAGTGTTGAATCACATGGCGATGTGAACTAGATTATTGACTTTAGTGCAAGTGGGAGACTGAAGGAAATATGCCCTAGAGGCAATAATAAAGTTATTATTTATTTCCTTATATCATGATAAATGTTTATTATTCATGCTAGAATTGTATTAACCGGAAACATAATACGTGTGTGAATACATAGACAAACAGAGTGTCACTAGTATGCCTCTACTAGACTAGCTCGTTAATCGAAGATGGTTATGTTTCCTAACCATGAACAAAA
Organism: Triticum aestivum; assembly: GCF_018294505.1. Taxonomy (NCBI): domain Eukaryota; kingdom Viridiplantae; phylum Streptophyta; class Magnoliopsida; order Poales; family Poaceae; genus Triticum; species Triticum aestivum. Next base: position 59,399,571 of record NC_057809.1, on the reverse strand, counting down.
GAGTTGTTATTTGTTTAATGGGATCACATCATTAGAAGAATGATGTGATTGACTTGACCCATTCTATTAGCTTAGCACTCGATCGTTTAGTATGTTGCTATTGCTTTCTTCATGACTTATAAATGTTCCTATGACTATGAGATTATGGAACTCCCGTTTATCGGAGGAACACTTTGTGTGCTACCAAACGTCACAACGTAACTGGGTGATTATAAAGGAGCTCTACAGGTGTCTCCAAAGGTGAATGTTGGGTTGGCGTATTTCGAGATTAGGATTTGTCACTCCGATTGTCGGAGAGGTATCTCTGGGCCCTCTCGGTAATGCACATCACATAAGCCTTGCAAGCATTACAACTAATAAGTTAGTTGCAAGATGATGTATTATGAAACGAGTAAAGAGACTTGCCGATAACGAGATTGAACTAGGTATTAAGATACCTACGATTGAATCTCGGGCAAGTAACATACCGACGACAAAGGGAACAACGTATGTTGTTATGCGGTCTGACCGATAAAGATCTTCGTAGAATATGTGGGAGCCAATATGAGCATCTAGGTTCCGCTATTGGTTATTGACCGGAGACGTGTCTCGGTCATGTCTACATTGTTCTCGAACCCGTAGGGTCCGCACGCTTAATGTTTCGATGACAGTTATATTATGAGTTTATGAGTTTTGATGTACCGAAAGAGTTCGGAGTACCGGATGAGATCGGGGACATGACGAGGAGTCTCTAAATGGTCGAGACGTAAAAATCGATATATTGGACGACTATATTCGGACATCAGAAAGGTTCCGATTGATTCGGGTATTTTCGGAGGTACCGGGGAGTTACGGGAAACGAGGAAGAAGCAATGGGCCTTAATGGGCCTTAGTGGAAAGGACCAGGTGGTGGCGCGCGCCCCTCCCAAGCCTAGTCCGAATTGGACAAGGGGTTTGGGGCGCGGACCCTCTCTCCCTTCCTTCCCCTCTTCCCCCCTTTCCCCCTTCTCCTAGTTGGACTAGGAAAGGAGGAAACCTACTCTAACTAGGAGTAGGAATCCTACTCCCTACCGTGCCCCTCCTAGGGCCGGCCTCCTCCCCTTGATCCTTTATATACGGGGGCAGGGGGCACCCCTAGACACACAAGTTGATCCACGTGATCATATTCTTAGCCGTGTGCGGTGCCCCCTTCCACCATAATCCTCGATAATATTGTAGCGGTGCTTAGGCGAAGCCCTGCGATGGTAGAACATCAAGATCGTCACCACGCCGTCGTGCTGACGGAACTCTTCCCCGACACTTTGTTGGATCGGAGTCCAGGGATCGTCATCGAGCTGAACGTGTGCTAAAACTCGGAGGTGCCGTAGTTTCGGTGCTTGATCGGTCGGGCCGTGAAGACGTACGACTACATCAACCGCGTTGTGCTAACGCTTCCGCTGTCGGTCTACAAGGGTACGTAGATCACACTGTCCCCTCTCGTTGCTATGCATCACCATGATCTTGCGTGTGCGTAGGAAATTTTTTGAAATCACTACGTTCCCCAACAACCACCACATCTATGATGATACCGGGTTTTGTCACAATTATCATCATAGAAGTGTCATATGTATGACAGAAAAAATTTCATTCGGCCCAAAATGTCACGGATGTGTCTTTTTTTGTAGTGCGTGCAGTTCCGTGGGACCGTTGCAGTGACCTTCTCCTTCGAGCCTCCCATCGTGCTTGTTAACGGGCAAACCAACACTAACACCAGGCGGCTGGTCTGCACCATATAGAAAATTCTCACAGAAAGAGATGCACTCTTGTGTCACATAGCCCTGGAAGATGCTTCCATCCGGACGGGACATGTTACGCACGAATCCTTTGATGGTCCCATTCATACTCTCAAACGGCATCATGTTGTGCAGGAATGACGGCCCCAGGTCTATTATGTCATCCACAATATGGACACACAGATGCACCATCACGTCAAAGAATGCGGGCGGGAAGTACATCTCAAGCTCATTCAGTATCACAACGATCTCTTCCTGTAGCCTTCAGAGCTGCTTCACACTGATCGACTTTCTAGAGATGACGTCGAAAAAGTTGCAGAGACCAATAAGCGTGTCACAGACGTGCTTGTCCATTATCCCTCTAAGGGCAATAGGTAGTATCTGCGTCATCATCACATGACAGTCATGGGACTTCATCCCGCTGAACCTTTTCTTGTCCGTGTCTAGATATCTGTTTATCTTTCCACAGTAATCGGAACTAACTTTGACTCCGGTAAGGCACTTAAAGAATTGATGAGATCTCAGCCTGACTTAAGGTGAAGCAAGAAGGGGGGCAATAATCCTCTTTCTTTATTTTCTTGCCCTTCTTCTCCCGTGCCTCTGTCTCCGTATCTGTCTCGTCTGACATTTTACGGGGCGGCATGTGCAGATCTTCCCTGATTTTCAAACCTTGCAAGTCTTTTCTTGCCTTCGGCGCATCCTTGGTCTTATCCGACATGTTCATCAGTGTTGCGAGCAAGCTCTCAAGGACATTCTTACAGATATGCATTTGATCAAGGCAATGAGGTGTATCGAGTTTGTGTTAGTACTCCAAGTCCCAGAACATAGACCTCGTCTTCCATACCTTCAGCAACGGCTCTGGCGCCTTTCTCACCATCTTTCCCGGCGCGGGGCACTCCTTCCAGTTTTTCAACAGCTCATCGATTTCGGCACCGCTTCGCTTACGTGGAGGTCCTCGATGCTCAGCGTGACCATTGAATAGATCTCCACGGTTTCTCCACGGGTCGTCCTGTGCGAGCCATCTTCGATGCCCCATGTACACGATTTTCCCAGACCCGCCATCTTTCCTTGACGTTAGCTGCTGAGACGTCGTATCATCCATGCACCGCGTGCATCCGCAATATCCATGGCACACCTGGCCTGCCAAATATCCGTAACCGAGATAGTCCTGCACTGTCGTGATCAGCGCGGCTCTCATGTTAAAATACTCGCCTTTGCTGGCGTCCCATGTCTTGGCCGGTGTTTTCCATAACGTGTCTAACTCCTCTTGAAGTAGCTCTAGATACAAATTAATATTATTTCCTGGTTGTTTCGGCCCTTGAATAAGCATGCTCATGTGAACATACTTCGATTTCATGCATAACCTGGGGGGAGGTTCTACGTCCATACAAACACGAGCCATGTGCTATGGTTGGTGTTCTGGTTGCCAAACGGATTCATGCCATCAGTACACGCGTTGAGCACGATGTTCCTTGCATCGCATTCAAAATACCGATAGAAGTTGGTCAACGCTCTCCACTGGCTTCCATCCTTGACGTGTCTCAGCTTCGGATCATCTCCATCGTCGGGCTTCTTCCTCTCCACGTGCCAGTGCATTAGCTTTGCTTCCTTGGGATCTACAAAATACCTCTGGAGGTGGGGAGTGATAGGTAAGTACCATACCACTTTCTGGGGACATTTCTTCCTGGCCTTCTTGTATTGAGAAGCATTGCACACCGGACATCTTGTTTTTTCCGCGTGATCCTTTCGATAAATTATGCAATCGTTGATGCATGCATGGTATCTAACGTGTGGCAGATCAAGAGGGCACACTATCTTCTTGGCCTCATCAACATTACTAGGACATAGATTACCCGCGGGAAGAACATCCTTTAGGTACTTGAGAGTGCTCATCGAGGCTAGTGTCGGTCCATTTGTTTTTAGCCTTCGTCTTCAGGAGTTGGAGCGTGAAACTCAAGCGGGTCACCTCAGGATTGCAACCATCATACAATGGAGTGTTCAAGTCTACCACCAGTTGCTCCAGCTTAGCCTCCTCTCTAGAAGCAGCTCTCTCAGTACTCGTCTCCTTGCGAAGCAATGCTTGAACATGAGGGTCCTGCACGATTGAACTTAGTACCGACGAAATCTGCTGGGTGGAGTCCATGTCGTTCTCTCCGCCGCCATGTCCAACCCCTTCTCCGCCGCCATGTCCGGCCTCTTCCCCGCCGCCATTATCGATCATCTCTTCGTGTTGCCCCGTGTCATCATTGCCTGCCCCGTAGGCATCCTCAACATCATCATCCTCATCTTCAATTATCCATCGAGTATAGCCATCCATGAAACCAGTCATGAGTAGGTGCGCTTCGACATGACCATCGTCATGGGGGTCGAGCCAAACTATTCCTCTGCATTTTTGACACGGACATAAAACCTCTGTCCGGTTATTTTCTTTGATGTCCTGCACCACCGACCGCAACCACATGTCCACAATCGTTCCATTGACCGTTGTCAACTCTGCACGATAATAATAAACAAATTGATTATAAAAATGCGTGCATGCATCAAAGTCATACAAAAATTCGGCATGACCTTCCTTAAAAATAGGACATATATAGATCTACAGTTTGCCCGGAATACGCCGAAACGGAAATAAATCGACATTTCGGCAAAACATAGGCAACTCAAAAGCACAATTTGGCATCAACTCATGCCACACACACAATTTCCATAAACATATCACACACACATAAACATATTTCCATTTTGCAAAAGCATGAAATTTTAATCACCTATAACTCGAGATCGAGCACATGGTGGAGATGATGATGTAGGGAGATCAAAAGAGCACAAAGCTCTTCTTAACAAAGATAGATCTAGTTAGGGGGCAAATAGGTCACTTAACTAAATGCTACATCTACCTAGCTACCTAATTTGGGAGGAGACAACTTCAACTAGTGGAAGGGGAAGGAAAAAGAGAAAGAAGATGCATTAATGGAGGTGGTGTAGTTAGGTAGAAGTAATGAAGAGAGAGAAAGGTAGGTAGAAGAGGGAGAGTAATGGTGGAGAAGTATTGAGGAAGAAGAATAGTGAGAGTGGGAGAGGTAGGGAAAAGGGAGAGGAGGGGGAGGGGGAGGGCGGGTCGGGAAAAGTTGTTGGGTGCGGATTAGCAGTAGCACGGGACGTAAAACGCACTGCTGCTAAGAAAGTAGCAGCAGCGCACTTTCGGTACAAGCGCTACTGCTCATCGGGACCAAAAGTGTGCCCGATTTGAAAATTAGCAGCAGCGACCTCCGAAAAACCGCGCTACTGCTACAGCTATAGCAGTAGCGCGGCTCGCAGCACCGCGCTGCTGCTAAATGGAGTTGGATGGGCACTATCGGTCCATATTTGTACCAGCGCGGGTTACGCCGAGCGCGCTACTGCTAAGCACTTGTCAGTAGCGGTTTTTCCACACCTGCGCTACTGCTAATTAGCAGCAGCACTCCTTTTTGAGCCGCGCTGCTGCTAAGATTCTGTCTATAGGGTTTTCCCTAGTAGTGTATGTTGTCACATTCATATACTAGTGGGAAATTTTTATTATAGAACTTGGCTTCTATATTCCGATGATGGGCTTCCTCAAATGCCCAAGGTCTTCGTGAGCAAGCAAGTTGGATGCACCCCCACTTAGTTTTTATTCTGAAATTTCATACACTTATAGCTCTTAGTGCATTCGATGCATGGCAATCGCTACTCCTTAAATTGACATCAATTGATGGCATCTCCATAGCTCGTTGATTAGCCGCGTCAATGTGAGACTATTTTCCTTTTTTGTCTTCTCCTTATTAATCCTTACCACCGCATTCTATTCCGCCCATAGTGTTATGTCCATGGTTGTAACATCCCAAATTTTCAATTTGGATGTTATACATAGATCACCATATGCATATCATATTTTATTTTCATTTTGGTTGTGATCCTAGAAATCTTAAGCAACTCAAGGACCCAAGGAGAGAGTTGGAGATTTCATTTATTTTCATATTTGAATTTTCTCAAATTTGAAAAGAGGATCATTTTGATTTTAATAATTTTTCTCTCCGAAATATTTCCAATACTGAAATAATGAGGTGAGATAAAATGACTTCTCCAAAATCTAAGAGGAATATTGGAGGAAAAATATTAAAATGAAATAAATTTTGTATTTGGAATTTTCTCGTGATTTTGTTTGAATTAGAAAAATATGCATTTTTTTCAAAACTGCATAATTAGGCCAGAAAAATATTCACCTTGTTTCAAATATTTTATTTAGACGGTGAAAATTGTTTTGGTATTTTTAGAATTTATTTATTTAGGATATTTCTTCGGTGGAATTTTATTTAAAATAAAGAAATTCCTGCCTGACTGGGCCAAAGGCCCAGCCAAGCAGGCCGGCCCGTCCGTGCCAAACGCCTCCACGTCGCGCCGCCGTGCCGCCAGCGGACTCCGCTGGAGTCCGGCTCGGACTCTACCGCCGGCACCCCCTTTCCGCAAGCACGCCCCCGAGGTTTTATATGCCCCCCGGCCCATCTCGCCACCACCACCGCCACCCGCAGCAGCAAGAAGCAGCAGCCGCCGCCGCCGTCTGCCGCGCTCCCCGCCACCTGTCGCGCTCGCCGCCGCTCGACGCCGCCTCGCCCTACACCGCCAATGCCGCCTCACCGGAACCCCGACTCACCGGAGCCACCGACCCGCCGGTTTTCTCGCGAACCGGTAAAACGCCACCCCGATTTTTTCGGTTTTGTTTTAGATCAGTTTTATTTTTAGGGTAAGGGTTTTTCTCGGTTTTCTCTGGTTTCGCTAATTAGCGAACATTCACCCGAATACTTATGTTCGTGAACGTGTTCGTTCTTTTGTCTATGCTAGCGAACGTTCATTCGTTAATCTTTTCTTTTTATTTTATTTTCTGGCCAGGGACCTATCCGCGATTATTTTTACCGTAGATTAGCCCATGATATTCAAATGCCTGCAACTTTTTAACTGTTCATCCAAATCCAGTGAAACCTACGCCAAAATCTTTGTCTCGAAGCCCTCTTTCTAGTTAACCAACTTGAACATGGTTTTGATAAAGTAAAATTTGGTTTCAAGCAGATTTGATTTCTAATTTCTTTCGATTGTAGTTTCAGTTTCGTAGCTCCGATTTGAGTGATTCTTTTTGCAAATCGAAGTTTTTCATTTGAACTTTCATTTTGGATTTTCTTATCTGAGTTTTACCCATGCATCTATGCTTGAGTGCTTATGTATGATATTGTTTGTTTGCGATAGAATTTCCATAGTGCGAAGCGTGCTACTACGTGTCTCTAGGGTTTGCAGATCGTCAGCAAGGCAAGTAACACTTTGATCATATCCCTTTATTACCCCGTTTTTATGCATTAGATTCAACCCTCGAACATTGCATTGAATATGATTTGATAACATGTGGGTATTTGGGAAGTAGTTGATGAGGTAGGAACCTATTGTCCTTATTTATATCAAACCCTGGGAGTTACTTCTACATTATGCTTATACCGCTATGCTATGCTTGTAGACGTGGTTTGGTTGAGTGTATCCATGACAAATGTGAGAGTTGTTAAATAATGGTTAACTTAAGGTGGCTACTTTAATACACATGTGGGTGGATTGGTTGAGGCACCCTGGAGCACCCAATGGTCGTCTGGGCACCTGGAGCAATCCAGAGCTGTCATGGGGATATCCTGGAGTACCCGTGTGATCATCCTATGGTTTGCCACCTAGGCTCAAAGGGATCATAAGATTATTCATGCTGGAAACTTCTGTGTGCAGCCACAATCCATTATGGGCTCTGGCATAGTTGAGTAAGTTGTGGGAAACCGGTATATCTATCGGTCAAGGGGACCTCCTTGGAAAGACTATGTCTCGGTCATCCATTTCACAAACACAATGTAGTGCGAGAAATCCAATGGGGGAGATCGACTCTTAAGGGGAAAAGTGCGAAAACCCTGGCAGAGTGTACAAACTAATCATGGTTAGTCGTGTCCCCGGTTATGGACATCTTGAGTATCTGGTACTTGAATTATTGATGTGATCTCATCACTCTTAATTAATTTTGTTCGGCTGTTAATTACTTTGAACTGGGATTGAGTTGGAGGAACCTTCTCAATGTTTATATACTACCATGATAGTTAACTAAAATATATTCCTTTGTTGTAGGGGAAAATTGGCTTTTCGCAAAAACATGATAATTGTAGAGCCTCCACCAGCCATATATGCATATAGTTATAGTTGTTACATGTTCATTGCTCTACAGTGTTGTTTTGCCAGCATATTGCTGACCCGTTTTCGGGCTACAACGTATTATGTTGTAGACTTTTTAGACGATGAGTAAGGTGCCCAAGGTCGTTGTCATGCACTCAGCTATGCCCTTGGAGTTGATGGACTCACTTTATCTTTGAAGCCTTCCACTGTTATCTTATTTAGATGGCCTTAAGCCATATTATTGTAATAAGTTCCCTTTTGATACATTCGATGTAATAAGTGTGTGATTTCACTCTGTTATAAATCCTTCAGCTAGTGTGTGTGTCAGCCTTACCGATCCAGGGATGACACTTATGCAAAGAGATTTGACTATCTGAGGTTAGATCGCTACAATGGCTCACGCTCATGTATTGCGTGGGGGTTAAAAAAGCTGAAGCATGTTATAAAGTATGAACCAATTGCTCGGCTGACATCGGGGTTGTACACGATTTATATTTTATGTTAAGAAGATGGAGCATGACAAGGCTATATGATTTTTTTGGGATAGCGTTCTTTAGCATTTTTATTCTGAAAAGGCATGATTTTTTGTTGGTATGCCTGAGTATTGATGTTTTTATATCAAATTATAGACTATTGCTTCGAATCACTCATGTCTTCATATTCATGTCATGATTAGATTACATGATCAAGATTATGCTAGGTAGCATTCCACATCAAAAATTATCTTTTTTATTATTTACAAACTCAAGGACGAGCAAGTTAAGATTGGTGATTCTGATACGTCTCCATCGTATCTATAATTTTTGAATGTTTAATGCCAATATTCTACAACTTTCATATACTTTTGGCAACATTTTATATTATTTTTGGGACTAACATATTGATATAGTGCCCAGTGTCAGTTCATGTTTGTTGCATCATTTTTGTTTCGTCAAATATCCAAATCAAACAAAGTCCAAACACAATAAAAATTTACGGAGCTTTATTTTGGAATATATGTGATTTTTGTGAAAAATAATCAACGCAGTAGGGCGCAACCGGGGGGTAGGTCATGCCGTGGTGCCTTGTGACTCCCTCATAAGTTGGTTGGAGCCCTTCTTTTGCCGCAAGAAAGATAATATCGAGAAAAAACGTGTGAAAATCTCAGACCAATCGGAGTTACTGATCTCTGGGAATTTAAGAAATGGTTTTCGGTCAGAAAACTAGAACACGCAATAGAAGAGAACGGAGAGAGAGAGATCCAATCTCGGAGGGCTCATGCCCTTCGGGAGCCATGGAGACCATGTACTAGAGGGGAAACTCTCCTCCCATCTAGGGCGAGGCCAAGGAAGAATAAGAAGGAGGGAGGCTCTCTCCCCCTCTCACCCGGCGGTGCCAAAACACCACTGGGGCAATCATCGTGACGGCGATCTACACCAACAACTTCGCCGTCGCCATCACCAACTCTCCCCCCCCCCCTCTATGCAGCGGTGTAACACCTCTTCTCCCCGTTGTAATCTCTACTTAACATGGTGCTTAATGTTATATATTTTTATCCAATGATGTATGGCCATCCTATGATGTTTGAGTAGATTTGTTTCGTCCTATGGGTTGATTGATGATCGTTATTGGTTTGAGTTGTATGTTTTATTTTTGGTTCCGTCCTATGGTGACCTCTGTGTTCGGCAAGCATGTGAGATTACCGCTGTAAGGTGTTGCAATATTTTCATAATTCACTTAGAGTGGGTTGCATGAGAGACTGAAACACAAACCTGAGTAAGGGGGTTGTTGCATATGGGAGTAAAGAGGACTTGTTACTTAATGCTATGGTTGGGTTTTACCTTAATGATCTTTACTAGTTGCGGATGCTTGCTAGAGTTCCAATCATAAATGCATATGATCCAAGTATGGAAAGTATGTTAGCTCATGCCTCTCCCTCATATAAAATTGCAATAATGATTATCGGTCTAGTTATCAATTGCCTACGGACAAATCTTTCCCTTGAGGTACAAAAAGCTTTCTACTAAACAACTAACTTTTATTATCTCACAAAGTACTCCTAGTTTTATTCTTGCAAAGTAGTCCTAGAATCACATCTACAAAGTACTTCTAGTTTCATAGTTGTTCTAGGTAAAGCAAATGTTAAGTGTGCGTAGATTTGTATTGGTGGTCGATAGAACTTGAAAAGAATATAAATTCTACCTTTAGCTTCTGTTGGGTTTGACACTCTTACTTTCAAGAAAGGGTACAATTGATCCCCTATACTTGTGGGTTATCAAATCTCCACTTTTATCTAATTGGGGCATGATTTGCATGAAAAAAGAATTTGGTGGGCTGGGGATACCTAGCCTAAAAGAGGTTAACATGTGCCTGCTAGGTTCTTAGATTAAAATATATATCCAAGGATGTGGCAAGCTCTGGAAATAGGTGGTAGATGCTAAATACTCTAATAATTCCCCAAACATTTTCATGAGCTCTTCTACAAATGCTTCCCCCTTTTGGAAGGGGTCACATCTATGATTAGGGCCATAAAATTTGGCTATAGATGGATGGTAGGAGATGGGGCTAGGATTAGATTCTGGGAAGGCACTTGTATTGGTACAACTCCCCTTGATGTCCATTTCTGGGACCTCTATCTCATTTGCAAGGAAAGATGCTACTATTAAATCTGTCTGGGATGGAGGAAACCTCAAACTTACATTTAGGAGAATCTTCTCTCCCCTGATGATGGAGAAGTGGTACGAGCTAGTTGAGATAGTAAAAAGCTTCAACTTTTTGGGAATTTGGATGTCCTAATCTGGCAGCTAGAAAACAATGGGGTTTGGTCCACTAGTTCTCTTTACTCTGTTATAAATTTTAGAGGTGTTCAACCTATTTATATCACTGCTATTTGGACACTGATTGTTCCACCTAAGATTCACATGTTTCTTTGGCTTTTAGGAAATAACTAACTAAGGATAATATGCTTAAATGACGCATAGGTAAAGGCAAAGCATGCATTTTCTATGCTTGTGAGGAAAGCATTCATCACCTGTTCTTTGACTGTGTGCTTTCCTCAACTATCTGGCTCATTATGCAAAGTTTCTTTAATAAACCAGTAGGCATCAATTATGAATCAGTAGCAATATTGTGGGTTTCTACCAAGAAACATCTAGTCATCAACACTATTAAAGCTGCTATCCTTTGGTGCAACTGGAAATTTACAAACAACATGATTTTTGACAATCTTTCTTGGATTGATATCAAAGAGATATGGTGGCGGATTCTGAGAACACTTGGATACTGGGTGATCTTGATTCCAACAAAGGAGAAAGAGCATATGGGAGCTTTCCTAGGCCATTTACTGGAGTTCCTCAAGCAACCGTTGTTAATCAATTGTGGCTGAAAGATGCAATGGTTGGCAGTCTCTTAAGGAGGAGTGTCCCTCTCTTGGCAGATCAGACGTGTGAAGCTCCGGCTGACCTGGGAGTCCTCGGCCTTGAAGATGAAGGAGAGCCTACCTCACCTACTGGTAGCAAATTTGCTAGTAAACATTCCATCCTAAGCCCCACCTCTATCATAGGCACGGGCATGTGGTCGCCATCCCCAGAAGTTGCCCTGGTGAAGAGGATCAAGAAGGTGAAGTCTATGGTGGCTATGGAATCCTCTATGACAGTTTGGTCGAGTGTATGTTGCCTGCATGTAGTAGTTTCATTTCGTAAATAGTGTGTGTGTAGTCCTTTTGATGGTCCTTACTGAGTACTTCTCTTTCTTTTTATTCTTCTCTTAAGCTGTTCTCTGAGACATGCTTGGCATGATTGTATCGCCGGTTCTCTGGCTTCATTCGATGTAATGGAACTGTGGGAGGGAATCCACCTCTCCAGATCTTCTAAAAAAAGTTGTTGCGAGCCAACCTCTAGTTGAATGTTTAGAGGGACAGCGGTGATGATGACATGTACCTTGGGTAGGGTCATAGGCCTGACCTACATGCCCTACCCAAGGACACTACATATAAAAATCCAAGACCTACAAAGCTTGAAAGGAGGTGTCGACTGGAATGACCGCATCGTGCATGTCACTCGATGCAAGATCCACTCGATTAGTCCTCCACCACTCAATCGTCCTTATTCACTCAGAGCACCTGATTTCACTCGAAGGCAAAAGGCATAGAGTTACTCTGGGATGGCACCGGTCAGGCGACCAGTTCGTCGCTATAAAGATCATTAAGTGTAGGCGTTCCTAGAAACGCTCACACCTTTACTGTCTCATTGAACCCTTGCGTAACGGAGGCCGATGAGGGGTCAACGGACTCTATATAAGCCGCCCCTCCGGTCCTGTACAAGGGTTTGCACCCCTTTGTAACTCAACAGTCCATACAACAATGCTCTCGTAGCACCGAGACGTAGGGTCATTACCCCCTCTGAGAGGGGCCTGAACTTGTAAATCCGAGTGTACAACTTCGTCGTAGCTAGGCTTTGTCCTCTCCTACGTACCCCTCACTTCTACTGTCAGATCCGTTCCCACGACAGTTGGCACCCACCATGGAGCATGCGTATAAGCGACTTCTGGCATGGTTGCGTTCTTCGGACTCCTTCATCATGGTTTCCGGCAGCGGATTGTCTCTGGGTCGCGAGATCCGTCTTGGCGCCCTCAGTTTCATCACCGACGATTCGGCATGGCTCCAGGAAGCCCCCCTTGATGTTGAGGCGCTCCCTATTCATAGGGCGATGCACATCTGTGCTAGTTCCTGCGGCGTCCTCCTCCTGTAGCCGTCGGCTCAGTATCAGTCGGCTCCGATGGTGTCTTCCCTTGTCGTTGTTTGCCATTGTAAGTGATCCAGTCGCTCTTGGCTCCTGCGGTGGGTGAAACACGTGATTGCTCGTCAGTCATCCACCTTGCAGATCACGACAATCGAGCCCGATGAGTTCCTCTATGGCTTGTTCGATCCATTATCGGATCACATGATATGCTTTTCGCGTGCGAAAGCAATGACCCGGTGGCGGAAGTCCTCGTGACTGGCTCCCAGCGTAGCCCACCAAGATTTCACCATGGCGGGGGTGAAAGCGATGGTCCATCACACGTCAATGGTGAGTACTACCAACAGGCCCTCACTGCGGAACAAAGAGAAGAACTGCAGCGTAGGAATGAGAAGGTCCTTCAGACCCTCGTCACTGGGGAGACTATCGAGGCCCAGGCTTTGGAAGCCGCATGTTTGGCCACTCTGGCCGAACGTGCACGTCTTGAGGATCTCCAAAAGACACTCGAAGGCCGCGCTCGTAGACAGCCCACAAACCCCAATCGACGGCAACGACAACTATTCCCGAGTGGATCACAAAATGAAGATCAGGTATTCTGCACTTCGATTCAGAATGTTGCAGTTGCTGGGCGGATTGCAGATTCCATCCAGCCAACATGATCCGAAGCAGGAGAAGGTCTTCGGCAGATCCCGGCATTGCTCGGAGCGGGTGGGGAACAGAATTCAGCCGTTTCCCAGTCACGCAACAGGATTCACAGCAGGTTAGTAAGGGCGGACACAGTTCAGTCGGCGCACAAACCAAGATCGCCTCTGCGACGCATCGATCACAGTTACCGCCAGGATTAGTACCTGGATCAAGTTTGCGGCCCATTTTCTCCTCGACATTACCGTGATGACCGTTGTCAAATTTTGACGCCCCCACTGAGGGGCGGGTCGTACGCGCCCCGGCAATATGACGATAGGTGCCCGTATGGCGATGAGCGGGGACATCCAATCGACCACTGAGAGCCTGGATTCAACGCAAGGTCAATCCTCGTGCAAGGCCTAGTTGACAGAGGCAGAGCTCGCCGGGAGGGCTTGGATAGAGATCGTCCGAGTGGAAGTGGCGTGTTTATCTCGGTGCTCGAGTGTTTCAGTAGGGCCATACGAGCTGCAGAGATAGCACCCAACTTCAGGTTGGCCACAGGAGTGAACAAGTTCACTGGCGAGTGAAAGCCTTACACTTGGTAGAAGATTACCGAGTGATTGAGCAGATTCGCGGAGGAAATGATAATGTTGCCATGAAACATTTGCCCTTGATGCTAGAAGGGTCGACCCGGGCATGGTTGAACCAGTTGGCTCCTACCAGCATTTACTACTGGGAAGACTTGGCCCGAGTGTCCATTAAAACATTCAAAGGGACTTGAAAGCATCCTGTTGGGCCGAGTAAATTGCAGCACCGTGTCCAGAAGCCGAATGAAACTTTGAGAGACTACATACAGCGTTGGACCACACTTCACCATGTGGTGGAGAATGTTACAGAGTATTAAGCAGTCTGCACTTTCAAAGAAGGTGTCCGATACAAAGAACTCATCCTGAAATTTGGACGGTCTGGGACCCTGACCGTGAACTGAATGATGGAGATTACCACTCGGTATGCGAATGGCAAAAAGGAAGACCGCCTCCACAGCGGCAAAGGAAAAGCTAATGAGCATGACCCCGACCACACTAATCCCAGTCAGAAACAGAAGCGCAAGGCGGCTGTTGTAGCTACGCAGGGCAAGCTCAACACAAAGCCCAAAGGTCAGTAGATCCCTAAGAAAATGAAAGATCAGTCGGCACATGACGTCCTTGATTTGCCGTGTGCCATTCACACCAACAAAGACGAAGAGGGTAACGTGATATTACCCAAGCATACCACTCGGCAATGCAGATTTCTGATTCAACAATTATGTGAAGGTCAACCGAGTGAAAAGGGCTCTGAAAAAGACATTGATGAAGAAAAGGCAAAAGATTACCCGAAGGTTAATTCCACTCTAATGATTGTTGTCTACGTTGAGAGTAAAAGTCGACTGAAAGTCATTAACCGAGAGGTGAATATGGCTGTTTCTACAACCAGGACGTACCTTAGGTTGTCGAAAAATCCCATTACCTTTGATTAGTCAGACCACCCAGCTCATGTTGCTACCCCTGGGTGGCTGGCGCTAGTGGTTGATCCGGTCGTGGGAGGCACTCGGTTATGCAAAGTCCTCATGGATGGTGGGAGTGGTTTGAACATTCTCTATGCTGAGACCCTTAAAGGAATGGGCATTCCGATGTCCGGACTCAGCGAGAGCAACATGCTGTTTCACGGAGTCATCCCAGGCAAGAAGGAAAAATCACTCGGTTAGATCGCCTTGGATGTGCTTTTCGGCGACTCGAAGAATTTTCGGAAGGAAAAGTTGATGTTTGAAGTGGTATATTTTCACAATGCCTATCATGCCATCCTAGGCCGACTGGCTTACGCACGTTTCATGGGCCGCCCATGTTACGTGTATCTCAAGATGAAAATGCCTGGACCGAAGGGTGTGATAACGGTCACTGGGAATAGGGAAAGAGCCGAAGAGTGTCTTTAGCAAGGATCCAAAATCGCTGACGAGCAGATGTCAATGGTGGAGTTGAAGGAATACAAGAAAAATGTTGATCCGACTGATTTGCTCCGTGCTAATAAGCTGGCCTCCGAATCTTCTTTCCAGTCGGTAGGAGAGACCAAACAAGTTCATGTTCATCTGGAAGATCCAACAACTGCTCCGACTAACATTTCAACAACACTCGACATCAAATAGGAAGCCGTGCTCATCCAGTTCCTCCGTGAGAACTGGGACATCTTTGCATGGAAACCTTCCGATATGCCAGGTGTACCCAGGGGACTGACTGAGCACCGATTGAGAGTTGATTCGAAAGCCAAACCTATGAAGGAACATTTGCGTCGATCTGCAACGGATAAGAGAAAGGCGATTGGCGAGGAGGTGGCTCAGCTCCTGGCAGCTGAGTTCATACGCAAGATTTACCACTCCGAGTGGCTCACCAATGTCGTTATGTTCCCCAAGAAGGACAGTTCACTCCATATGTGTTTTGATTTCAAACATATCAATCAGGCCTACCTCAAAGATCACTTTTCGGTCCCCCGCATCGACCAAATAGTGGATTCGACTGCAGGATGCGAGCGTCTATCTTTCCATGATGCATACTCTGGGTACCATCAAATCTGACTGTATGGGCCAGATGAAATAAAAACTGCCTTCATCACCCCTTTTCGGGTGTTTTTGCTATGTCACCATGCCATTTGGTCTCAAAAATGTCGTTGCTACCTTTATGTGCATGATTCAGAAGTGCCTGCTCACTCAGATCAGTCGGAACATTGAGGCCTATATGGATGACATTTTGGTCAAGTCACGCAAAGGTTCCGACCTACTATCTGACCTCGCTGAAACATTTGCCAACCTGAGAAGATATGAAATTAAGCTGAATCCGTCCAAGTGCACTTTTAGAGTACCGGGAGGCAAGTTACTCAGTTTTCTCATTTCTAAACGAGGGATAGATGCCAACCCTGAGAAAATTAGTGCAATTGTCCGAATGAAGCGCCATGTGCACATAGACGATGTCCAGAAGCTCACAGGCTGTCTCGCTGGATTGAGTTAGTTCATTTCTCGTCTCGGAGAAAAGGCATTGCCTTTGTATCGACTGATGATGAAGTCCGACACGTTCGAGTGGACTCCCGAGGAAGAAGCAGTGTTTGTTGAGCTCAAATCCCTACTCTCCACCTAGTCGGTGCTTACTGCCCCGAACAGCAAAGCGCCTCTCCTCTTATACATCGCAACCACTGGCCAAGTTTTCAGCACTGTCCTCGCAGTGGAGCGTGGAGAAGAAGGCAAAGCCTACAAAGTTCAATGGCTAGTGTATTACATATCTGAAGTTTTAACCCCGTCCAAGCAGAGGTATCCTCATTACCAGAAGCTTTTTTACGGCATTTACTTGTCAGCAAAGAAAGTTGCACATTATTTCCAAGAACACTTGGTATCAGTCATTTGTGATGCCCTGCTGTCTGAAATCATGAACAATTGGGATGCAACTCATCGAGTGGCCAAATGGGACATCGAACATATCCCTTTTGATATCAAGTTTGAAGCAAAGAAGTCAATCAAGTCACAGGCACTCGCGGATTTCTTGGCCGAATGGATTGAAGAGCAACAGCCAACCCAGATCCACCCAGAGCACTGGACTATGTTCTTTGATGGCTCCAAAATGTTGAATGGTTCTGGCGCTTGAGTATTTTTGGTATCCCCAAAAGGTGATTGGCTCAATTATGTCTTGTAGATTCACTTTGATTCCTCCAACAATGAGGCCGAATATGAAGCACTCCTCTACGGGTTGCGTATGGCTATCTCACTCGGCGTTCGTCGCCTAATGGTTTACAGTGACTCGGATCTGGTGGTCAATCGTGTGATGAAAGAATGGGATGTTAGAAACTCTGCCATGATAGGATACTGCAACCCGGTGAGGAAGTTAGAAAAGAAATTCAATGGTTTAGAGCTCCATCATATTCCCCGACTCAAGAATCAAGCAGTTGGTGATTTGGCAAAAATTGGTTCCACTCAGAAGCCTATTCCTAGCAACGTGTTCCTTGAGCACCTCCATTCCCCGTCAGTGCAGGAAGATCCTTTCACTAAAGAGCCTCCTCAGGTGATAATTCCATCTGATCCGACCAAAATCAAAGTCCCTGCAGTCATTGACTTGGTTATGGAGATCCTAGTAATTACCCCCAACTAGACAGTACCTTACATTGCATATTTACTCAGACAAGAGCTCCCTGAACATGAACTTGAGGCTCACCAGATTATCTGCAGGTCCAAAGCTTTCACTGTGATGAACGGACAGCTTTACACAGAAAGCGTCACTGGTGTTGCCCAATGGTGCATTTCTCTAGAAGAAGGTCGACTGATCCTGGAAGAGATCCACTCGGGGACCTGTGGCCACTGGTGCGCGTTGGTCCTAAACAAATGATTTAAAACCCTTTTCCGTGATGGCATTTGGAACCGGCGCCAACTGAGTGTGGGCGATAGGGGGTCCTTCCCACATGAGCCAGAAACCGTCGGGGATAGGGCCCCTATAGTACTCCTACTCGTTTCTGCTCGCATTGCCATCGCAGTCAGTATTATGTGGTGATATGGTTATGATGTGTGGCCCATCACAAACGGTTCAATATTATAGAACGTGTATGATGCGCGGCCCATCACAAACGGTTCACCGTTAAGAAGATTAGCTAATCGTCGTACAAGTGTCGGACAGTATTGCGAAACGTCGGACCGTCGTAACATCGTAGTACGCGACAACTATCGCACATGCTATTCTATGGTGCAACGTTTACGATGCATACTTCATCAGAAATAGTTCATGGTTGCGAATCGTGTATGATAAGGAAACTAACACAAACGTTTAGTTTGCCCGCACCATTTGTGATATTGTCTAACATTGCACACGCTTTGCTATTGGAAACTGTGTGCATGCTTTCACAAGTTTCCTCTCTGTGAACCATCTCCGATTATGGTGCATATCGCAAACATTTGTGTTTTACCAACCGTGTGTGCCATAACAACCTAGAGAGCGTAATTTCACCGTAATTTAATTGCTTCTTTTCCAAATTGTACCAGATTTGGATTTGAATTTGAATGTATGCTACAACTTTATTCATATCTACCACATTCAAACAAGCAATGCATTATTCGATTCATAGGTACATATGTTCAAGAATTACATAAGAACCAAATAAAGAATGATGAACCACGGTTGTATACTTGTACTATTAAAGATGGTAAAAAAAGAGGCGAAATATATTCTGGTTGCTGAACAAGGTGAAGCGAAATGCCCATATTGTGCCCTCCTCCATGCAGAAGGCAAACATGACTCTAGTCCAACCCCTTGTGATGACCGACTGCCCATCCTTCACGATCTTCATGAAAACATCTAAATAATCATCGTGTTCTGGTAGAAATACTTTAACCATTGTGTGCCCACCAATCATGTAGTTTGAGAGGTAATCTTGAGTAAACTGCTTTGGTAACCACTGCAAAGGAAAAGGATTCAAACATTGTCATCTAACACAACTCATTATGGGCAGTAAAAAGAAGGCTACAGAGTTCTTACTTACCATCCTGTAGTTTGTTGTTGTCTTGGATAAAATGTAAACAAATAGTTTAATTGCCATCTTTGGACCCATTTTACTAACAATCTTTATCAGCTTCCTCACTTGATGTTGGTTCATCGATATCTCATTGCCCCATACGCAGAAAGGGTCGAAACACGGATCTTTACCAATGACATATGTACCTAAAAGCACCAAGTTAATATTAGAAGCATGAAAGGGCATGTAGCCCCTAAGTGTGGTTTTGGTAATTAAATGACAATCTCTATGGACTAATGTTTTCAGTGAGATATATTTGAAGGTTTTGTCCATAGATGGTGCCACAAGGATATTGGATGGAATCAAGGATGAAGTCCGTATATATGAAGATATATTTGCCCTATGCTTTGGTATTAAATGAAAATTCCTATGGAGAATCAAGTGCACTGAATCTTATATGAAGATATGTTCCATAATGATGCTTGAAGTGCATTGGGTTGTTTTGTGAAGTCTGCCATCAAAGCATCTGAAGAAGTCTTCATGGTATCCTTCTCTGGATACAACATGCACACGGGCTTGTATCGTGTGCACGGGATCGAGTGTCAACTCTCTAGATACCCCATGCTCACGGGGCCTAGGTGTTGGCTCTCGAGATCCCATATCCAGTGAGGTTTCAATTTGGTCTTCGGGTACTTCTATTGAAGCCATCAAGATTGGTTTCAATGCCTAATCTAATTATGTTTATGATGGGTTCATTGGAGGATCTCAAAGATTCATATATTTGGGCTTCTGAGGATCAAGGCTTGAGAGAGTAATCAAAGAGAAGAATTCAAGTTATGGTTTCAAGACAAGATCATGGTGAGCTCATGTGTTGGGTTTAGGTTGATCAAGTCTTGAAGCAAACAACTAGAGTGAAGAATTCATTATGCCTCTCAAGATATTATGATGGAGGGATTTTAAGGATCAAGGGCTTGAGAGAATAATCAAAGAGAAGAATTCAAGTTATGGTCTCAAGACAAGATCATGGTGAGCTCATGTGTTGGGTTTCGGTTGATCAAGTCTTGAAGCAAGCAACTAGAGTGACGAATTCATTATGCCTCTCAAGAGATTGCGATGGAGTTTTTAGAAGGGCAAGTGGTGACCAAGATGATATTCATAGTGGAACTTGATATGGTCATGGAAGAGTCTTTGGTGATATAGTCTTGAAGCAATGAAGGGAAATGAAGAGTTCATTGTGGCTTTCAAGAAACCAAGATGGAGCTTGGAGTAAAGATGTTGATTGACCAAGATGAAGATCGAAGATTATATCTAAGTGGTCAACTCTCAAAGCACAAACATTGTACCACGTGAGATCAAGTGATCTAGTGGTATGGTAAGTAATTGTGAATTGTGCTTTGTTACGTAACCCATGCTATGTGTTTGGTATGTCTACGTGGGTTAGGTGTTTCTCATGGGCTTGCATCAAAAGGAAAGATTTCAAGTAGCCTATGTGAGGATGACATCAAGTGGTGATGGTCATCGGGTTCGAGGTGTCCAAGTGCAAGATGAGAAGCCAGAGATTATATGCTTTGAAGCTTGCGGTCCACATCATGATAATGCACATGTGAAGATGGGCTTAAGTTAAGGCTTCCCTCATTGCAATATGAGGAAGCAATTCGAGTATCTTCACGAAGTGGTTGTGGACAAGAAAGGGATTCCAACTTGAGGCAAGCATTAAAGTCATCATCAAGCTCAAGTTTAATATGCAAGGCAAAGGTATAACTTAGCTAGTTTTTTCTAGTTTTGCCAATCTCATAGTGCTTGGTGGGAGACCGGATTATATGTTTGATAGCCCTACTATCAAGAGGGACTCTCGGGCAAGTAGCTTGATCACGTTGCATGTAGAGAGCTCAAACCTTAACCACGCGGTTCTCTATGTGAGGACCTTGGGCTTTTCCCTAGCTTCAAAACGAGCCCAAGATCATCGAGTTCGTATGCCAAAGTTATGCATTTTTTAGTGGGCTACTATAGGTTGTCCTGGGTACCCCGTGGGCACGGGGTTTTTGACCCCCGTGGGCATGGGGCCCCGTGTGCATGAGCTCGTACCGTGCGCATGGGACCCCGTGGGCACGGGGTCTAAACCCCCGTGGGCACGGGGTGTCCAGGAACTGCCCTTTGAGCCCCAACGGCTAGTTTTGGGTTTTGGCTATTTAAGGGCTCCGTCTTCCCACCAGTTGGGGGCTGTTCATTCACATTGTAAACATAATTTTGAGCCTCTTACCACCTCTCCCAAACCCCTATCTCCCCTCTAAGTGAAGGGGGATTTGTGGATGGATCTTGGTGTCATTTGTTGATTTCCTCCATTGCATCCCCTCTCTTCAATCCCCTCTTTCTTGAGTTACATCTTGTGAGATTGAGAGAGTGAGTTGAGCATTTATTGCTTGACCTTGCATTGCATTTGTTGCTTTGGTTTGAGCTCCCCACATCAATTTGTTCGAGTGAGAGCCTGTGAGTTTATTACTCTTCGAGGCTTGTGGCCAAGGTTCCCCCGGAATCTTCCTTTTGTGGTGTGCTCCGGGGAAGGGTGTTGAAGTGGCCTAGGTGGTCAAGTTCCTCCGGAAGCTTCCGTGGTTGTGGTGTGCTCCGGAGAAGTTTGTAAAGGTGTGGTGGTCGCCTTCAAGACCAACCCCGAGTGAACCGAGGCTCATCAGTTGGGGGTGACTCGGAAGGGAGAATACGGTGAGTCACTTGGTGATGCCCCGAAGCTTTGGCTTTGGCACCGCTCTAATGGAGATTAGCACTCTCACGAGTGTGAACTTCGGGATAAATCCGCGTCTCCGACTCACTTGTGGTTATCTCATACCCACACCCTTTACATTCTGCAATTCATACTTGCTCATATTGATATATCTTGTGCTAGTTGAATTGCTTAGTTGTTCCTACATTTCCATATCTTATGATATAGTGTGTGCTTCCTAGTTTCCTTAAGTGCCTATCTTGTTAGCATAGGTTGTTGATGCACTTAGTTGAGCCTAGCATATTTAGGTTTTATTCTTGAAAAATATCTGTTAGTTTATTTCCGCATTAGGATAAAGCCAAATCGGTAAAAGTTTTAAAACGCCTATTCACCCCCCCCCTCTAGTCGTCATCTAGATCTTTTCAATTGGTATCAGAGCTTTGGTCTCTCCTTGGTAGGCTTCACCGCCTAGAGAGTAAAGATGTCGACTAGTGGTATAGTGCACGATGACACCTTTTGTTTTAGTGGCACAAACTATCACTTGTGGAAAATTCGCATGCTTTGTCATTTCTAGACCATGGGTCCAAATTTTGTGCAAATTGTTCTTTTAGGGGATTCTCCGTGGAATGATGACCTTTTTCCAACTAATGACGAAAATGATGATATGCTTTGTGGGTATGGTGCTAAGAATTCCATAATCCGGTCTATATCCCTCGAAGTGTTTGACTCAATCATGACTTGTGTGACGGCTCATGATATGTGGGCCAAACTTGAAGAAATATATGGTGGGTCCAATCTTGTTGATATTCATCGTATGTCGGAGGATTCAATTGAGGAGTTCTCCACATCTTCAAATCATGAAGAACTCCATATTGCTTCTTCATCCATGCGCTTGGACATTTCTACTTCTTCCACCTCACTATCATATGGCATGTCCCAAGGTAATTACATGGTGAGTGGAAATATTATTTTTGATGATGATGTTGTGCTAAACATTGATTATCTTTCATGTATACATGCTAGTGTTGTAGATTCTATGGACTTGAGCATATCTAGCAAAAATGACTTACATTCTTGTGTTGATAGTCCATGCATATCATTTGGAGATTCCTTGAATACCTTTTGTGATGATATGCTTGATACTCCTTGTTTCCATGATCTCCATGCATCTATTTCCTCTATTTGTTGTTTGACTAACCATGTAGAGGAAACAAGAAAAAATAGTGCGCACATTTTTAATGAGGAAACTGCTAGAGGAGCAAAGAAGGACATCACCTCATTGGAGAGGAAATCCTATGAGTGTCGAGAGGATGAACATGGATACCCTACTCTTGATGATAAAGAAACTCCCTCTCCAAAAGAATCACCATCGACCTCCGATGTTCACATGTGCCTCATGGCAAGAGGTAATACCGAGGTATCATCTACTCTTTGTAATTATATTGATGAGAGTGATGATGAATGTGATAGGGATATGAGTCAAGAAATATATGAAATTGGTAATTCTCTTCGTGGGGTAAATAAGAACACTTATGAGATGTTTAAAGATCTTATCACTCATTTTGGAAAGTCTAATGATTTACTTCACGAAGAGCAAGAACAAAATGAAAAACTTGATTGTAACCTTCTTGATGCTCTACAAACTCTTAGAGACTTAGAATCTTCTAAAGAAGAGATTGAAGTTGCTCATGATCAACTTAAAGAGGATTTTGAGCACCTTGACCTTGTCTAAAAGAATGTCAAAGGAGATCTCACAAACTCTCTAAGTCTTATGAGGAACTTCAAGCTACTCATGTGAAGTATCTAGTTTCTTCTAGCTCCTCTGATATTGCCAATGATGCTTGTGCTACTAACTCTACTCCTTGTGAAGCATCTATCTTTAAGGAGATTGTTGATCTAAGGGCTCAACTTGTTATGCTAACTAGAAATTATGGGAAATTAGAAGAAAGTCATGAAAAGCTCTCGGGCTATCATGATGATCTTCTAATCTCCCATGAAAGGCTAAAGTTAGCTCATAAGGCTATTGTGACTAAGGTAACATCTCGTGAGCCTCATGTGGACATGAGCACTATTTCTACTCAAAATGCTTTATTAACATGTGCTAGTACTAGTGATTCATCTAGACATATTATTGCCAATTCTCGTGATGAATTTCTCTCCTTGCATTGTTTCTCTAACAATGAAGCTTATATTTCCTCTAGTACTTTTGTTGATACTAACCTTGTAGAGGAAAACAAAGAGCTCAAGGGCCAAGTCACTATGTTGAAGAAAGACTTGGAAAAGTGTCATGAAGGGAACTCCACTCTCAAAAATATCTCGAGTATTCAAAAATCCCCTCATGACAAGAGTGGACTTGGTTTCACTTCCAACAACAAGAAGTCCAAGAATAAGAAGAACGGACAAGACCAATTCAAGAATGAGGCCAACATTACATGCTTCAAGTTCAAGAATGTTGGACACCATGTCAGATCTTGCCCATTGAAGAAGAAGGCTTCAAATGTGAAGCAACAAGGGAAGTGGCCCCAAGTTCAACCTCAAGGTCGACCTCATGTTGAAGAAAGGCCACTCCAATGATGAACAAAGATAATTCTCCCCAAGTTGAGAAAATAAAGAAGAAGAGAAGGGGGAGCACATGTTGCTATATTTTTCGTGAGAAGGGACACATATCATCATCTTGTCCCAACGGTAACATGCCTAAGCCTCCTATAGTCAATGATCATTATTCGCTTAGGAAGGATGTTGTCGGCAATTTGTTTGCCAAGTTTGTTGGTGCCCAAAGTGGTTTTGAAATAGAAAAGACCATTTGGGTTGCCAATCCTATTGTGACTAAGTTCTTAGGACCCAACTTGGTTGGGGACCATCAAGCCCAAACTTGATCAATAGGTCTGTGAAGGACATTGGAGATTTGCTAGTTCATGACAAAAAGGATATCCACCATTTATTTGTTCGAGCCAAGTCATGTGGATTATCTTCATATTATCTATCCAATGTTGCTCCTTGTGGTAACTTGTATTTTTTTATTGCTTACATTGAAAGTTACTCGCCCCTTGCATGCTTAGGTTTTGTATCTAGCATGTGCATTTATATGTTGTGTTTCCTAGTATGCTTGATTTGTGTTATCTAGCATGTGTAGGTTGCATTGCACATCATATAGTGATGCTTGTTGTCTTGAGCCTTATTTGTATGTTGTTTGGCTCTTGAGAGATATTAGTGGATCATCACATTATGGGGGAGTGTTGGTGTCAAAACCGGCGGATCTCGGGTAGGGGGTCCCGAACTGTGCGTCTAGGACGGATGGTAATAGGAGGCAAGGGACATGAAGTTTTACCCAGGTTTGGGCCCTCTTGATGGAGGTAAAACCCTACGTCATGCTTGATTAATATTGAAGATATGGGTCTTACAAGAGTAGATCTACCACGAGATCAGAGAGGCTAAACCCTAGAAGCTAGCCTATGGTATGATTGTATGTTGTTGCCTACGGACTAAAACCTTCCGGTTTATATAGACACCGGAGAGGGTTAGGGTTACACAAGGCCGGTTACGAAGGAGGAGATATCCATATACGCATTGCCTAGCTTGCCTTCCACGCCAAGTAGAGTCCCATCCGGACACGAGACGAAGTCTTCAATCTTGTATCTTCATAGTCTAATAGTCCGACCAATGGAGATAGTCCGGCTGTCCGGAGACCCCCTAATCCAGGACTCCCACAATAGCCCCTGAACCAGGCTACAATGACGATGAGTCCGGCGCGCAGTTGTCTTCGGCATTGCAAGGCGGGTTCCTTCTCCGAATACATTACAGAAGAAGTTGAATACGAGGATAGTGTCCGACCCTGCAAAACAAATTCCACATTCCACCGCAGAGAGAATAACGTTTTCGCAGATTTAATCTGCTAGCTTGTTTTGGCAACATGACGTCATGTCATGGCCCGGTGACTATTCTTACTGTTTCTTTTAGCGAGCCCCGCACATAACGCGAGGCAGTTTTTCGACATGTCTTGTCAAAGCAGAGATCGTGTCCCCTTATTACGGGATTCTCATCAATACGGGCGTGGGTAACCCAACCGCTTCTAGGACTCCTAGATCATAGGCAAGTCCAAACGGACACGGGGAGGACGCTTGATATCCACCCTCTTTATAAAGGGGCAAAGCTTTTACTTTTCCCTCCCGTGCTCAATAGAATCCTTCCCCCGCCTCAAGCTCAAACTCCCAAAGCTCAGGTCAGGTGCTCCGAACCCTCAATCATGTCCGGATCCAGCCTTCAAGGCCGATGGATGCCCTCCTCCGTCACGGAAGAAGACATCAAAAAGTTGAGGGAGGCCAGGTATCTGACAGCCGAAATATCACATCGGCTGCCTCCCCGGGGGCAGGCCGTCCCCTCTCCCAAACCCAACGAGAGAGTTGTGTTCATCCCCCACTTCCTCCGGGGTCTAGGTTTTGCACTGGATCCTTTCGTCAGGGGCTTGATGTTTTATTACGGGCTAGATTTCCATGATCTAGCTCCAGACTCCTTCCTGCATATCACGACTTTTGTTGTCGTATGCGAGGCCTTCCTCCGAGTTACCCCCCACTTTGGCTTATGCCTCAAGACCTTTGAAGTAAAGCCGACGGTGATCGAAGGGCAACATGCAGAGTGTGGAGGAGCCTCAATACGCAAGATGATGGGAGCTCCGTGGCCCAATGGTTCCATCCCAGAGGTGTCTGCATTGTGGCAACAGGAGTGGTTCTACATCACGACTCCTATAAGTGCCAAGTGGGCGGCTGCCCCCGTTTTTCACTCAGGCGCTCCACCATGACTGATGTCATGGATCAGCAGAGGACTGAGCTGGGGTCCAGCCAAGGACGTGCCTTTACTGCAAAGCCGCATTCGAGATATCTTCAACGGAGATCTCAGTTTGGTCACGGTAATACAAGTTATGCTGGTTCGTCAAGTCCAGCCTTGCAAACATCGGCCCCTTCGCTTGTGGGAGTTCAATCCCGAGGGTTCGTGTGCCATTCAAAATTTTCTCGGCCTGACGCACGAGGATATGTATAAGTCATTCTTTGGACCTCAAGTAGAGTGTCCGGAAATCCCCGAGGACGTGGGCCTGAGCAGTAACCGCGCCGCTGAACAGGTAAAGAATCTTCCGGCCGAACATATTATCTTTCTTTCGTTACGAAGTTATTTCTGAGAGTTTGCTTTTTCGACCAGGACTGGCTAACAAAGGCGAAGTTGATTCGGTGTTCGGCCCCCCTCCCTGAGGGTTTGGAGAATCCGGTATTGGAAAAGATGCTCCAGACCGCACCTTGCCTGAATCCCTTGAAGGAAGATACTATGGAGGGTAATGCGGGCGGATGCGGGCCCCCAACGCTGCCTATTCTAACCGAGGGAGCGAGCGTCTCCGCGAAGGAAGACGACCGGAAGAGGAAAAGGACTGCGACCGGGAATTCGGAAGCCGAAGCTTCCAAACGGGAGAAGAAATCTTCCACCGGGGGCCCTACCTTGGGGGCGGTGCTGCCGCACAAAGTCCGCGGGGGGATCAATTCTCCCAGGAGTCGTAAGTGACCCGAAAACTTTAATAGTACAGATATGCCATCTTTTTCTTCTGAGCAAATAACCACCGCATATATTTGTGCAGTTCGGGCCTTAGCCCCTCTCAAATGAGCTCGTCTTTGGGGGATCTTCTTCCAGAGATGATGGAGAGAGAGATGCCTCCTCCGGACTCCTCCGCTTTGAAAGCGGGCGACCCTAAAGTGTCGTCGCGGAGGGCCTATCCGAGTGCGGAGAGGCCAGAAGGTGATCCAATTGATCCCCGAGGCTCGCAGTGTCCGGCTCCCGAAGAGGGTAGACAAAAGAGTCCGGCACCATCTAGTGTGCGATCGGACGTTCTGAGGGAGTTGGTGGGGCGAGCGGCCATCTCAGATGATCACCGTGTGCTGATGAATATGGTGATGGAGAGGATATCGTCCGCCGAAAGCGGATTGCCTGAAGCTTTTATGAGTCTACTGACAGGCTTTGAGGTACATAAAAAGGAATGTGTAATAGTCCTACACATGTTAGGTGTGCCCTATGTAGACAGTAGCCCCTGAGACTCTGGTTGTCGTCGGAAACGATGACGAACGGAGGATCATACACCCAGGTAATAACCATACTACCTTTATGTGTAGGAGATGGAAGCTCTGGTGGCCAGCCGGACTAGCCAGTTTACCCGTTTAGAACTGCAGTTGGATGCGGCAGATGCCGACATCGAGCTTGTTAACAGAAGGCTTGACGAGGCGCAGGGTAAGTATCCTTGTCTGGTAAACGCCACATAGGAAGAGTATGATGTTAGTGTTTTTAACATGTTATGACTGCTGATGGAGCTGCCACTGTTGAAGCCTTGCGGGCGGAACTTCCCTGAGCCAAGAAACAAGCAAGATTGTGTAATGCGGCTGCTTTGAAGGCGGCCGAAGAGTTGCGGGCCAAGAAGGCCGCACATGGCGAGAGCCGGAAGAAGATGGCCAATATGGCCATAGAATTAAAAGCCGTCGTAGACCGTTGCCGGGCTCTTGAAAAGGAAAACCAGGCGAAGGCATCGGACCTTGAGAAGGCTGCTGTAACGGGAAAAGACCTCTGCTCTGCTATGAGGGCAAAGAAGGATGAACTGCGGGAAGTCGGGGATATTGTAGCCGGGAAGTCCTTTATGCTGCAGAGGAAGTACGGAGATCCACGTTATGCCCCTCTGGATTGGCTGTGGAGTTCTGAGGATGCATATATGGATTTGGCGGCGAGCGCTGCCGATGCAGCCAAGTACTTCCAGAGTCAGACGGACCGTGAAGTAGACCAGTTGTTTTGGAAGCAATTCCTTTCTCCCGAGCGTCCGCTTTCGTTGACGGACCAATTAGCCGAATGGGCCAAACTAAATAGGTTGTCCGGACTCTTCATGAGGTCTGTTGTGGATCAACCATGGCCCGGAAGGTCAAAACCGAGCAACTATTTCAGCTTGGTACAGCAGGTCCGCGATGTGGTGCCGCGCATAAATGCGATGAAGAGGTCGGCGTGCATAGAAGGCGCACGGATGGCCTTTGCCCGTGCTAAAGCATACTGGGCAGAGATGGATGCTACCACTGTTGCAGCGCAGGATTCGGCCATAGGTCGAAGGGCTGCTGAGCACTACTTTGAGGAAGTTCTTGAGGGTGCTCGTTTGATAGAGACCCAGTGCTCAAAAAATATTATGTTTGAATGACATGTAATCTCATTGTAAGCGAAATGCTTTTTAATTTTTGATGAGGCTACTTTTATACTTTTTCCTGAATGTAATGTGATGCCTCCTGGGCGGCCGTTTATGTATACATGTGTATAACCTAAAAGATTGCAGTCGTCGGCTTCAACCCCCACGCATATAATGAGGAGGTGTTCGCAGAAACACGCGTTCACACTTAACCCAACGTCTTGGTCCTATTAAGGAGGTGATAGCGGAGCGAACGAGGCAACCGGACTATAATGCTTTAACACTTTCACATAGCCATAGGAGTTTGACAGTGGGGCTACTGGATAGCCCCTGGTGGCTCCGCACTCTCCCAATCTCGGGGTGCGTATATGCCTGGCCGGAAAGCGTCCCTTCGTTAAGGCGGAGGAATTCTAACATTCCCATGGGTCATCGAGTGGTTGACCAGTCTCATGCTAGATCATGACAGTCAGTTTTCGGCTTTCTCTACTAAGGCGCTCGTCCGGATGAACTAGGGCACAATCGTAGTAGTTCTCCGGGTGCTACCTTAGCCGGTAAAGCGGAACGTAAGGCACCAAAACACAGGAGCCAGGCAAACCCAACATTTGACCAAAGGCAATGATTCGGAGCTGATGCATATAGGGCCAAACTCGCGACGCCGAACACTCCCTAAGGTATTTGGTCTTTGTGGTATAAACCGGGCCTAAAGAATGGCCTTTGTAAGAAGCCCCTTGTGTCCAGGTACGTGCATTGTTCTGGCGTGGCCGCATGCCAAGACGTCAGCATCCTTCTCAACGATGGATATGTATCAACAAGAGATAGTAAAAAAGGTTTACGCAGGGTCTTAATCTAAAAAGAATCCTTGGGTCAGGTCCCTGCTGCACGTCTGCGCCTGTGTCTCCGTTGTGCCGTATCCTGGACGGGTGTAGCCCGATGATCATCTGTAAAAGAGAGGAATTTAGGTAAAAAGGTTGTCGTGCAAAAGGATAGTTTTCTAAAGAAACCATGTATAATTCAAGATAAGAAGAAATCGCCACTCGTCTGCGTGCGTTGAGCCCCTTGTACTTTTGAGAGACAAGGGTGTGACCGTTTATTTGATATGAGTAGCGGCGCCGGACTTGGTTAGTTGTGTCTGAGGTCTTGACGACCTATTGGATACTTTTGCTGGTCCGGGCGCCTTTAGTGTGCGCAGAGATCGCTTGATACTTCCGTGCACTGAAATGATGCCACGTGGACCGGGCATCTTCAGTGTTAGGGAGGCGTAGTGTGGTATTGCATTAAAGCGAGTGCAAGCTTTGCGTCCGAGTAGTGCTTGATAGCCACTTTTAAACGGAGCGATGTGGAAAGTTAAATGCTCGCGACGGAAGTTATCGGGGGAGCCGAATATAACTTGTAGTAGGAGGGAGCCCGTACAACGAGCCCCCGGGCATGGCGTTACTCCTTTAAAGGTAGTATTGCTATGGCGAATTTGTGTTGGGTCTAACCCCATCCCGCGGATTGTATCCTGATATATTAGGTTTATGCTACTGCCGCCATCCATCAAGACTCGTGTGAAGTGGTATCCGCCAATTACTGGGCCTAATACCAGTGTAGCCCATCCTGCGTGCCGGATACTTGATGCGTAATCACGATGGTCGAAGGTGATCGGTTGAGACGACCAGTGGCGGGACTTCGCGGTGACGGGCACTTGGGTATATTTTTCAGGGAGTGCCGCATTGTTTTTTCTCTTGATCACGTGTAACACGTTTACTGTTTTGACTTCGGATGGAAATTTCTTTTGTTCCCCCTTGTCTTGCTTGGGAGGCTCGTCCTCGTCTTCACTTGGTGTATCTTCCCCCTTGTGTATGGCATTAAGCTTGCCGGACTGCTTGAAGACCCAACATTCTCTGTGGGTATGATTAGCAGGTTTACTGGGGGTACTATGGATCTGACATACTTGGTCCAGAATTTTGTTAAGGCTGGACAGTTCATCCCTGGTGCCTTTGGAGGGCGGCTTTTGGTTTGGCCGAGGGACTTTGAATCCGGTATTTACTGTCGTGCCCTTCGTGCTGTCTTCTTTATTCCGGTGTTTGTTATTGCTGTTGCGCCGTGATTTCCCATTTCCATCTCTAACTTCAGATGTACTGGGGTCGCTGGTGCTGCATCTGGCTAGCCAGCTGTCCTCACCCGCGCAAAAGCGGGTCATGAGGTTTGTTAATGCGGCCATCATTCTCGGCTTGTTTTGGCCAAGGTGTCTGGCGAGCCATTCGTCGCGGACGCTGTGCTTGAAAGCCGCTAAGGCTTCGGCGTGCAGACAGTCGACAATCTGGTTCTTTTTAGTAAGAAACCTATTCCAAAGCTTTCGGACTGACTCTCCGGGCTGCTGAGTTATGTGGCTCAGGTCGTCCGCATCCGGAGGTCGGACATAAGTCCCTTGAAAGTTTGCCCAAAAGGCGTCTTCGAGCTCTTCCCAACTTCCAATGGAGCTTTCGGGGAGGCCTTTGAGACAGTGACGAGCTGGCCCTTTGAGTTTGAGAGGTAAGTACTTGATGGCATGGAGATCATCCCCTCAAGCCATATGTATATGAAGGATATAGTCCTCAATCCAGACCCCAGGGTCTGTTGTTCCGTCGTATGCCTCTATGTTTAAGGGCTCGAATCCCTCTAGAAATTCATGGTCCAGCACCTCATCGGTGAAACATAGGGGGTGTGCGGCACCCCTGTAACTGGGTGTGCCACGTTGTTCGGATGTTTTTTGTGTTGCATTGTATGCTCGGGCGTGCTTGCGTGGTCCATAGATGGATCTTGTTGCACCGTGCTTTGGGTGCGAGCCCTCGCATGGGTCGCGTGTTGTATTGTGAGCGGCGTTGAATGCCGTTCTATGGTGGTAGAGGGGTCGTCTATCTGACCGGGTGGCTTCTTTGATATTTGGTTGTGGGGGGTCTGAGGCCTCCTCATCAAATTCGGGTAGCAGCTTCCGCTTTGGGTAGCTCTTGGAGGGGCGATTGTCGCTGTACCTTGCTATAGTGTTGAGTATTTTGCTCCATCTGAATTGGAGCGTGTTTTGCGCGGCCTTGAGCCTCTGCTTCTGCTTTTTGAGGCTCCTTGCGGTGGCAACGAGGCTTTTACGGGCATTCTGCTGCTCCGAGTGCCTGTCCGGTGTTATGTCGTCCGGACCATTATCATTGATAGGATTTGTTTGTTCGGTTTGATTATCCGGATTGCCGTTGTCTAGCAGTGGTTCGCCCTGCTCCAGCGCTGGAACAGTGTGATCGCTATTTCTGTCGAGGCAGGATTTGGGGCAGCGCTTTGCGTCGCCGCTTTGACTGCTTTTCGAGGGAACAATCCTTCGGTGCGTCCTTCCGCTCCTCGCCATCATCATTTGGGTGCGTCCACCATGTATACGTCATATGATGAGGTGGCGTCCCAGGGCTCGATAAGCGCTGATTCTTCATCGTCTCCTTCATCGGCGTCCATACCGTCCATGTCGTCGGAGTTGAAGTCGAGCATGTCGGTTAAATCATCGACAGTGGCTACCAAGTGGGTGGTGGGTGGGCTTTGAATTTCTTCATCGTGCGAATCCCAACCTTGCTGACCGTAGTCCGACCAGGGTTCTCCTGATAAAGAGAGAGACTTCAGTGACCTCAGGATATTGCCGAAAGGCGAGTGCTGAAAGACATCCGCGGGCGTGAACTCCATGCTCGGCGCCCAATCGGATTCGCTCAGCAGGGGCGCGGAGGGTTCGGAGTCCGGTCAAGAATCCGGCTCTATGGAGTCACAAGTCTTGTAGAGTACGGGGCTGGTGTTCGGCTCAACCGCCGTTGGGATCGCAGCCCCCGAGGCGGCGTCCAACCAGCCATCCTCGATCGGCGCGGTCGGCTCTGAACTGGGGGTCAGAGCCGATGCTGGTGCGGCTTCCAGGGCACTGTTCGACGGCAGAGTTAGATCATGCTCGTCATGACAGTGCGGCGCGCTCGGCAGTGGTTCGAATCCGTCAAAGATCAAGTCCCCGCGGATGTCGGCCGTCTAGTTTAAACTTCCGAATCTGACCTGACGGCCAGGGGCGTAGCTTTCGATCTGCTCTAGATGGCCAAGTGAATCGGCCCGCAGTGCAAAGCTGCCAAAGACGAAGATCTATCTGGGGAGGAAGGTCTCACCCTGGACTGCATCGCCATTGATGATCGTAGGAGCCATCGGGCCTGACAGCGACGGCACAGAGGAACTCTCAATGAAAGCACCAATGTCGGTGTCAAAACCGGCGGATCTCGGGTAGGGGGTCCTGAACTGTGCGTCTAGTCCGGATGGTAACAGGAGGCAGGGGACACAAAGTTTTACCCAGGTTTGGGCCCTCTTGATGGAGGTAAAACACTACGTCCTGCTTGATTGATATTGATGATATGAGTATTACAAGAGTTGATCTACCACGAGATCGTAAAGGCTAAACCCTAGAAGCTAGCCTATGGTATGATTGTTGTTGTATATGTTGTCCTACGGACTAAAACCCTCCGGTTTATGAAGACACCGGATAGGGTTAGGGTTACATAGAGTCGGTTACAATGGTAGGAGATATGAACATCCGTATCGCCAAGCTTGCCTTCCACGCCAAGGAAAGTCCCTTCCGGACACGGGACGGAGTCTTCAATCTTGTATCTTCATAGTCCAGGAGTCCGGCTTGAAGGTATAGTTCGGCTATCCGAACACCCCCTAATCGAAGACTCCCTCAGTGGGCGTCGAATTTCTTCGTCGTCCGCATCCCAGTCCTGTTGGCCATAATCCGGCTAGGGCTATCCTGACAAAGAGAGAGACCTTAGTGAATTCAGAATGTCGCCGAACGGCGAGTGCTGAAAGATATCCGCGTCGATGAATTCCATGATCGGCGCCCACTTGGATTCGATTGGCAGGGGCGCAGATGGTTTGGGGTCCGGAGGAGAGTCCGGTACCTTGGAGTCACGGGCTACACAAAGGATTATGCTGGTGTTTGGCTCGATCGCCGTCGAGACTATAGCCCTTGAGGCGGTGTCTAGCCACCCGTCCTCGATTGGTGCAGCTGGCTCCGAGCTAAGGGTCGGAGCTGGTGTGGGCGTGACTTCTAGAGTACCATCCGGTGGCAGAGCTAGGTCATGCTCATCGAGACAGTACGGCGCGCCCGGCTGTGGCTCGAATCCATCGAAGATCAAGTCTCCGCGGATGTCGGCCCTGTAGTTCAAACTTCCAAATCTGACTTGATGGCCAGGGGCGTAGCTTTCAATCTGCTCCAGATGGCCAAGCGAATTAGCCCACAGTGCAAACCCGCCGAATACGAAGATCTGTCCGGGGAGAAAAGTCTCACCCTGGACCGCATCGCTACCGATGATCGTAGGAGCCATCAAGCCTAACAGTGATGACACAGAGGAACTCTCAATGAAAGCACCAATGTTGGTGTCAAAACCGGCGGATCTCGGGTAGGGGGTCCCGAACTGTGCGTCTAGGCCGGATGGTAACAGGAGGCAAGGGACACGAAGTTTTACCCAGGTTCGGGCCCTCTTGATGGAGGTAAAACCCTACGTCCTACTTGATTAATATTGATGATATGGGTGTTACAAGAGTAGATCTACCACGAGATCAGAGAGGCTAAACCCTAGAAGCTAGCCTATGGTATGATTGTATGTTGTTGTTGTTGTTGTCCTACGTACTAAAACCCTCCGGTTTATATAGACACCAGAGAGGGTTAGGGTTACACAAGGTCGCTTACAAAGGAGGAGATATCCATATACGCATTGCCTAACTTGCCTTCCACGCCAAGTAGAGTCCCATCCGGGCACGAGACGAAGTCTTCAGTCTTGTATCTTCATAGTTTAATAGTCCGGCCAATGGAGATAGTCCGGTTGTCCGGAGACCCCCTAATCCAGGACTCCCACAGGGAGTGTTACATTTTATGTGCATCACAAACCTAAAATGTGAATATGAGAAATAGTACATAGTATTGATACTCAATATTATCTAGTCACTATGTGGTATGTCATGCTCATTTGAAATTCAAATTCTCAGAGTATCCATTAATTATCTCTTGTAGGTGGTTATTTGCCCCTATTGTGTGCTTGCCGTGGTATCCAGAATTTTGCACCAGAAAAGTTCTGGATACCCCGTGCGCACGGGGTGTTGCGTAACTCCCTAGATACCCCGTGTTCACGGGGTCTTTTGACCCCCGTGCGCATGGGGTGGTTGTTGATTATGATCATGTTCTTCTTCAGATTCTACCACCGAGTGTTACTTCCAAATACCAAAATTGGTATTTCTTCTTGTGGTAGAATTTTATGATCATCTTCTTCTCGGCTTGTGCTTCAACTTGCCTTATCTCACTGCTTGTACTATCTTTTATCTACTTGAGTGAGATAAGCCTTTGAGCATGTGTGTAATGTATATCCTTTATGCTCTTTGGTTTTTGCTTAGTTCATATGTTGTACTTTGTGTGCAGTCCTGTGTGGATTCGTCACTTTGATATAATTTGGACAAGTTGAATGCTTTATGTCATTATTGGAGTATTCATCTTTTAAGTGTTCTTTTGTCCAAATTATATCTCTTTGGATCTTGGTAGGCATGTGCATGCATATTTATTTATGTACTTCTTCATGCCTTGCTTGCTCTCTTGATCCTCTATATAGGGTAAACTCCATAATATCATTAATGGTTAAAGGTGTGCATGAAATTCAATTTCATATCCTTTTGCACATACTTATTGTGGAGTTTGCCCTATGTATTGTGGTTGTCCTTACTACTTCGGACACAATATGTTTGGGCACCATTTTGTACCTTAATGTGTTTTAGGTACCTTGGAGAAGCATTGGATGCTTGGCCTATTCACAAGGAAGGTGGAGACACTGTTGGAAATTATTAGGGCCAAGCTTGATTGATTCTTTGATTTGAGGGAGAAGATAAATGAAAACCCGGTTCGGTCCTTCCATGCGGAGCAATTTGTTTCAAGTGTTGTAGGTGATGAGGCTCCTTCCCGAGATACAAGTACAATGGGGGTTGGTCATATTATTCCACAAGAAACACCCCTTGTCCATGTAGAAGAAGAAGGAGTAAGAGCCCCTCTTGTCGATCTACCACAAGGGAAGTCATCACCCCCAACATAAGAACAAGATGTTATGGGAGATCATGTACCCTTCCAAGAACAAGATCAAGTCCCTCATGTTTGCTTACTAGATCAAGGGCCCCTTGAACCAATGCTCTCTCTCTCGGTAACAAGTACTTACTTCATGCATTTATTTAAATTAGAGTCAACATTGTGTATGTTGCATCATAGCATGATTAGTACTTGTTGAGTGAGTGCTTGTATATTTTGCATATATGTTTGCACTCATGAGTTGTTGGACATATTTTGGACCCATGCTTAGCATGATTATCATATTGGATATCTGCTTTATCCCTTGTCCAAAATATGTTCTTTGGATCCTTTGAATGTTTGATTCTCTTGTCATATCATTTTGGTGCATTCTATGGATCCTCAATATAGTGTGAATTTCTTCGTTTGTTCGTAACTGGATATGTGCATTTGATTCCACTCACAATATGAGAAATGCACAAATTAAGGAGGAACTCATACTATATTGGCCGTCTAGATTTTTCTTCCATTTTGGCACTTGTTGCCAATGGGGGAGAAGTTTAGAGGGTTTAGGTGAAGTGGGTTGGTTCCTGTCATTCATGCTTATCTACTTTTGTTGTGCTTGCTCGTTGCATGGATGTGTATATAGAGGAAACTCCACCAAGTTATTTCCTGTGCATATATTGTGGGGGAGTTTGCTCTATATATTGTGGTTCCTCTAACATCAACTATCTTTGTGATGTTTGAGGCTATCAAAACCACCTCAAGTATACAATTTATTCTCGGATAGATTGCATACTTGTTTTAAATTCATTGTATAAACCCTTTTGTTGAGATTGTCATCAATTACCAAAATGGGGGAGATTGAAAGGGCATGTAGCCCCTAAGTGTGGTTTTGGTAATTAAATGACAATCTCTATGGACTAATGTTTTCAGTGAGATATATTTGAAGGTTTTGTCCATCGATGGTGCCACAAGGATATTGGATGGAATCAAGGATGAAGTCCATATATATGAAGATATATTTGCCCTATGCTTTGGTATTAAATGACAATTCCTATGGAGAATCAAGTACATCGAATCTTATATGAAGATATGTTTCATAGTGATGCTTGAAGTGCATTGGGTTGTTTTGTGAAGTCTGCCATCAAAGCATCCGAAGAAGTCCTCATGGTATCCTTCTCTGGATACCCCGTGCACACGGGCTTGTACCGTGTGCACGGGGTGGAGTGTCAACTCTCTGGATACCCCGTGCTCACGGGGCCTAGGTGTTGGCTCTCGAGATCCCATATCCAGTGAGGTTTCAAGTTGGTCTTCGAGCACACATACATCCTTTCATGCATTTCAATAGTTACTTTGCACGCATGGAGGCTAAACTTGATCGTGTATTTTGCGTAGCGGGGGTGTCGTGCCGTTCTCATTGTTCTTTACCCGCGTTACTCCCGCGCTGTATATTTGGACCCATCGAAGAACATACAGAAGAAAGATTACACACACACATTAAGTATGTTCTGGACAGAGCTATACTGGGCTTTAGCATGCGGGGTGGCTACGTCCAATGCAAAAAAACAAATAAGGACGGGCTTTGTTTCAGCCACAAGACTGACTTCTGTTGCATCCAACAACTGGCAAGAAGTGAGAATGATGGATTCTACGTCATCCATCTAATGATAGAGTACAGAAGGGATGTGCAATCACTTTGCATGAAATCTTCATCCGATACCCGTATCTAGAGATGGGCTGAAGCCTTTGGAGCCATACCGGATAATCGACTTCGAAATGATTTCTACCGGATCCAACAGGAAATTGCGTCCATCATCATCAAAGATGTCCTCGAAGAGAATGGGATGTTCTACGGCGGCCCAATATCGCGAGCTGACGTCCGAACCCGCATTGCCCTACAGCGTCAGGACATGAGGCCTTTCACTAAGCTTGGTGACACCCTTGCGGATATGGACAGATGGGAAGAGTGCACTGCTTAAAAACAATGTGTCTGTTTAGTTACTTGTTACTTTATGTATGACGAAACTTCGAATCTCTCAGTACGACGAAACTATTAGATGTATGGTGTCGCGCTCTAGTTAATTACTTTCGGTACGATGAAATTTGTTAACTATGTTAACTATATATGTTGCTTCTATTTCATAACTGTTTTGTTGAATTCGCTCCATGGTATATATATGTGCATCTCTGACAGGTATATAGATCAACGATGGCGAGGAAGTGGTATGCCGTGTATGTAGGGCATGTTCCGGGTGTGTATGTTGAGTGGCCAGAGTGTCAGGCCCAAGTCTCTGGCTTCTCCGGCGGAAGCCAGAAAGGGTTTGATAGCAGAGAGGAAGCCGAAGCTAGTTTCTTGAGATTCATAGCACAACAGGGGATTCAGAACCAGCGACGCCGCAAAAACTACTACATCATACCGCTTTTCATCATCGTGACCACTCTTATCGTTTATGTCTTAGTTTAGGTAGATGATGAAACATGTGTCTACTGTGACAATGTAAGAGACATGTGATCATTAACTTGTATCGCTATTTCGAGATGATGAGATCGACATCATTTGTGTTGAGACTATGTTGATATGATGAGACTATGTTGTACCACTTCGATGATGATGATGAGACATTCCTTTTTCATATAGTTCTAATGTATGTGTATGTTGTAACTGTATAAAACCTGTAAAAATATGAATACAGCAACAAAAAAAAGAAAATACTAGCAGTAGCGTGGGCTATTTGAGTAGTAGCACCGCTGCTTACCAGTAGCGTTTTTTTGAAGCCCACGCTACTAGTATTAGCATTAGCGATGGACAGAGGCGCGCTACTGCTAGATACAGATAGCAGTAGCGCTGTTTTAAACAAGCGCTACTGCTACAAAATAGTTGAATCGAGCGAATGTGGTTCGTTCGAGTAGTGTGTGATAGGAACTTCAGAAGGGGACGATATCAAAGATCAACTCTTCGCTTCAGAAGTTGTCCGGGGATCTGAAGACGACCTCCAATGTGATTGACCCCTGTGCAGTGGGCCTCTACACCTGGTATAACTCCTTTAAAGTTAGTTTTTCTGGGCTTGATTGTTGATGGATTGATGCCCATTCTGCGCACTGTATCCTGATAGAGCATGTTGAGGCTGCTGCCACCATCCATGAGGACTCGTGTGAGGTGGAATTCAGCAATTATTGGGTCGAGGATCAGTGCGGCTGAACCGCCATGACGGATACTGGTCGGATGGTCCCTGCGATCGAAGGTGATTGGGCATGATGACCATGGCCTAAATTTTGGAGCGACTGGCTCTATCGCATAGACGTCCCTAAGCGTGCGCTTGCGCTCCCTCTTGGGGATATGGGTAGCGTATATCATGTTCACCGTTTTAACCTGGGGGGAAACTTCTTATGTCCCCCTGTGTTCGGTGGATGGGGCTCCTCGTCATTGTCCTTGCTTTGTGACCCCTTCTCCTTGTTCTCGGCATTTAACTTGCCGGCCTGTTTAAAAACCCAACAACTCCGGTGGGTATGATTGGATGGTTTATCAAGGGTGCCATGGATCTAACATGGACAATCAAGTGTACGGTGTTGGGGAACGCAGTAATTTCAAAAAAATCCTACGTACACGCAAGATCATGGTGATGCATAGCAACGAGAGGGGAGAGTGTTGTTTACGTACCCTTGTAGACCGTAAGAGGAAGCATTATGACAATGCAGTTGATGTAGTCGTACGTCTTCACGATCGACCGATCCTATTACCAAAAGTACGGCACCTCCGTGATCTGCACACGTTCGGCTCGGTGACGTCCCACGAACTCACGATCCAGTAGACTGTCGAGCAAGAGCTTCATCAGCACGACGGAACAGGGCTTCGCCTAAGCACCGCTATGATATGACCTGTCACACCCTAGCTAGTCATGCATTAGAGTGTTGCATCATGTTTGCTCATTCATCAGAAACTTGAAATGGGGATGACAGAACCCCCAGTCCCCTCTGAAACCAACTAGGGTTTACTAAAATAATTTTCAATGAACCTGAAATGCCCTTCTAAAATGCCCATCATTTTTGTCTTGGTTCAGAACCTCTGCAAAAGTGGTGCACATTTTCCTAGGCCATCCTAGGGTTTTTGAATTAAATCATAACTATTTGAATTTGGGCATTTAAAATTATATAAAATATTTAAATGCTCAAATATCTCCAAACTAAAATGTTTCATGTTGGAAATAATCCAACTATGAGCCAGGAGTAGTTTGGTGATTTTTGGAATTGCCTAGGTATTTTATTTAACTCAACAAAGTTGCAGATATATTAAATAAAAACAGAAAACAGAAAAGAAAGGGGAAGACTTACCTGTGCGGCCCAGCCAGCAACCGACCCAGCCCAGCACTGTAGCTCCCCGTCGTCTTCCTCCCCTCGCCCCGAAGCTGCTGCGTGCTCGCGCGCGCGCGGCCGCGCGGCCACCTCCTGCTTGCCGACGCCCTCCTGGCCGCGTGGACGACGCCCGCAGCCCGTCCCGATCCCCCCTGCTCTCTCTCACTCTCTCCGGCTCTCTCCTTCCTCTCCCTCGCTCTCTCTCGCACACGGCCGAACACCACCGTCGCCACCGTTCGCCGTAGCAGTCGTCTCCGGCCACCCCTCGCTCCCCCGATTAGCTCAGAAGCTCCGCCACAACTCCCTCTTCCTCCCCACCGCTCCACGGGTCCCCGGAAGCCCTGCATCGCCGCCACGTCGCCGTTCCCCTCTTCGGACTCCGACCACCGTCGCCGTCAAATTCGTCGTCTCCGGCGCGTCCCCGAGCCCGCTTCGACGCCCACTGCAACCGCGGTGAGCCCCCGGAGCGTTTCCCCCTTCTTCCCTGGTCTCTCCCGACCTCTAGGCCCCAGCTCCACCTCGACCGAGAGCTCCACGCCGCCGGCGATGTCGCCGTCGTGACCACGGTCGCCGTAGCGCCCAACCGAGCACACCATCGTGCTCCACACATCACCAGGAGCACGTAGAGCGCACCAACGCCTCCCCAAACCCCCTGCAACACTGATCCCGTCCGCACCCGAACTCCGGCCGCCGCAGCCGAGCTCGCCGCCGTCAACTCCGGCCACCCCGAGCCCAACCACCACCACCAATAGACGCGGCTCAGCCTCAGCAACACGTAGATGCCTTCCGCCGTCCATTTGGTCGCCGGAATGGCAAAAAGCACTCTCGCCGCCATCTCGGATCTCGCCGGCGTCATGTCGCCGGTGGGGTTTGACTTGACCGACCTGGGGTTTGACCCCCAGGGTCACTGACGCGTGGGCCCTGTCGGCCAGATGGTTAGGTTAGCGCTAACTACTGTTAGTCAACCCCCCTGACACTGACAGTGGGCCCCAGCGCCACTAATTAGTAATTAGGATTAATTTAAATCTGTTTAACCCCCCCTG
The DNA here is from genome assembly GCF_018294505.1 of Triticum aestivum. Classification (NCBI taxonomy): domain Eukaryota; kingdom Viridiplantae; phylum Streptophyta; class Magnoliopsida; order Poales; family Poaceae; genus Triticum; species Triticum aestivum. The sequence continues at coordinate 59,358,402 of NC_057809.1, read as the reverse complement.
TCACTGACGTGTGGCCCCCACACGTCAGGTTTGACTTCAACCAGCCACAGTTGACCACTGACGTCACACTGACGTCAGGCTGACGCAGTAATTGAATTTCTGGATTTAAATTAAATCAGGAAATTCCAGAATATTATTTAAACTTCAAAAATTCATAACTTTTATTCTGTAACTCCAAATTGGACAAATTATATATGAAAAATGATCAGAAAAATCCAATCTATCCATCTGTACTATTTTCATGCATGATCAAACAAGTTAAATTGATGTTTTAATCAGAACAAGGAAAAGCACTTTAAAAGGCCATATTTGAATTTGGAATTTGAATCTTTGATTCAAATTTGTTCAAACCCTTCTGGTTTTAGTTGCATTAGCCCAACACACTCATATTGCCATGTTCATGCATGCATCATATTGTTGCATATTGTTTGGTGATGTTTGTGTATCGATGTCCTTTGCGACAGGATCTGTCCCCGAGGAGTACCGTGATTACCCTAACGAAGAACCGTATCCGTGCAACGAACCATCAGGCAAGCAACCAACCATTTGATCATATCGATACAATCCCATGTTCTCGCTCCTGCTCTCTTTTACTGCATTAAGACAACGCGATTCAAACTGCTGTGTGCTACGGTAGTTGAACCCATTTCCTCTGCATGACCTGTCATTGCCACAGTAACTAGATGAAACCCACTAGCATGTGTAGGAGTTGTTTGAGCCATATGTATGTGTTGTTCCTACCTTGCTATGCCTGCTATGCTTAGAGTCGTGTCAGGTCTGGTTCATCTGGGTGATGGGCTAGAGTGAAATGATTACGTCGGTAATCAGAGTGGTGTGGTGAACACGATTTGGTAAAGGTATCGATGAGAGGCCATGTAGGAGTACATGGTGGGTTGTTTCATTGAAGCCGACCTTAAGCACTGAGATCTGTATGTGTGATTTAAGATACAGCTACTACCATGCATTGGGCCCTGAAATATGACCCCGCTCGACTTCTTATTCACCCTAGCTCTCTGTCCAGGAGTTGCAAGTAGTTTCTGGTGTTTGTAGCCTACTGGAGGCCGTGGACAGCGCTGACCGTAGGGGTGGGCTGTGATGCGGTAGGTACGTGGCACGGTGTACCGAATACCCGTTAGGTATCTCGGGAACCCTGTTCACATCGTTCGGGGCCGTATGGGAAACCTCGGCCGGACTCCCTACGGATGGAACCTGAATAGGCGATAAACCTGGACTAGAGGCTTAAGTGTTTAGGTAGGTCGTGGTCTACACCCACGTCGGCTTTCGCTTGAAGTCTGCCGAGCACATGTCGTGTGCAGACGCTAAGTGGTGGAAACATGTATGAAGAAGTACACCCCTGCAGGGTTAACATGATCTATTCGAATAGCCGCGTCCGCGGTAAAGGACTACTTGGTTGCCTATACAGTTCATAGACAAGTAAATGGAAACTACTAAAAGCCTCAAGATAAGTGTGAGTGCCGAGGATGGCTCTTCCGTAGGAAGACGGAGGTGGATCCTCGGTAGTGTATTGAAGTGGTGAATAGTGGACTCGTGTGCGCAAAACAATTTCAAGTTGGAGTATCGTAGGATAGTCTAGCCAAGAGTCAAAGCTGGCTTGCTGCAATAACTCCACCAACCCTTCTTGATACTATGCATGTATGTAGGATCTGATGTAAGTCTTGCTGAGTACCTTTGTACTCATGTTGCTATAATCTACATTTTTACAGAAGACGCTGCAACCCCTTCTGATGGGTTCTATGTAGACGTTGACATCAACGAGTAGGCTAAAGACCCAGGTGGTGACCCTGAGCTTGTGATGGACCACGTAGTATAGTTAGGCTTCCAAGCCTCTTTTATTTTACTAGTTGTCTGTACCCAGACAAAGTACTTCCGCTGTTGGCTTGTATGACTGTATGATTTGTATGTTGGGTCGTGAGACCCGTACCTGTGTGTATGATATGTATGGCTCCCTGAGCCTTAAATAAAGTACTTGTGTCATAGAGTCATGTTGTGATGCTTCGTTGTATTCGCACATATCGAGCATATTGTGTGTATGATTGAAATGCTTGGTATGTGTGGGATCTGACTATCTAGTTGTTTATCTTTAGTAGCCTCTCTTACCGGGAAATGTCTCCTAGTGTTACCGCTGAGCCATGGTAGCTTGCTACTGCTCTGGAACACTTAGGCTGGCCGGCATGTGTCCTTCTTCGTTCCTGTGTCTGTCCCTTCGGGGAAATGTCACGCTTTGAGTACCGGAGTCCTGTTAGCCCGCTACAGCCCGGTTTACCGGAGTCCTGCTAGCCCAGTGCTACAGCCCGGACCCACTTGCTGATGACCGACACGTTCGAAGCTGGGTCATGGATGCCTGTCCCTGTAAGTCTGTGCCACTTTGGGTTTACGACTAGTCATGTCAGCCCGGGCTCTTTATCATATGGATGCTAGCGACACTATCATATACGTGAGCCAAAAGGCGCAAACGGTCCCGGGAAAAGGTAAGACGACACCCGTGGGGATACCGTGCGTGAGGCCGCAAAGTGATATGAGGTGTTACCAGCTAGATCGATGTGACATCGAGTCGGGGTCCTGACAGCGTTGGCATCAGAGCCGGACTGCCTGTAGGTTCTCCAAGCCAAACTGGTCGATGTTGAGTCTAGAAATTCTTTAGTTATATGTAGGGGAATTGTTTGTGGGATGGAACGTAAGGCTCTTTTTACTCCTTATATCTTATGACATTCTGATCTGAGTCAGTCCATTCTTCCACCGGGGGTTAAGGAATTAGGATCTATTCTCTCTATCAGGATCACGTGTTACTAATCAGTAGTACCTTATAAGTTTGATGGTTACAAGCCTAGTTCAGTTCTACTACCACATTATGTAGCCAGAATGGTTCAGAACTTTGATGTGATGATGTTGAGTGTGTACGAAATCCTTTGTCAAATGTCTCAATATCCTTTTTGAGCATTTACAGCTGTTATGCTGCCGAAATTTTGCTAGAAATTCTAATGCCTTTGCATTATGATCATGCTTTCAGATGGCCACTCGCGACCTCAATCAAGTGGTTCGCCTGACTTGATGCCTAGATGTACCCGGCCATACTGCTAAGTTGGTCAGGGTAATGACTGAGGCTGGATACCGCTGGTATCCTGAGTACACGGTCGAAGAGCAATTCCGAGATTTCAATCAAAGCCAGTATCTCTGCACTGTCAGGATATTTCCATCTTATCCTGGATCCACTGAGCCTCTTCACTGCTCCTATGGACTCGGGGTTACTATTGAGATGGCTGTGCAGGATGCCGCCTACTCTATGATGACCATTATGCGAGTCAGATCTGGTTTATTTCGGGACTCTGATTTCCGGTATATGCCAGGATCACTTCCGGGAGCACAAGGGTATCTCCAGGCTATTTATGCTGACTCCACTCAGGAGGATTCACGGACTCGCACCACTGCTGAGATGCTCGAGGATAAGGACCGTGAAAATCGGGCCTTAAGGTTAGAGCTCTTCAATACCCGTGCTGACCACTGGGCCACTTTGACTCGGTTCGCACCGGCGGTGCAAGCTGGATTCTCAGATATGCGCGATCTCTATCCTGTGAGATCTGCTCTGCCAGACGTGATGGTTTGGCGTGATGTAGGAGGCATCACCCCACCTCGCGGTCCCCGCAGGCCACCGTTTGTTGGTCCACGACCTCATCCTAGCCCTTATGGTCCACAAGCTCCGCGAGATCGTCTGTTTCCGGATGAACATGTTGAGCTTCCAGGCTATGGAGGTGACTTCTACGAGGACTACTATGGATCGGTCTGAGTTAGTGGTAGTACCACTAGTCGCACTAGCTGTGTCGTCTATCGTCCCGCGTGACTCGTGGGATATGTTCTAGTTTGTACTCTTTCCGGAGGTGTAGAAAATAATGTATAGGAGCTTGGAATGCCTCCGATGAGATGTAATCCTCCTTTCACCGTAATAGTACTTCGTTTGGTCTTGTACTAAACCTTGTATGGTGTGTATGACGATGGAATAAAGAAGCAGTTTCTGTATCTACCATGTCATACGGATGATCATCTTGCATTCCGAGTTATTCCTTACCTTATGTATCCTATGTCGGAATTTTATCATTCTGACTAAATCATTGTCTTGTTTACCTAGGATGGTCAACACGCGCGCCAACCCTGCTTCCCAAGAGCAGGCCGAAGGCAGTGAAGCCAGAAATGAACATCTGCCTCAACCTCCTTCACTAGCCGAGGTTATGATGGAAGCTGAGAGAAACAAGCGGGAGACAAACCGTTTGTTGGAGCGTATTGAACAGAATACAGCACACCATCAGAGGGCTAACGTGGTGTCACTTAGTGATTTTATCAAATTGCATCCACCCACGTTCCACCACTCCGTCGAGCCTCTCGACGCTGATGACTGGCTTCGCAGTATCTCTCATAAGCTGCGTTCCGCGCTGGTAGCGGAGGCTGACAAGGTCACCTTTGCTGCATATCATCTTGAAGGCCCCGCCAGTCTATGGTGGGAGAATTATGGAGCTATGCGCCCAGCGGGCCATGTCACAACTTGGGCTGAATTCAGCGAGGCTTTCCGTGAACATCACATTCCGGAGGGTCTCATGGACCGTAAACGTGAAGAATTTTGCAGTTTCACCCAAGGCCGACTTTCTGTGGATGCTTATAGCAGAGAGTTTGGTAATCTCGCCCGATATGCAACTGAGGAAGTGTCTACGGACGCCAAGAAGCAAGCAAGGTTCCGTAAGGGCCTTAGTCCTGAGCTTCGCCGCGACCTCCGTCTGCATGAGTGCACATCTTTTTCGAAACTTGTCAACAAAGCCATCAGTGCTGAAACTGGTCAGACTGATTATGACGCAACACGCAAGCATGGACGTGACACGGGTTCCTCATCCGGTGCTGGTCCTCAGAAGCGCCGCGTGTGGGTACCCAACACCGCCCTGCCACCCAGGTTCACACCGAGGCCATCCTTCCAGGCGCCTCGCCCGGTACAACAGTCTGCTCCAGCCAAGCCCTATGGGGGTCCAACCAATAATGCTCCTCCACGTACCAGTTCCGTGACTTGTTTCAAGTGTGGGGAATCTGGTCATTATATGCGTGAGTGTCCCCAGACCAACCCCAATCAATCTGCTAAAGCTGTTGGCCGTGGCAAGCCGACAGGGAAGGTGTTTCATGCTAAACCGGTCACCGCTTCACGTGGCCATGTCAACTGTATCTCTGCCGAAGAAGCTCAAGAGGACCCCAACGTCGTTCTCGGTATGCTTCTTGTTAATTGCCACCCGGCATCTGTTCTTTTCGATACAGGAGCCTCTCATTCTTTTATATCTGAAAATTATGCTCGTTTGCATAACGTTGCATTCTGTGACTTGCCATCCTCTATGGTAATTCAAACTCCGGGATCCAAATGGCAAACTTCTAGAGTAAGCCATGGAAATGAAATCCAAGTCGACAGACTTGTTTTCCTCGCATCTTTGATAGCCCTTAAATCTTCAGATATTAATATCATTTTGGGTATGGACTGGATGTCAGCTCATCAAGCCAAAATTGATTGCTTCTCTAGGACTGTTCAACTCACCCATCCTTCGGGAAAGATAGTCAATGTCTTGACCCGAATAGCCAAGCGGCAGTTATATTCTCTTAACGCCAGCCCTTTGCCAGACCTTGAGGACGTTCCGGTAGTCCGTGACTTTCCGGATGTCTTTCCAGAGGAATTGCCAGGTGTTCCACCTGACAGGGATGTTGAGTTCGTAATCGACCTCATCCCCGGAACCGTTCCGATTGCTAGAAGACCTTATAAGATGGCACCCCTAGAACTAGCCGAGCTTAAGAAACAACTCGATGAATCCTTGAAAAAGGGTTTCATCCGCCCTAGTTCATCTCCGTGGGCTTGCCCCGTCCTATTCGTCAAGAAGAAGGATGGTACGGACCGGATGGTTGTAGATTACCGACCTGTCAATTTGGTCACAATCAAGAACAAATATCCACTTCCCAGGATCAACGATCTGTATGATCAGCTCGCTGGATCCTCAGTCTTCTCCAAGATGGATTTGAGGTTGGGCTACCATCAAATCAAAATCAGAAACGGGGACATTCCTAAAACGGCCTTTGTTACTCGTTATGGCCAATACGAGTACACCGTCATGTCCTTCGGTTTAACCAACGCTCCAGCCACCTTTTCTCGGTTAATGAACTCAATCTTCATGGAGTATTTGGATAAATTCGTCGTAGTTTATCTCGATGATATACTCATCTACTCCAAGAACGAGGAAGAACATGCCGAACATCTAAGGCTAGTGTTGAAGAAACTTCGAGAGCATCGCCTTTATGCCAAATTCTCTAAATGTGAATTCTGGTTGTCAGAAGTGACCTACCTGGGTCATGTAATATCTGGTAAAGGTATTGCTGTTAACCCTGAGCGAGTTCAAGCCGTCCTTGATTGGACTCCACCTGAATCGGTCAAGCAAGTTCGGAGTTTTCTGGGCTTAGCGAGCTATTGCCGTCGCTTTGTCGAGAACTTCTCCAAAGTTGCTAAACCTCTAACCGAACTCCTCAAGAAAGATAAAAAGTTCGAATGGACTCCACAATGTGAGCACAGCTTTCAGGAACTGAAAAGACGCCTGACCTCTGCTCCCGTGCTGGTACCGCCAGACTTCTCCAAGGACTTTGTTATCTACTGCGACGCCTCGCGACAAGGACTAGGTTGCATTCTCATGCAAGATCGACACGTAATTGCTTACGCTTCACGGCAATTGCACCCACATGAGGAGAATTATCCTACTCATGATCTAGAGCTTGCAGCCGTAGTCTATGCACTTAAGACCTGGCGACATTACCTCCTCGGTAATCGTTGCGAAATATTCACTGATCACCAAAGTCTGAAGTACATCTTCACCCAACCGGATCTGAATCTCAGGCAAAGACGTTGGGTTGAATTGATCACTGACTTCGACTTAGGAATAACCTACACCCCAGGGAAGGCCAACGTCATGGCTGATGCGTTAAGTCGTAAATCTTATTGTAACAATCTGATGTTACAACAAAGTCAACCGCTTCTCCATGATGAATTTCGGAAGCTTAACCTTCACATTGTACCTCAAGGTTTTCTCTCCACCCTGGTAGCAAAACCTACTCTTACGGATCAAATCATCGCTGCCCAAAAGCGAGATAAGGGAATATCTAAAATCAAAGAGAACATTGCTAGCGGAGGTGCTAGTTGTTTCTCCACAAATGATCATGGTGTTGTGTACTTTGAGAACCGTCTAGTGGTTCCCAAGAACCAGCATCTACGGCAGTTGATCCTTAAGGAGGCTCATGAATCTCCTCTCACCATTCATCCCGGTAGTACTAAGATGTATCAGGACCTACGCCAGAGGTTCTGGTGGACTAGGATGAAGAGAGAAATTGCTCAGTATATTGCAAATTGCGACGTTTGTCGTCGTGTAAAAGCAGAGCATCAACGGCCTGCTGGCACCCTTCAACCCTTAGCTATTCCTGAATGGAAATGGGATAAAATTGGTATGGATTTCATTACCGGTTTTCCCAGGACCAAAAGAGGGAATAATGCTATTTTCGTCGTGGTCGATCGTCTTTCCAAAGTAGCTCATTTCTTACCTGTTCGTGAGAGTATAACCGCTAGTCAGCTGGCAGACTTATACATCTCCCGAATAGTGTCCCTCCATGGTGTTCCTTTGGAAATCAATTCGGATCGAGGAAGTCTTTTCACCTCTCGATTTTGGGAAAGTTTCCAAAATGCTATGGGAACCCGTCTCTCCTTTAGCACCGCTTTCCACCCTCAGTCAAGTGGTCAAGTGGAACGCGTCAACCAAATTCTAGAAGACATGCTTCGAGCCTCTGTTATCTCGTTCGGAATGGACTGGGAGAAGTGCCTTCCATTTGCCGAATTCGCTTACAACAACAGCTATCAATCTAGCTTGGGTAAAGCCCCTTTTGAAGTTCTCTATGGACGACGATGTCGAACACCCCTTAACTGGTCAGAGACCGGGGAAAGACAATTCTTTGGCCCGGATATGATTCAGGAAGCAGAAGAACAAGTTCGTATCGTTCGTGAAAAGTTGAAAACAGCCCAATCCCGTCAAAAGAGTCAATATGACCGAAAGCATAAGGCTATGACTTTCGAGGTTGACGAGAAGGCTTATCTTCGGGTCACCCCTCTGAAGGGAACCCATCGTTTCGGTATCAAAGGCAAATTGGCTCCTCGTTACATTGGACCTTTTCGCATTCTTGCCAAACGAGGAGAAGTTGCCTACCAATTGGAACTACCTCCGCACCTCTCCAGAGTTCACGATGTCTTCCACGTTTCTCAACTCAGGCGTTGCTTCTCGGATCCTATCCGTGAAGTGGACCACGAAACGCTTGATCTCCAAGATGATCTTACATATCGAGAGTACCCCATCCGTATCCTCGATCAGGCCGAGCGTACCACGCGACGTCATAACATCAAGTTCCTCAAAGTTCAATGGTCGCACCATTCTGAAGATGAAGCAACTTGGGAAAGGGAGGATCGTCTTCGACTCGAGTATCCCGCCTTCTTCCCGGAGGAACCCAAATCTCGGGACGAGATTCTTTTGAGTGGGGGTGAGTTGTCACACCCTAGCTAGTCATGCATTAGAGTGTTGCATCATGTTTACTCTTTCATCAGAAACTTGAAATGGGGATGACAGAACCCCCAGTCCCCTCTGAAACCAACTAGGGTTTACTAAAATAATTTTCAATGAACCTGAAATGCCCTTCTAAAATGCCCATCATTTTTGTCTTGGTTCAGAACCTCTGCAAAAGTGGTGCACATTTTCCTAGGCCATCCTAGGGTTTTTGAATTAAATCATAACTATTTGAATTTGGGCATTTAAAATTATATAAAATATTTAAATGCTCAAATATCTCCAAACTAAAATGTTTCATGTTGGAAATAATCCAACTATGAGCCAGGAGTAGTTTGGTGATTTTTGGAATTGCCTAGGTATTTTATTTAATTCAACAAAGTTGCAGATATATTAAATAAAAACAGAAAACAGAAAAGAAAGGGGAAGACTTACCTGTGCGGCCCAGCCAGCTGGCCGGCCCAGCCAGCAACCGACCCAGCCCAGCACTGTAGCTCCCCGTCGTCTTCCTGCCCTCGCCCCGAAGCTGCTGCGTGCTCGCGCGCGCGCGGCCGCGCGGCCACCTCCTGCTTGCCGACGCCCTCCTGGCCGCGTGGACGACGCCCGCAGCCCGTCCCGATCCCCCCTGCTCTCTCTCACTCTCCCCGGCTCTCTCCTTCCTCTCCCTCGCTCTCTCTCTCACACGGCCGAACACCACCGTCGCCACCGTTCGCCGTAGCAGTCGTCTCCGACCACCCCTCGCTCCCCCGATTAGCTCAGAAGCTCCGCCACAACTCCCTCTTCCTCCCCACCGCTCCACGGGTCCCCGGAAGCCCTGCATCGCCGCCACGTCGCCGTTCCCCTCTTCGGACTCCGACCACCGTCGCCGTCAAATTCGTCGTCTCCGGCGCGTCCCCGAGCCCGCTTCGACGCCCACTGCAACCGCGGTGAGCCCCCGGAGCGTTTCCCCCTTCTTCCCTGGTCTCTCCCGACCTCTAGGCCCCAGCTCCACCTCGACCGAGAGCTCCACGCCGCCGGCGATGTCGCCGTCGTGGCCACGGTCGCCGTAGCGCCCAACCGAGCTCACCATCGTGCTCCACACATCACCAGGAGCACGTAGAACGCACCAACGCCTCCCCAAACCCCCTGCAACACTGATCCCGACCGCACCCGAACTCCGGCCGCCGCAGCCGAGCTCGCCGCCGTCAACTCCGGCCACCCCGAGCCCAACCACCACCACCAATAGACGCGGCTCAGCCTCAGCAACACGTAGATGCCTTCCGCCGTCCATTTGGTCGCCGGAATGGCAAAAAGCACTCTCGCCGCCGTCTCGGATCTCGCCGGCGTCATGTCGCCGGTGGGGTTTGACTTGACCGACCTGGGGTTTGACCCCCCAGGGTCACTGACGCGTGGGCCCTGTCGGCCAGGTGGTTAGGTTAGCGCTAACTACTGTTAGTCAACCCCCCTGACACTGACAGTGGGCCCCAGCGCCACTAATTAGTAATTAGGATTAATTTAAATCTGTTTAACCCCCCCTGTCACTGACGTGTGGCCCCCACACGTCAGGTTTGACTTCAACCAGCCACAGTTGACCACTGACGTCATGCTGACGTCAGGCTGACGCAGTAATTGAATTTCTGGATTTAAATTAAATCAGGAAATTCCAGAATATTATTTAAACTTCAAAAATTCATAACTTTTATTCTGTAACTCCAAATTGGACAAATTATATATGAAAAATGATCAGAAAAATCCAATCTATCCATCTGTACTATTTTCATGCATGATCAAACAAGTTAAATTGATGTTTTAATCAGAACAAGGAAAAGCACTTTAAAAGGCCATATTTGAATTTGAAATTTGAATCTTTGATTCAAATTTGTTCAAACCCTTCTGGTTTTAGTTGCATTAGCCCAACACACTCATATTGCCATGTTTCATGCATGCATCATATTGTTGCATATTGTTTGGTGATGTTGTGTATCGATGTCCTTTGCGACAGGATCTGTCCCCGAGGAGTACCGTGATTACCCTAACGAAGAACCGTATCCGTGCAACGAACCATCAGGCAAGCAACCAACCATTTGATCATATCGATACAATCCCATGTTCTCGCTCCTGCTCTCTTTTACTGCATTAAGACAACGCGATTCAAACTGCTGTGTGCTACGGTAGTTGAACCCATTTCCTCTGCATGACCTGTCATTGCCACAGTAACTAGATGAAACCCACTAGCATGTGTAGGAGTTGATTGAGCCATATGTATGTGTTGTTCCTACCTTGCTATGCCTGCTATGCTTAGAGTCGTGTCAGGTCTGGTTCATCTGGGTGATGGGCTAGAGTGAAATGATTACGTCGGTAATGAGAGTGGTGTGGTGAACACGATTTGGTAAAGGTATCGATGAGAGGCCATGTAGGAGTACATGGTGGGTTGTTTCATTGAAGCCGACCTTAAGCACTGAGATCTGTATGTGTGATTTAAGAATCAGCTACTACCATACATTGGGCCCTGAAATATGACCCCGCTCGACTTCTTATTCACCCTAGCTCTCTGTCCAGGAGTTGCAAGTAGTTTCTGGTGTTTGTAGCCTACTGGAGGCCGTGGACAGCGCTGACCGTAGGGGTGGGCTGTGATGCGGTAGGTACGTGGCCGGGTGTACCGAATACCCGTTAGGTATCTCGGGAACCCTGTTCACATCGTTCGGGGCCGTATGGGAAACCTCGGCCGGACTCCCTGCGGATGGAACCTGAATAGGCGATAAACCTGGACTAGAGGCTTAAGTGTTTAGGTAGGTCGTGGTCTACACCCACGTCGGCTTTCGCTTGAAGTCTGCCGAGCACATGTCGTGTGCAGACGCTAAGTGGTGGAAACATGTATGAAGAAGTACACCCCTGCAGGGTTAACATGATCTATTCGAATAGCCGCGTCCGCGGTAAAGGACTACTTGGTTGCCTATACAGTTCATAGACAAGTAAATGGAAACTACTAAAAGCCTCAAGATAAGTGTGAGTGCCGAGGATGGCTCTTCCGTAGGAAGACGGAGGTGGATCCTCGGTAGTGTATTGAAGTGGTGAGTAGTGGACTCGTGTGCGCAAAACTATTTCAACTTGGAGTATCGTAGGATAGTCTAGCCAAGAGTCAAAGCTGGCTTGCTGCAATAACTCCACCAACCCTTCTTGATACTATGCATGTATGTAGGATCTGATGTAAGTCTTGCTGAGTACCTTTGTACTCATGTTGCTATAATCTACATTTTTACAGAAGACGCTGCAACCCCTTCTGATGGGTTCTATGTAGACGTTGACATCAACGAGTAGGCTAAAGACCCAGGTGGTGACCCTGAGCTTGTGATGGACCACGTAGTATAGTTAGGCTTCCAAGCCTCTTTTATTTTACTAGTTGTCTGTACCCAGACAAAGTACTTCCGCTGTTGGCTTGTATGACTGTATGATTTGTATGTTGGGTCGTGAGACCCGTACCTGTGTGTATGATATGTATGGCTCCCTGAGCCTTAAATAAAGTACTTGTGTCATAGAGTCATGTTGTGATGCTTCGTTGTATTTGCACATATCGAGCATATTGTGTGTATGATTGAAATGCTTGGTATGTGTGGGATCTGACTATCTAGTTGTTTATCTTTAGTAGCCTCTCTTACCGGGAAATGTCTCCTAGTGTTACCGCTGAGCCATGGTAGCTTGCTACTGCTCTGGAACACTTAGGCTGGCCGGCATGTGTCCTTCTTCGTTCCTGTGTCTGTCCCTTCGGGGAAATGTCACGCTTTGAGTACCGGAGTCCTGTTAGCCCGCTACAGCCCGGTTTACCGGAGTCCTGCTAGCCCAGTGCTACAGCCCAGACCCACTTGCTGATGACCGACACGTTCGAAGCTGGGTCATGGATGCCTGTCCCTGTAAGTCTGTGCCACTTTGGGTTTACGACTAGTCATGTCAGCCCGGGCTCTTTATCATATGGATGCTAGCGACACTATCATATACGTGAGCCAAAAGGCGCAAACGGTCCCGGGAAAAGGTAAGACGACACCCGTGGGGATACCGTGCGTGAGGCCGCAAAGTGATATGAGGTGTTACCAGCTAGATCGATGTGACATCGAGTCGGGGTCCTGACATGACCGAGCTGGATTATGGTGGAGGGGGCACCGCACACGGCTAAGGGATCAATGATCAACTTGTGTGTCTATGGGGTGCCCTCTGGCCACGTATATAAAGGATGGAGGGAGTGAAGATTGAGTGCTTTTCTGTAAGATTAATAATAGATGGCATTTTTTGGTTTTGATTTAAGAGTGTTCGATCTGGTACATAGTGCATTCGTTTAGTCTCAAAATTTCGGTGTTATTTCTCTATTTCTCGTATTATTCACACTACGTCATTGGTGAAAGCATGCTGAAAAGAATAATTAAACAATGGTGTGCTAAGTTAAACTAAAATGTTTGCTTACTACACCACCACATTAGCCATCAAATTTGTGACAACAAAACTGAAACCTCTTCTTCCGAAAGGAGAGGTCAGGTCCTTGCTTGCTAGAGTCGATATATTTATCTTCATTGTGAAGTAACAACGGTTCTTTGGTCCATGTTAAGATGTCAAGAAACTGTTTGTTTGTTGAAACAACCATCAGTCACTCTCAGATACTATTGACTGATTTCTGTTGCTAGTATAGTTCAAGCTTCTTTGCCATGTATTTCATTAGGATGTGAACAATCTACTGCATGCTCACAAATCTATAGACTTCAATTTTTTGTTTCTTTGCTATCAATATTTGCCAAGCTATTTAAACGATGATGACAAACTGAAATCATGAATACTCATATAGAAACTTGAACAACCATCTTGTTTAATTTGGTGATGTTCCTCCATGCTAAGAGCTAATCTGCTGCATTGTTATTCAACTTTCATTGACAGTTTTAGTTTTGCTGAAATCATGTTTTCTTTTCTATGCTTATGTCTGTGGACGAACACTAGTAACTCCAGAAGGATCGACATTACCATCAAGTACGCCATCGAGGTAATTCACCAATCCATCATCAACTATGCTTTGCTCTCTTTAGTTTTGCTCTTTGCTGTAAAGCACAAAGAAAATTGAAGCTATGTAGATTAATTGATCTGAAGAGGGTCAAAGAGGATGTGACAATATGTTTACTGCCTTATTGTCTTCTGCTTGATCTGACACTATTTATGTCCAAACCTGGGAGTATATTTTTTGCTTGTCGTCATCACCCTTTTGTTGGGCTGTATAAGTGTATCTGTTGTCTGATTTGCTCCATCATATTTACTGATGTACTTCTACATATATATATATGTTGGTTGTAATCTGCTTGAATGATCCAAGTACTTGATATTCCATTCTGTTCTTGTAGGTGAATGGAGCTTGTGTTGTTGGTAGAACTCCGTTGATGACTTCTTCCTATGTTGAAGAGCATGTTTTGTGGTATCCAAGAGTAACGGTTTATTTGTAGATCCCAATATTTATGATTGTGTGGATCTGGGTGAAGTTTGAAGTTCCTGGGTATGCAAGATTCGATGGTGAAACTGGTTGTTGTGATGTGAATGAGTGTATGGAAGCTGGTTGTTGTGATGTGAATGAGTGTATGTAGTTTCACGTGTTCTGTTCTGTATAGCATATTGTAATAAACTTATTTTAGCTGTTATTTGAAGATTTTCATATGGTTTCTCTCTTCTATCTGTTTGATATATACATATATATTGCTTATTAATAAGCTATAAAAGACCTAACAATTGGGACCCATCTGAAAACTAGAACTGACAAAAAAAGCTGGAAATAATAAAGAAATGGACCGCAACATGTCGTGCGCTAGAAAATAAAAAGGCCAAATTGTAGGCCAGGCCCATCTCGCTAACCGAAATTAACATAAAATACATATATTAAAAGGGCTTGCCTAAAAAAATACATGGGCCGAATTACTAGGTCAGACCCATGTAGCTAATAAAAGCACATGAAAAAAATAATTTAAAAAGGCTGAATTGTTGGGCTAGGCCCATGTAGAAAATCAAATTGGACCGGGCTGAATCTTGTGCCACATCAGGTTGCCACGCTGGATGCCTACCTGTCCTGGGGAGCTTGCTAGTGACCAAAACGCCACAGTAGACGTATTTTGGTCATAAACGTCTACGACCATTCCAGAAGAAAGGTCGCTATAGTCAGTTTACGACCGCCAGCTTTTGACCTTATGTTTTTGGTCACAAAAAGGTCACAAATTGAAAACAATGACCATTCAGTGACCAATAGTGCTGGTCACAAGTTGACATATTTCTTGTAGTGCATCACAACCCCAAACTTTAAGAAACGACAGCTTAGGTTTCCTGCCAAACCATAGTTCATACGGTTTCATCTAAACGGATTTAGATGGTGCCCTATTTAACAGGAATGTAGCTGTCTCTAGTGCATAACCCCAAAAAATGGTAGTGGTAAATCGGTAAGAGACATCATAGATTACACTATATCCAATAAAGTACGATTTTGACATTCGGACACACCATTACGCTGTGGTGTTCCGCGTGGCATGAGTTTGTGAAACTATTCCGCATTGTTTTAATTGAAGACCAATCTCATAACTCAAATATTCATCTCCACGATCAAATCATAGAAACTTTATTTTCTAGTTACAATGATTTTCCACTTTACTCTAAAATTCTTTGAACTTTTCAAATGTTTCAGACTTATGTTTCATCAGGTAGATATACCCATATCTTCTCAAATCATCTGTGAAGGTTAGAAAATAATGATACCTGCCGTGAGCCTCAACACTCATCAGATCACATACATCAGTATGTATTATTTCCATTAAGTCAGTCGCTCACTCCATTGTTTCGGAGAATGGAGTCTTAGTCATCTTGCCCATGAGGCATGGTTCGCAAGCATCAAGTGATTCATAATCAAGTGATTCCAAAAGTCCATCAGCATGGAGTTTCTTCATGCGCTTTACACCAATCTGACCTAAACGGCAGTGCCACAAATAAGTTGCACTATCATTATTAACTTTGCATCTTTTGGCTTCAATATTATGAATATGTGTATCACTACGATCGAGATTCAATAAACCATTTATATTGAGTGTATGACCATGGAAGGTTTTATTCATGTAAATAGAACAATAATTATTCTTTGACTTAAATGAATAACTATATTGCAATAAACATGATCAAATCATATTCATGCTCAACGCAAACACCAAATAACATTTATTTAGGGTCAACACTACTCCCGAAAGTGTAGGGAGTGTGCGATGATGATCATATCAATCTTGGAACCACTTCCAACACACATTGTCACTTCACCCTTAACTAGTTTATGTTCATGCTGCAACTCCCGTTTCGAGTTACTAAAGGGGAGCGGGGACAGGCGCGGCGTCTTCCCGCAAGGCTATTTCAAGCTCGTCCCAAAGCACCTTATGTTCTTGAGACTCCGGCTGGGTGTCTTCCTCAGGAAACTGCAAGACTAAGGGCAGACCATCATGATGCGGCATGGCGTACGTTTAGGTCAGGCTGATTGGAGGTAGACGACAGGAGAATCAGAGAGGAAGAGAGAAGATTGTAGCGATACCGGGTAGTACAGGGTTGATTTTAAACTACGGCGCCGGCGACATTAAAAGTGGGAGCAGTTGGGACGAAGGTGATGAACAACTAGGTTGTCGGATCCCACACATACCAAGCATTTCAATCATACACACAATATGCTCGATATTTGTAAACACAACATGGCATCACAACAAGACTCTACGACTCAAAGTATTTATTCATTAGGCTCCGAGGAGCGAGATATTACAAACATGGGTCTCATGACCCATCATTCAGAGCATACAAATCAAGGCACATGCGGAAGCTTAACATGTCTAGGTACAGACATCTACAAATGAAAAGGGTTGAGAAGCCTGACTATCTACCAGATCCTGCCGAGGGCACAAGATCATAGCTGAGGTATCAAGCTAAACATCGATGTCCACGTGGAACTACTAGCGAGACTGAAGTCTCTTTTCAAAACATAAAATAAGCAAACGTGAGTACAAAAGTACTCAGCAAGACTTACATCAGAACTAACTACATATGCATCGGTATCAACAAGGGGGGTGGTGGAGTTTAACTGTAGCAAGCCGGCTTCGACTCGGTGGCTATCTTAAACTACGACTGCAAGTAACTCTTTTGAGGTGGCGCACACGAGTCCACATATTCACCATATCAATACACCACTATGGATCCGCTCCCGTCTCCCTACGAGAACGCCATCCATAGCACTCACGCTTATCTTGCGCATTTTAGAGTATCCACTTTCACTTGTCTATGAACTATGCAAGGCGTCCAAGTTTCCATATCCGAGGAATCCGGCTATTCGAATAGATAATGATAACCCTGTAGGGGTGTACTTCTTCACACATGCTCTCACCACTTATCACCATATACACATCATGTATCTCGGCAACCTTCAAGCGGAAGCCTGGCGAGGGTGTCGGCCACAACCTGACTAACCTCACAAGTCTCTAGTCCAGGTTTATCGCCTATTCGGGTTCCATCCGCGAGGAGATCCGGCCGGATTTTCGCTCACAGCCCCAAACGATGTGTGCAGGGTTCCCGAGACACCAAACAGGCGCCCGGTACACTGTGCCACGGTGTATCTACCGCATCATAGCCCACCCGTAGGGTCGGCGCTACGCACGGCCACCAACAAATATCCTATAAACACCAGAAACTAGTTGCAACTCCTGGATAGAGGACTAGGGCAGTTAATAAGTCGAGAGGGTCAATTAAGGATCCCAATGAGTGGTAGTAGATGTTCATGGATCACCAACACAGAACTCAGTTCCTGAGGACGGTTTCAATGAGACAACCCACCATGTACTCCTACATGGCCTCTCACCGCTACCTTTACCAAATCGTGTTCACACACTTAGCTCACACACAGTAGGACATGTTCATCGCCATTCCAATTCATCCCCGATGAATCATACCTGACTCAACTCTAAGCAGTAGTAGGCATGACAAACAAGCATGAATGAGTAGGCACATCAGGGCTCAAACAACTCCTACTCATGCTAGTGGGTTTCATCTATTAACTGTGGAATGTCCTGTTACCAACCAGATCTGAATCTCAGATAGATATGATGGTTGGAACTAGTCCAAGATCTATGATGTAGGTTCAAACAAGGTTGATGTTGGCCGACACACCTAGCCGGAAGATCTATCATTGTAGTATCTTGATTGAGCTATTTGACCATCTTTTCCATGAGGATTTAGTGTAACACATTCTAGAAGTTGTTCCTTACGGATCCTTGTACTCTCAGTTTCTTCGATTATGCTATAACCATCCAGATGGTGGAATCACTCTCGTTGAGTTATTCCCAGTTACCAGAATCATTCCCAGCAATTGCATTTTGTTCCCAGCTTGCACCGCCATTGTGCCATTCAACCTTGGACTACCCTTCTCATGTCAGGACCCTGATTCCAATTCACATCGATCTAGCCGGTAGCACCTCATATCACATTGCGGCCTCACGCACGGTATCCCCATGGGTGTCGCCCTACCATGGCCCGGGACCGTTTGCGCCTTTTGGCTCACGTATATGATAGTGTCGCTAGCATCCATATGACAGAGAACCCGGGCCGACATGGCTAGTTGTGAAGCCAAAGCGGCACAGACCTATGGAGACAGGCATACATGAATCACATCGAGCATGTTGGTCATCAGCGAGTGAATCCGGCTGTAGCACTGGCCTTACCTAAAGCATTGCAAGTTGTTTCTCCGGCTAAGCGTTTGAGTTCTAGCATGATGGTTCCGAATGTCGGTATCGAGATGGGCAACTATAAATTTCTGGCTTGTCCAATTGTTCTCGGTGACTCGGATTTTGATCTAATTCTCGGCATGGACTGGCTTTCTAAGCACAAGGCTCTGCTTGATTGTGCTGCCAGAGAAATTCAATTGACACCCTCTTCTGAGAAAGTGATCATCTATGCTGCTCCTGACGAAACCATTCGGTTGTTTTCTCTCAATGAGAAGGGCGAGTTGAATGCCATCTCTCAGATTCCAGTCGTTTGTGAATATCAAGACGTCTTTCCAGAAGAGCTTCCGGGAATGCCTCCTCACCGGCCAGTTGAATTCGTTATCGATCATGAGCCTGGCACGGAACCTGTCTGCAAGCGTCCTTACAAGCTTGGACCAGAAGAGTTGAAGGAGTTGAATAAACAACTCGATGAACAAGAGCGTATGGGTCTGATCAGACCGATTTCATCTCCATGGGGTTGTGGTGTTCTTTTTTTCAAGAAGAAGGATGGAACGAAACGACTCTGTGTCGACTACCATCTATTGAACAAGAAAACAATAAAGAACAAGTACCCACTTCCCAACATCAATGAGCATGTCAAGCAACTTAAAGGTGCTCAAGTTTTCTCCAAGCTTGACCTCCGTATGGGTTATCATCATATTCGCATTCGTGAACAAGATATCCCCAAGACAGCATTCAGATCAAGCTATGGTTCTTATGAATATACTGTCATGTCTTTCGCCCTTGTCAACGCTCCTCCAATGTTCTCTCGCATGATGAACTTCATCTTCAACCCCTACACAAATTATTTCTTCCTAGTGTACCTCGATGATATTTTGGTCTTTTCCAAGAAAAAGGAGGATCATGCCAAGCATTTGAGATTGGTACTCGACAAACTCAGAGAGCATCAATCCTATGCGAAGTTTTCCATGTGTGAGTTCTGGCTTGATGAAGTTCTTTACCTTGGTCATATCATCTCCGCCAAAGGCATCATTGTTAATCCTGAGAAGGTGTTTGCAATTGTGAATTGGGAGCCTCCTCAGAATGTCAAGCAGCTCCCAGTGGTTGTGGCGTTGCGCCGATCAAGAGGGTACCAACAGCTATGTTCTCTTTGGTTCGAATATGACCTATGTTTGAACAGGAAGCCCCCAAATGACCTTGAGAGGTTTTTAACGACCCTGATTCGAATACAATCTAAGTCGGACAAAAGGGGTTAAGCTATGATTCAGATACGATCAAGAAGCCCCCTAGTGAGTTTGGCCTTGAGCCGATCAAGAGGGTTACGACAGCTATGTTCTATTTGCTTCGAATACGACCTATGTTTGAACAGGAAGCCCCCAAGTGACCATGATAATTGCAGCTAGATTCGAATACGATCATAAGCCGGACCAAAAAAGGTTAGACTTGATTCAAATATGATCAGCTCCTTAATAGTCATTTGAGAATAAGAAATAACGAAGATGCATAATCTTTGAAAAGAAAAGAGACAGATGGTCTTACTTTATTACCTATCATGGTATATACAATGTTAAAGTATGTACATGACGAGAACTGGTAGCTCATGTGTAGTATGGCCGAAGTTGAGCAATGTTCCATGGCCGGCGGGTCTCCTCCTCCGATTGACGTGAATCTTTGTGTTCTCGAACATCAATGAGGTAATACGACCCGTTGTTTAAGTTCTTGCTGACCACAAAGGGTCCTTCCCAAGGTGGGGATAGCTTGTGCGCATCTGACAGATCCTGGATGAGCCGGAGCACCAGGTCGCCTTCTTGAAAAGTCCTGGATTTGACCCAGCGGCTGTGATAACGGCACAGGTCCTGTTGATAAATTGCTAACCGAGCCACCGCTAAGTCTCTTTCTTCATCCAACAAGTCAAGTGCATCCTGTCTGGCTTGTTCATTATTAGCTTCAACATAAGCCGCCACACGGGGCGAGTCATGACGGATGTCACTAGGAAACACTCCTTCTGCTCCATAAACCATGAAGAAAGGTGTGTAACCTGTAGACCTGTTAGGTGTGGTGTTCATACTCAACAACACCAAGGGTAATTCCTCTACCCAACAACCCGGCGTTCGTTGTAAGGGAACCATAAGCCGGGGTTTGAGACCTTTCAAAATTTCCTGATTTGCTCTCTTAGCTTGACCAGTGGATTGAGGATGAGCTACAGAAGAAACATCAAGCCGGACGTGCTCACGTTGACAAAACTCCTCCATAGCCCCTTGGGATAGATTAGTGCCTTTGTCAGTGATAATGCTGTGTGCAAAACTAAAACGGAAGATCACCTTTTTCATGAACTGAATTGCCGTGGCCGCGTCACACTTACTGGCTCCGCCTCAACCCACTTAGTGAATTTATCAACTGCCACCAAGAGATGTGTCTTTTTATCCTTAGACCTTTTAAAAGATCCCACCATGTCAAGCCCCCAGACTGCAAACGGCCAAGTGATTCGAATCATCCGGAGCTCTTGAGCCAGCACATGCGCTCGTCGTGCAAACTTTTGACATCCATCACATCTGCTGACCAGATCCTCTGCATTAGCATGAGCAACCAGTAAAAACCGTGACAAAAAGCCTTGGCCACCAGAGATTTTGACCCGGCGTGATGACCACAATCGCCTTCATGGATCTCATGAAGTATTTCTTGACCTTCTTCGGGGGAAACACACCACTGAAACGCTCCGGAGACACTGCAATGGTATAATTCTCCATCTGAAATCGTCATTGACTTAGACCACCGGGTTATCTATCGAGCCAGGGTCTCATCCACTGGCAACTCTCCCCGGGTCATGTAAGCCAAGAACGGCACTGTCCAATCTGGGATGACGTGAAGAGCCGCCACAAACTGCGCCTCCAGGTCGGGAACAGCTAAATCTTCTTCTGTGGGCAACTTGACAGACGGGTTATGCAAAACATCCAAAAATGTGTTAGGTGGTACCATCTTACGCTGAGACCCCAACCGGCTGCCCCTCATGATGTGCTTGGTGATGGCGCACTGCCGAAGCATGTGCGTGGAGGGTCTTGCGCCGTTGTGGTGCTTGCAGGGGCGTCGAGCATCTTCTCAAAGCTCATGGCAGGTTGCCATGCCGTCTTGCATGACACCATGGCCGCGACGAGCTGGTTGGCATGACACGGTGTCGGCTGGTCGGCCTTGCGCTTGTTGTTCTGGTGATGCGGCTGCCGGCTGCTTTCGCCGGCCGGCTTCGGAGGGAGAACCGGCTTCGCCTTGCCGGCTTCATCCAGCGCCACCTGGATCATCATGGCGGAGTCGGCATTGGCGTACTTGTCCGCCGTCACCGTGAGCGCAGCCATGGTGGCTGGCTCGGAGCATAAGAGCTTGTTCTTGAGGAGGGTGTCGTCTTGGCACCCGCTGACGAAGTACTGGATCGCCTAGACTTCATGGACGCCCTCGCAGCTGTTTCAGAGCTCGGTCCAGCGTGCGAGGTACTCGCGACCGGTCTCCGTAGGCCCTTGAACGCACATGGCGAGCTGGCTAGGGCAGCCGGGTCGCTTGTAGGTCCCCGTGAAGTTGCGGACGAAGGCTTCCTCGAAGTCCACCCACGTGTTGATGCTGCCCATCGGCAGGCTGTTCGACCATGTGCGGGCCGACCCTTGGAGCATGAGCGGTGCGTAGGACACGGCGAGACAACGATTGGCACCGATGATGCCAAAGGCCATGGTGTAGTCGGTGAGCCAGTCTTCTGGCTTCACCATCCCGTTGTACTTGGGGGTGTCACGGGGGAGCATGAATCCTTTGGGGAAGGGCTCCTCCTGGATGCACGGACTGAAGCACGCCGGCCCGATAGCGCCGCTCTCCTCCACCTCCAGGGAGCGAGCAAGCCGATCGAGGAAGTGGCGAGCGTCGGCGTCGTCGATGGCGCGCGGGCCGAGTCGATTTGCGGCCAGGCCACGGGGGGGCGGGTCGCTTGGAGCCGGACGCCGGCCATGCTGGCCGGGTTCGCGCTGGATCTCTAGGATGGGCTCGTCGCCCAATCCGCCGGCGGCTGTAGCGGCCGGGTCGTGCCAAGTCCGGCTGGACCGGAGTGCGCCTCGCCCGGTGGCGAGGAAGCGGTGTGCAGAAGTTCACCGGACCCGCCAAGGCGGGCGGAGCCGGATCCCGCCGGCTTGCCAAGCAGGTTGAGGCGGTCCTACTGGGTGTTGGCGGTGTGGAGTAGTTCGTGCATCCGCCCGATGCGCTCTTTCAGCTCCTCACGCGCGAGCTGGTCCAGGCCGGCTGTGGCTGCCTAGGTAGCGTGCATGTTCTTCGCTGGGGTCTCGTGAACGGTTGGGACGGCGCCGAGGGCCCGGCCGATCGCTCCTCCTCGGGCACGCACATCGGCGACCCGGCTTGGCTTGGCCTCGGTGGGCGTGAATCCGTAGGCGGCATCGCGCTCCAGCTGAGCGGTGTCGAGGCGACGCTGAGTGGCGGCGAGCATCTCGGACAGGTCCAGCATCTGCTGGCGCCTTTCCTCGAACTGGGTTCGGGCCTCAACGACATTGGTGGCGTCGGCGTCGGTGCTGATGGGGATGCGGAGGCTCTGCATCACGGCGCACAACGGATCGGACGGCTCGATCAAATCCGCTACGGCCCTGGCTTCGACAGCCTTCCTCGGCTTGCTCGACGAGGAGGAGGCGCCGTCGCCGGTAACGAAGACCTCCACATGGAAGTCCATTGCCCCGGCGGAAACACCGCTGCCGAGGGAGAGGGGAGCAACGGAGCAGCTGAGCACCTCGCTGGGGTGCTCCTTGGCCGCGAACGCATCGGAGATGCGCAGCGCAGCGAAGGAGGCGGCAAGCGCGCCAACGACGTCGTCCACCAGCGCGGCGGACTTGTCGGTGTAGGAGAAGGGCCCCGTCTAAAGCATGCTCCCGGCCAGCTCCTCGAGCTTACCCACGGTGGGCGCCAACTGTCGTGGTGGGCGCACGGCAGATGCCAAGGGATGGCTAAAGGGAGGACGAGGCTCGAGGGCGCTGCTGGACTCCAGAGGTGGGGTTGGCATGAGCGGGCGCGGGACGCCGGACATACCCAGGTTCGGGGCTCTCCGGAGAGATAATACCCCTAGTCCTGTCGAGTATAGTTGGATGATCGATAGTGCAATGTTGCTCCTGGAGCTGTATGGAGGAGGAAGGAAGCTGGCCAAGGCTTGGACCGCTCCTTCTCTTCGGTGTTGCTGTTTTGTGGCTAGTCCTATGCTTACTTGCTTTTCTCTCGTATGTGTTTTCTGCTTGCCCTCTCTCTCACCCTCAGAGAGATAATATCCCTTATGACCATGGGCTCCTGGGGGGTTTTATAGTCCAACCCCCCGGGGGTACAATGGTCGTGTTACAAGTCGGTGGGTCTGTATTGTCGGTGTCCGAGGACCTGGGCTGGGTCCCGCTGAGTGCTTGTGGTTCTCCGGGTTCCCCTAGGTGTGGGCCCCGCATGCCTAGGGGGACTGTGCGCCGTGTTGTCGATCGTCAGGGCATGGCCGAGTCGAGTCGCATATAGTGCTCTCCATCCGGCTGCCGCTTGCTGTCATCAGCAGTGAGGGGGGCACTGTAGCCACGTCGGCCCTGGTCAGCGGGTAGGTGAGGGGCACTATTGCCACATTCCTACTGACCAGAGGCATGGGCGGGGCATTGTCTCTTCGGCCATCGTTGATTGAAGTCTCGTCCCCATCATACGGCCTGGATGGGACGGGAGTTGACCCGCGGCTGGATTGCGTAGCATGCCACGGGTGGCGCTGGCTTGTTGAGGAGGCTTTGGTCATGCCGGGTTCGGCTGTCTTGCGCTAGTTGTTGGGGCCGAGTTGACGTGTCTTGCCGGGTCGGCTAGTCTGGCCGGCTTGGGGGGCTTGGCCGGGTCGAGCGACCCGGCCAAGCGCATGCCGGTATTGACCTACCATGCGGGTATGCCTCTAAGTCGTGCCCCGACACGTGGGAGATATAGCCGCATTGTGGGTGTTATAACCTAGCCCTCTTTACCCTTTGGGCCAGCGTCTCCGCATCCCTGCCAAGACGAAAACAAGTCAGGATAGGGGAGCACAGTTAGAGGGGGCTAGGGATGACAAAGCGAAACTGCGCTTACTCGTCCTCCACCTCCTCTTTTGTGACCTTCCTCTTCCTCGTCGGGCTGAGAGACCCGAGGTCGAAGAAGACCTCCATGTCATCGCCTACGGGAGGGGGGAAACAGATGGAGGAGGGGAAGCAGGCGGAGTTGGGGAACGCTTGGACGAAGAAGAGGCAGATGCTTTCTTCAACGCTACCGCGGCCTTTACCAATTTCTTTGCCACCGCGGCCCTCGTTTGGCGTGTGGACACCTCCTAGGTGTGCCGGGGTTGTGCGGCCCTGCCGGGCCAAACCGGCTCGCCGGACCTGGCCCGGCGCAAGACTCACCTGGCTCGACAGCCTCGGATTCCTCCCCGGACGACTCATCATCATCATTCTCGACAAGAGGGGCCTTGGTGCGGGCGCTACTGGCCTCCCCAGCAGACTCCTGCCACTTGGCGAGTTCCTTCTCCTTTGCGACCGCCGCGGCCTTGTCCTCCATGCCACTGGCGCTGCCGGCCTCCTTTATGAGCTCCCCCTCCATCGTCCTGGCGGCGATGTAGTCCAGCTCCGCCTGGGTGGTGTCTTGGACGATCCGCGGCTCATCATGGACGTAGTTCTCCTCCAGATTGTCGAAGAACTCCTGCACCCGCTCCTCCAACGGCATGGCCTAGTTGGGGACGGGGCCATGCGCATTACAGTCCGGCATCATGGCGATGATGTCATTCAGGCGTGAGTTATTGCTCAGCGGGACCACCCCTGCCGGCAACCCAAACATGGGCCCCTTGGCGACCTTGTCGGCCCTTGCGGCCTTGCCGGACCTCTCAGCCTTGCCGTCGTGGCCCATGTCGAGCTAGAAGAGCCGCTGGCAGAAGTGGGCATGCGCCAGCACCGTGAAGTTGTGGTCGAGGCTGGGGCGAAGCCTCATGATATCGGCTGCATTCGTGAAAAGCCAGGCCGGCCTCCCCTTGTTATGCAGTGGAGCGATCCGGCAGTGGATGAAATCCTCCCCGATCATCTCAAGGGTGAGCCTGGCCTCGGTGAGGTAGAGAATCTGGGTGACAGTGACCTTGAGCTTGTCGTCCTGGGCGTCGACGTCACCCCAGTCGGGCCTGCGAACCGGCGGGTAGTCCTCCTCGATCCAGCACCACTGGCTCCGCCATTCTTCCCACCTCTCCTTCTAGGCGCCATCTAGGTACGCGACCCCTTTGGACCTTGGGATCCAGGTGACACAACCAGAGATGGCGCCTCCCCCCTGGATGCGAGGGTGAAAGTAGTGGCGGAAGAGCGCCGTGTTGGGGACGACTCCGGCGAAGCCCTCACAAAGGTGGGCAAAAAGAGCCATGCACACCATGGCATTTGGGGTAAAATCAAAAAGGTGGAATCCAAATGTGTGCATGACATCATTGAAGAAATCGGAGAAAGGGGGCACAGGCCGCAAGGGAAGTAGTCAACGAAAAACGGGTACTGATTCGGGGCGGCCTTGGCGCAGTTGGCGGGGATGACGCGCGTGGCTGGATGCCCCGTCTCCTCCCCCCCCCCCCCCCCCCCCCGTGTTGCACCCCCACAAGGGCTTGAAGCTATCCCGGAGCTCGAACACGTCGACCATTGAGGGGAAGTAGGCAAGCTGCATCCGCCGCGCCGCCAGCTCACTCTTTGGTGGCTCCGTTGCTCCGGTGTCCGTGGCCGTCCCTTTGCCCTTGCTGGTTTTGGGGGCCATGGCGGCTCTGAGAGGTGAGGGGCCGAGGACAGCAAAGACGCAGAAGCGGCAGGACGAGGCAAAATCTTGTGAAGGAAGGAAAAGAGGGCAGCAGTTCCGAGATTGGAGAAGATGCGGGGGGTAAAGTGAGTAGCGCGCCCGCGGTAATTCCTCTCTTTATGGGGAAGGCACGGGCCGCCTCCTCTCCCATTAACCATGATGTGACGCATGCATGCAGAAACCGTCCCATGCATGACCCCCACGTCACGCACCACCCTCCACGTCGTGCGTTCAACGCGGGTCGTGGGGAAGCGCAGCGGACGAGAAGTTACTGCGGTAAAATCCGCCCCACCTGCCCGCGCACCGCTCTGGGCATAGCCCAACAACGCATCGCGCTTATGTATGGCCCAGGCCTGGGAGCTCCTGTCGGTGTACAAAAGTAGGGGCTCTCCTTTTGACCCCTTTACTTGTGCACGGGCAGTCAGAGCCACGGGCCGCGGCCACACTTGGCGGGGCAAAGGAGGGAAGCCGGAGAGAAGCTGAAGCACCAAGGCAAACAAGACAATGCCAAGGCCGAGAGCACAAAGAGCAGAGGGACGAAGTAGGTTCCCCCGGCAAGGCCCTTGCTGAGGTAGCCTCAACGGGCCCGACAAGACCCTTGTCGAGGCAGCTCGCCCAACACCAGCGGAGCGCGCCACCCTTGAGCCCACGGTTTCCAACACCATCAACCACATTGGGTCAGCGCTTGGGAGGCACCTCCATGGTGGCATGCAGATCTTTGTGAAGATAGAGAACACTCAAGATCAGATGAGGATTAGAAGACAACAGCCCTCAGCAAGACCCTTGCCGAGGAAAGCCACAAGACCCCCGGAAAGACCCTTGCCGGGGACGACTGCGCGCCATGGCAAGACCCTTGCCGGACCCCCGGCAAGGCCCTTGCCGAGGGCATCAGCAGGGCCACTACCAGGCCTGCACCAGCGAAGACTCCGCCGCCGTTCACATGCAGCTGCCAGCCCAACCAGCTGGGCAGGCACCTACGTGGCAACATGCAACTTCCAGGCCAAATCAGTAAGCACCTGCGTGGCGGCGTGCAGACCTTCTTGAAGGCCCTACCACTGCGCCACCTCAGCTGCTTGCCTGTCTACATGGCGTTGCATGCATCGCTAGCCAGGGCGCGTGTCGAAGCGAGGCGAAGCGGCGATGGATGGGACGGGCCCCGTTCCCGTCCCCGATAAAGCAAAGGGACACCTAAGCGATGCATTAAATGTGTCTTGTCCTGTAATACCACTACTAGGGAAAATCCTAGTAGTAGCGCGGGGTAATTTCTAGCAGTAGCGTTGGGGCCTGCGCTATTGCTAGGGCGCTACAGCTAACTTTTAGCAGTAGCGAGGGTGGTACCCGCGCTACTGCTACTTCTAGTAGCAGTAGCGCGGTTGCCACCCGCGCTACTACTACTTAGTTGCAGCACCGGTCAAGGCCCCGCGCTACTACTAACCAATTCAGAATTAAAAAAATTAATTTCAGCCATGGCGGCTGCTTCTGCTCGGCGTCATCATCCTCTACATTCATGGTTGCTACTGGTCCTGGAGGGGATGAAGTTGTTCGTGGTGATGGTGCACCCAACTTGTGCCCGCATCTCTCGTCTACTGCTGCTACAAAAGAAGAGAAAATTATTAGAAAGAGGAAGGGAGAGATAGAGAGCAGCAGGAGGAGGAACTCACCGGTGGCCACCGGAGTTGGAGCCGATGCCCAAAACCCTAGATGAAGCTCGGTTACCTACTGCTTCTTGTCGTGGGACCCTTGACCCGTCGAGGAGGTGCAAGTGGCTGCGTCCATGGTGGATCTGACCACCACCATGTGTACGACACTCTGCTGGTTTCCCTCTCCTTCCAACAGCGGAGAAGAAGGAGGATGGAGGAGGAGGGGAGGGCTCTGTGAGAGGAGGTCGACGGATTTGTGAGTGGCGGCAAGACGCGAGGCCGACAGTGGTGGTGGGTGAGGAAGGGAATGGCGAGTGGGAGGAGAAGGGGAATCGGATAAGTGTGGGTTTGGATTTGGGCTTCCACATGCTATGTGTACATATGTTTTGGTGGGTCGATAGTAGTAGCGCGGGTTCATACCCCTCGCTACTATTATGGCATGTCCCGGGTGGGCACGGTAGAGACCACTTAGTAGTAGCGAGGGTTATAAACCCGCGCTACTGCTAACATCTTAGTAGTAGCGCGGGTTTATACCCCTCGCTACTACTATGGCATGTTCCAGAGGGGCACGGCAGAGACCGCTTAGTAGTAGCGAGGGTTAAAACCCGCGCTACTATTATCAACTTAGTAGTAGCGAGGGGTAAAAACCCGCGCTACTAGTAAGTAGTAGTAGCGAGGGGTGTAAACCCTCGCTACTAGTAAGCGTCTGTCTATAAGCTTTTCCCTAGTAGTGTACGGGCGATAAGCTCGCAGTACTGTAGGCCTTTTCACCTCCTGTGTGCCACTGTGGCAGCCCCTTTCGACTATAAAAGGAGGCCCATGGCGTACTAGAGAGGGATTCGGCTCTTTTGAACTACACAGACACCGTAGCTAGTTCGAAAGCCCAAGAACACTCAATACATCAACCAAAGCAGGACTAGGGTTCTACGCATCCTTGCGGCCCGAACCTGGGTAAACGATCCTTGCGCTCACTGTTAATCCCGCTCTTCTCACGACTCCACGCCCCGGCAAACGTAGTAGGGATCCTTGTGATCCCATAGGTGTCGTTTCCCACCGACAGTAAGGTACTATCTATGATATCACATCACAATTTGAACTACATTTCTGCATTTGCCTTAACGTCTCACTTGTACGAAAACTATTAGCAGAAGAACATTCATTCTCAAGGGACCACAGAATCTCACAACTATACTACACATTGCATTGCTCTTGTGAGTACCTCTTGCCCTGTATGACCATACTTACTTTCATAGTTGTTTGATTATGTAGCATCACTGCACATGTTAGCCTCATTATCGTCCATTTGGTGGACATTATAAGATCTGTATGGACTCTTACATAAATTTAGAATCAACCCAATGCTTTTGAAGAGGTTTAGCTCTGCAGTCCTCTTGTAAGGACTAAACGTCGTCTATCACTGTACTTAGATTAACAGCTACTCCCTCCATCCCATAATATAAGAACATTTTGTATAGTACACCAGTGTTCAAAACACTCTTGTATTATGGGAAAAGGGATTGGTTCATTGTGTAGCATTCTGCATCTTATCTCCCTCACCTACCATTTACTAAAAAAGATCAGATCTATATTTAATCTTACCAAAAAGTAGAATACACAGACAATGCCAGTGCAGAAGTGTAGCCCATTGCTCTTGTCAGTACATTTTGTCCTGTAATGCTTGTACTTTCAGGGATTGGTAGTTGATTATGTAGCATCAATCTACATCTTATCTTCATTATCCTCTATCCCTTCCAGTATTATCATATCTATAATTACTCTCTACAAAATGTAGAGTACAGGCAATGCTTATGAAGAAGATTTTGTGCTGAAATTCTTGAGTTATCCTTCCCTTGACATGGAGAAGGGCATTATAAAGCTGGTGTTAACTGTTAATGTAAGTCAGTCCTTCTAAAGCCTTTATCCTCAACTGATGTTTAATTTACTCATACTCCCAATCATTTACTGCTGTTTAGTTTGTTGTTTCTACCAGAATGCATGTTTGCAAGAACCGTAAGTTCTAAGTTTTACTTGTAAAACCAAATTCCTTGTTCATACCATGCACATTACTCAATACTCCCTATATGTATGCTTGTTTTTGTGGATCTATAATCTAGTGTGTGGTGAAGCAGCCCACGTTTGCACCTTTCATCTCCTGTTTTATCTTACTGATGGCTGATGATATGAACAACATGCCATGCACATTAACCAAAATAGATACAATGATTTTCTTTGCCCTTCATCTATGCTTGTTATGTTGACATGCTAATCCAGTAGTGTGGTGAAGCTCCCTGCATTATGAAGAATGCCAAGTTATGCTATTGATATTTTGAACTTACTCTTTATTTTCTAATTTGAAATTGGATGGAATTGACAGCACAGTTATCATCTTTGTTTATACACGTGCAAAACATGTCATCTCTCTGCTTTGTTTCAGGGTGATATGCCTAATGGGATGCACAAGTCTGCTGAAGGCTGTGAGACAAACCCAACATATATTGCAGGAAAGAAGGCAAAACATCTTGAAGATAGCAAGACAACCCCAAAGTCTTGTCTTGATGCAGTGTTCAAGTTACTTGAGACTAGCAGTCAGACAAGCTCACAGAATTCGTTGTCTAAATCAGTTCGACTTCTTCAGTCCCAAGTTCTAGCAGAAAGGCATTCTGCAACTCAACTTCGACTTGAAGTCCTATCTCTAAGAAAGATTGCGGAGAACACCAATGAGAACCTCATCGCTAAAAAGCTACACCTAGAAGCTATGACCGGCATGCTAGCCCGGTCTCACAGCCTTGCTTGGCAGCTTGTGCAGCAGTTCCCGCGCAAGGCTAACCTTTCTTGAACTTTCTTGGAAGTGGTATTGGTTCAGTATTATTTTGTTACGCTGCAATGGTGCCCAGTTTTTGTAATCTGCTTCTTCGTTGCGCGTTATGATCACTGGTGGAGAACTTCGATGCCCAGTGGATGTAATATACCATAAATCCTTTATTGTATAGTGTAGGTTTATTCTTAGTTACTATGCTGTAATTTCTTTATTTTATAGAGTAGGTTTGTTCTTAATTCCTACTAGTTACTGCCATCATTCGCTATCTGGAAAAAAATCAGATGTAGTCAACCGGGCCGAAACATTTGCCTCTAATGGGCCTGGTGTTTAGCAGGCCACAATTGGGCCGGCCTACATCTTTCATGGGCCCGAATCATTGGGGCCTTCACACTTTGCGCGAGGCCCATAACTTATAGAGGCCTATATTTTAGTTGGGCCTTTTGTGGACCCAGTGCTTAGTTTGGCCCAGGTTGTGTTGGGCCATTAACAGGCTGAATATTGTACTGGCCTCTTACGGCCTAGATGAAACCATGGGCCTTTAGCAGGCCAAAATGCATATTGGGCCTCAATTTTCACTAGTCATCGACGGGCCTTTAGCAGGCTGAAATGTAGACCGGGCCTTTTTGGGCCCAGTTATATCACGGGCAGTTACCAACCCAAAACATATCTCGGGCCTTAGTGGGCCCACTGATATCATGGGCCTTTAAGAGGTCGAAAGCTTAGTACATACATCAAGAGGCCGAATTATGTGACGGGCCTTTAACAGGCCCAAAGTCACGTTGGGCTTAATTGTTGCCACCTTTATCACGGGCCGTTAGTGGGCCCGATGTCCTGTCAGACCATATATAGCCCATGGGTAGCACGGGCCATTCCCAGGCCGAAAGTCACACCGGGCTGAAATGGGCCCACGTCTACATCGGGCCTCTAACATGCCGAAAGTCACTGGGCTATAATTGGGCCCAAATATTCGGCGAACAATTAACGGGCCAGATCTGGCTTCAGGCCGTAAATGGGCCCAAATATTCGGTGAACAATTAACGGGCTAGATCTGGCTTCGGGCCGTAAATGTGCCTTTATTAAGCAGGCCATTATTGGGCTGGCCCACTAGTACCTGAGTAAGTACTACGAGCCTTTGACTGGGCCGGCCTTTTTACCCTATATGGGCCTCTGTTGGGCCGTGCCACATGTCGACGTATCATAGGCGCTTTGGGTCCAATGAGTGGATGACATCTATCCCAACGGTGAGCCAACACGTGTTTCCTCCAGCCAATGATGATTTTACACGTGGAAAATCCCCATTGGTCGGGGCTGTTAACGGTTTATCAGATCCAAAACCGGACCCGATAGCTTAACGGCGTTCCGTTATGGTGGATGCCACGTGTCGGTCACCCTTAGCGAAAGCACTTCTGTGATGCGCGATTTATCATCATGGAAGTGGACACTTCTGTGATGATAATTTTGGTAATGTCATGGAACACTTCTATGACAGCATAGGTATGACTATCTAAATTTTTCATGGATGTACATGCATGACAGAAAATGTGACCTACTATGACAAACACGTATCATCACGGAAGTGTTTTTTTGTAGTGGACGAGACCTGCACTGGCACGGCAGGATTCGGCGAACTAACATCACTTGGATCACATTAACAAGATCGATGTCTCTCTCGAGGAGGGTTCGGATGCGGCTCTGTAAAGTCTACACTTCATCAACTGATCCCCAGTCCAGCCCCTTGTTGACCCATGATGCAAGCTGTAACGGTGGGCCAGGACGGAATGTGGGTGCAGCTACTCACTTGGTGCTGCGGGGCTCCATAATGTAAAACCACTCCCGTTGCCAGTGATTGGAAGTTTCGGTGAAAGAACCTTTTGTCCAAGTAGTGCTGGTTAATTGGCTGATCGTAGCACCGCCGCA
This sequence comes from Triticum aestivum, assembly GCF_018294505.1. NCBI lineage: Eukaryota > Viridiplantae > Streptophyta > Magnoliopsida > Poales > Poaceae > Triticum > Triticum aestivum. The sequence goes on along the minus strand of NC_057809.1, from coordinate 59,325,863 downwards.
CTCCACCTGTTCCCCGTCGACTACCTTCGGCTTCACACTGAAGGTCTTGAGCCATAAGCCGAAGTGTGGGAGGATTCGGAGGAAGGCCTCACATGTAATGATAAACACCAAGATGTGGAGGATAGAGTCCGGGGCTAGGTCATGAAAATCTAGTCCGTAATAAAACATTAGCCCCCGGACGAAGGGATGAAGAGCAAACCCGAGCCCCCGGAGGAAGTGGGAGATGAATACGACCCTCTCGCCAGATCTGGGGGTCGGAATAACCTATCCTTGAGTAGGAAGCCGGTGGTGCACCTCCGCGGTCAAATATCTGGCAACCCGAAGCTTTGCGATATCCTCCTCCGTGACGGAGGAAGTCTCCCATCAGCCTTGGGCGCTGGGTCCGGACATGATGGGAGGCTTGAAACGATGAAGTCGAACCTTGGGTGCTATAACTCGAGTTCAGGAAGGCTGAGGAAAGGTTTGGCATAAAAGACGGCCCTTGGTTCCTTTATAAAGGCAGCGGGTATTAAACGCCTCCTCCCAAGCCTAAGAACATGCCTATTCCTAAGGAATCTTTCCCGCAGGACGGTTGTGTTACCCACGCTTGTATTGATGAAAATCCCGCAATTAGAGGACACGATCTCTGCTTCGACAAGACGTGTCAATGACAACCACGCCCCGAAAAGTGGGACAGCGGGACGGGAAACAGTTCGAAATAATAACCGAGAAGCGTGACGTCACATTACTAAAAGTTGTCAGCAGATTGGATTCATACAATACTATACGCTCTACGGTTGTATGTTACAGGTCCGGACACAATCAATTCATCCAAAGACTATTTTGGGGTTCGGGAGGAGGAACCTACCTTGCAATGCCGAAGACAGCACTACGCGCCGGATACCTTGTCATTGAAGCCAGGTTCAGGGGCTACTGAGGGAGTCCTGTACTAAGGGGTCCTCGGGCGTCCAACCTGTTAGCCATGGGCCGGACTGATGGGTTGTGAAGATACGAAGACCGAAGACTGCACCTAAGTCTGGATGGGTCTCTCCTTGGCGTGCAAGGCAAGCTTGACGACCGGATATATAGATTCCATTCCTTGTAACCGACCTTGTGTAACCCTAGATCCTCCCGGTGTCTATATAAACCGGAGGACTTAGTCCGGATAGGATATTCATTATCATAGCCATACAATCTAGACCTCTAGGGTTTAGCCATTACGATCTCGAGGTAGATCAACTCTTGAAATACTCATACACATCAATATTAATCAAGCAGGATGTAGGGTATTACCTCCATAAAGAGGGCCCGAACCTGGGTAAACATCATGTCCCTAGTCTCCTGTTACCATCGACCTTAGACGCACAGTTCGGGACCCCCTACCCAAGATCCGTGGGTTTTGACACCGATAGAGCCCCCTTTCCCTAGTCCAATTCGGACCAATCCATTGGGAAGAGGCGCGGCCACCCTTGAGGCCTTTCTCTCCTTTCCCGTATGGCCCATTAAGGCCCAATACGAATTCCCGTAACTCTCCGGTACTCCGAAAAATACCCAAATCACTCGGAACCTTTCCAATGTCCGAATATAGCCTTCCAATATATCGAACTTTACATCTCGGCCATTTCTAGACTCCTCGTCATGTCCTCGATCTCATCCGGGACTCCGAACAAACTTCGGTCATCAAATCACATAACTCATAATACAAATCGTCACAAAACGTTAAGCGTGTGGACCCTACGGGTTCGAGAACTATGTAGACATGACCGAGACTCATCTCCAGTCAATAACCAATAGCGGAACCTAGATGCACATATTGGTTCCTACATATTCTATGAAGATCTTTATCGGTCAAACCGCATAATGATATACGTTATTCCCTTTGTCATCGGTATGTTACTTGCTCGAGATTCGATCGTCGGTATCTCAATACCTAGTTCAATCTCGTTATCGGCAAGTCTCTTTACTCATTTTGTAATGCATCATCCCATAACTAACTCATTTGTCACATTCCTTGCAAGGCTTATAGTGATGTGCATTACCGAGAGGGCCCAGAGATATCTCTCCGATACTCAGAGTGACAAATCCTAATCTTGATCTATGCCAACTCAACAAACACCATCGAAGACACCTGTAGATCATCTTTATAATCACCGAGTTACGTTGTGACGTTTGATAGCACACAAGGTGTTCCTCGGTATTTGGGAGTTGCATAATCTCATAGTCTAAGGAACATGTATAAGTCATGAAGAAAGCAGTAGCAATGAAACTATAACGATCATCATGCTAAGCTAACGGATGGGTCAAGTCAATCACATCATTCTCTAATGTTGTGATCCCTCTTATAAAATGAAAACTCTTTGTCCATGGCTAGGAAACTTAACCATCTTTGATTAACGAGCTAGTCAAGTAGAGGCATACTAGTGACACTCTGTTTGTTTATGTATTCATACATGTACTAAGTTTCCGGTTAATACAATTCTAGCATGAATAATAAATATTTATCATGATATATGGAAATATAAATAACAACTTTATTATTGCCTCTAGGGCATACTTCCTTCATGCGGTCCAAGATGGAAGAGTCCGGGTTGTTCCTCTTGTATGGCTTGCTCCGCTGACCAGACTTGGAGCCACTGAATCTGGCATTGAACATCGTGTAATCCATATTGTCGCCATTGTTTCGATGCTTATGCCTATTGCATCGCGGCTTGCCGTTGCTATTCTTGGCTTTAGAGGTGCCAGGTTCACTTGCATTATTATTGCTACGGGCTAGCCAACTATCTTCGCCCGTGCAAAAGCGGGCCATGAGTGCTGTGAGGGCCGCCATGGACTTTGGCTTTCCTTGGCCGAGGTGTCGGGCGAGCCATTCATCACAGATGCTATGCTTAAAGGCCACTAGGGCTTCGGCATCCAGACAGTCGATGATCTGGTTCTTTTTAGTTAGGAACCTAGTCCAGAATTTCCTAGCTGACTCTCTGGGTTGTTGAACTATGTGACCTAGGTCATCGGCGTCCGGAGGTCAGACGTATGTACCTTGGAAGTTATCGCAGAATGCGTCTTCCAGGTCCTCCCAGCTACCAATGGAGTTTTTCAGCAAGCTGTTCAACCAGTGCCGAGCTGGTCCCTTGAGTTTTAGTGGGAGGTATTTGATGGCATGAAGATCATCACTGCAGGCCATATGAATATGGAGAAGAAAATCTTCGATCCATACCGTGGGGTCTGTTGTCCCATCATATGATTCGATGTTCATGGATTTAAACCCTTCTGGGAATTCATGCTCCATTACTTCATCAGTGAAGCAAAGGGTGTGTGTGGCGCCTCTATATCGGCCCACGTCGCGACGTAGCTCGGATGGAGTCCGTCTGCGGTTTTCGGCCCGGGCGTGATTATGCTTGTCACGTCCAGCTAGATAGCCATGATCGCATGTCAGGGCACGCCCACGCGATCCATAGATCGATCTGGTCTGTCCTGCTCTACTATCCAGGTCCTGCCGCAGGTCATATGTGTATCCCCGAGCTGTTTTATCTCTGCCTTTACGACGAGGTAGTATGGGATGGTGTTCGGCTTGAGTTGCCGCTTTGTCCCGGCCACGTGGTGGTCGGTCAGCCGTATTGCATGCTAATGGTACGGGCTCAAGTGCCTCGTTATCAGATTGAGGTAGCAATTTGTGCTTCGGGTAACTCTTGGTTGGGCGCTCGAGGCCGTATTCCTTGGCTGCCAGGACATTAGTCCATCTATCGTTGAGCAGATCTTGACCAGCTTGAAGCTGCTGCTGCTTCTTCTTCAGGCTCCTTCCATTGGCTATTAGCCGGCGCTTAAAGTGCTCCTCCTCGAGAGGTTCATTGGGCACAATAAAATCCTCGTTGCCGAGGCTCACCTCATCCTCAGAGAGCGGAAGATAATTACTATCCTTCCGAGTCTTTGTTTACGACCTGTTCATCTGGGCTGACTCGCCCATCTTCCCGTTCGTCCTATTCGGAGGTTGGCTCGACGAGGTCTTCTCTGTCTTCGGCATTATCTGGAGTGTTGTTGTCTCCTGTGCCAGTGTTGCTGTCTTTTCCACGGCGTGATTTACAGCGGCGCCGCTGGCGTCGGCGCTTTGGCTGTATCTCAGGAGGTTTATCCTCGACTATATCTTCCTTGTCATCGCCGTTGTTCTGTTTGGGTGTATCCACCATGTACACGTCATACGAAGAGGTGGCTGTCTAGCATCTGGTAAACGGCGGGTTTTGGTCCTGCTCCTCTTCGGCATCGTTGTCTATTCTGTCGATGTCTTCGGAGCCGTAATCGAGCATGTTGGTTAAGTCTTCGACAGTGGCTATTAAGTGGGAGGTGGGTGGGAAGCGAAATTCCCTGTCATCAGCCCCCAGCTCAAACCGGATATAATTCGGCTATGAGTCCCCCACTAAGGAGAGGGTTTTTAATGAGTTTAGCACATCACCTAAAGGTGAGTGCCGGAAGATGTCCGCGGAGCTGAATTCGACGACCGGCGCCTGGTCAGGCTCGACGGACGTGGATGCATGTGGTTCGGAACCTGTGGCCGCGGACGAATCCGAGGTTCTGTTGACACAGATCCCGCTCGAAGTTGGGTATGTGTGCGGCTCCAACGCCGCTGAGTCTGTGGCTTCCGTGGCGGGGTTGAGCTTCACATCCTCGGATGGCGCAACCTACTCCGTATCTAGGGCCGGAGCACTTACAGGAGCTATCTCCTGGGTATGGTCCGAGGACAAATTTAGGTCATGTTCATCGCGGTGGCAAGGAGCGGCTTGAATTCGTCGAAGATCAAGTCTCCGCGGATATCAGTGACGTAGTTCAAGCTTCCAAACCTGACCTGATGGCTAGGGGTGTACATGTCGATCTGCTCTAGATGGCCAAGCAAGTTGGCCCGCAGTGTGAAGCCGCAGAATACGAAGATCTGGCCGGGAAGAAAGACCTCCCTCAGGGCAGCATCGTTGTAGATGATTGACGGAGCCATCGAGCTTTTTAGTGATGTCACATATGAACTCTCAATGAAAGCACCAATGTCGGTGTCAAAACCGATGGATCTCGGGTAGGGGTCCCGAACTGTGCGTCTAAAGTCGATGGTAATAGGAGACAGGGGACATGATGTTTACCCAGGTTCAGGCCCTCTCTATGGAGGTAATACCCTACATCATGCTTGATTGATCTTGATGAATATGAGTATTACAAGAGTTGATCTACCACGAGGTCGTAATGGCTAAAACCCTATAAGTCTAGCCTGTATGATTATGATTGCCTCTACGGACTAAACCCTCCAGTTTATGTAAACACCAGAGGGGACTAGGGTTATACAAAGTTAGTTACAGAGAAAGGAACCTTCATATCCGAACGCCAAGCTTGCCATCCACGCCAAGGAAAGTCCTATCCGGACACGGGGGAGAGTCTTCTGTCTTGTATCTTCATGGCCCATCAGTCCGGCCCACATTACATAGTCCGGATGCCCGAGGACCCCTTAACCCAGGACTCCCTCAGCAGGCGCGGGAGCATGCCATCGACCTTTTGGAGTAAGAACGAGAGATGGTCCTAATACGATCGACCATTTATCAGCAAGACCTTCGTCAATTCCATGCCAGGAATGTCAAGGGTCGAGCGTTTCAAGAAGGAGATCTTGTGCTCCTAGTGGATCAGCAGCGGCTGCACAAGCTCGCCCCCGCGTGGGAAGGCCCTTTCATCGTCACCAAGGTGTTGCACAATGGAGCCTTACCACCTCTACAACCACGCAAAGAAGATTGACAAGCCGCACGCTTGGAACGCAGATCTTCTTTGTCGATTTTATACTTGACGCTTCAATTGTCAGCATGTAATAAGAGTAGTTTAAGAAATATTTGCTTATCAAAGATATGACTCCTGCAGTCCCTGGATGTTTTCACTTGCGCAAGCGCATGTTCCAAACCCCCAGTGGGGCTTAGCCGCGAGCTAGTCCTCGCCTAAGTTAAAAACTACTCCTAGTGAGAGCATCCGTCCCACTCGGGGGCTTAGCCACGAGCCATTCCCCCCCTAAGTTAAAAACTACTCCGAGTGAGAGCATCCCTCCCACTTGGGGGCTTAGCTGTGAACCAGTCTTCGCCTAAGTTAAAAAACTACTCCGAGTGAGAGCATTTCTCCCACTCAGGGGCTTAGCCACGAGCCAGTCCCCGCCTAAGTTAAAAACTACTCCGAGTGATAGCATCCCTCCCACTCGGGGGCTTAGCTGTGAACCATCCCTCGCCTAAGTAAAAAAACATTCACTCGGAGTATGAAGTAAACTAGAAAGCAATGTTCAGGTACATCCATAACCTCAAGTTCCCAAACGCACATAAAAGTACTCAGACAGAAGGCCCGAACGACTTTAATGGTTACAAGATCACTCGGGATTCTGAGGCAAATAAGTTTGAATCATAAAGTTTTTCTTCATGAGCCGGTGGGGCTCGCTGGCTCGACGAAGGTGTCCAGGTCAATGTCATTAGCTATCCGAGTGGTTGCCTCGATGAAAGTATCCATGAAGTCTTCGAACCTGAGCTTCTTCATATTGGCAACCTGGAGAGCCTTCAGCTTGTCCTCCCAAGCATCTTTGCAATGGACACGGACAAGTGAAAGGGCCACTGTCGGTGTCAAAACCGGCGGATCTCGGGTAGGGGGTCCCGAACTGCGCGTCTAGGCCGGATGGTAATAGGAGGCAAGGGACATGAAGTTTTACCCAGGTGCGGGCCCTCTTGATGGAGGTAAAACCCTACGTCCTGCTTGATTAATATTGATGATATGGGTAGTACAAGAGTAGATCTACCACAAGATCGGAGAGGCTAAACCCTAGAAGCTAGCCTATGGTATGATTGTTGTTCTGTATGTTGTCTCTTCTATCAACTAGCCTGGCCCTGGTTTATATAATGCACCAGAGGCCTAGGTTAACAAGAGTCCTAGCCGAATACGCCGGTGGGAGAAGTCCTTGTCTTGATCGCCAAGTCTTTGTGGAATCTTCCTTGTATGCGGCAGCTGTCCGAACTGGCCCATGAGTATACGGCCATGGGGGGCCTCGGCCCAATCTAATAGATCGGGAGACGACGTGGTGAGTACCCCCTAGTCCAGGACACCGTCAGTAGCCCCCTGAACCGGTCTTCGAGTTAGGGACGCTCCTCAATTCTTCCGAACTGTTCTTCATCTTCGGTCGTCGGTCTTGAAAACTGGCTCAACAAATCTTCTTTATCTTCGATCTTGAGGATCGCCGAAATGCATTCGACGAGTTTACACGTCGGGTATCCGAGGAGCCCCTTTAAGTTTCCGGCCTTTACCAATGCCTTGTTATTTTTATGCCACACCTCGGGTTTGAAGTTGTTCCCGAGCGGCAGCATCCTCTTGCGTCCGAGCTCCAACGCTGGACTGTATTCGAGGTATCTTTTGCAACCGAGTACCAACACCGGACCGCTTCCCAGCTCTAACGCCGGAATGTATCCGAGCTCCAATGCTGGACTATGTATCCGAGCTCCAACGTCGGACTGTATATCCGAGCTCCAACGCCGGACTGTATCCGAGCTCCAACGCCAGACTATATCCGAGGTGTCGTAAATCACCTTGGTTCAAAGAAGTTTGAAGGAGTTTAGCCGAGCTTAATGCCGGAAATGCCCTCTATGGAGCCAGCCACTAGCGCCCGAGCTTTATGCCGGGCTGCTTCTGAGGTGGTGCACCACCCCGAATGTGGGCCGATTTTTGTGAATATTTTTTATTGGTGCAATTTATTCTCTGGCGAGATATATAGCCAGTAGCCCTCAAGGTGTGTATCGGTCTAAAACCCGAGATGTACCTGAAGCATGACGTAAGACCGCTGATCCCAGTAGCCGCTGAGACTCAGGTTGATTTGCAAAATCGGCCTGAGGATCAAGTCCATGCTTGGCAGAATACTTCGGGACACTAAAAGCGGCGTGCTCAGTCCTCGAGACTCAGGTTGGGTGCGGCCGATCAACCTGAGGATCAAAATCTCCTCGGAAACTATATTGCACATAAAATTTTCTACATTGGACAAGCAATGCAGTAGCCCCTGAGACACTGGTCGGGTGGTAACACCAGATCAGGGGATCAATGTGCCCCTTTAATATTTGTAAATAATAAGCCTGAAGCCCAGTAGCCCCCGAGCCTTAATGCAGGCACGGGGGGCCGAATTAAGGATCAATATCCATAGTAAAATCACAAATTATGTGTAATGACTCTATGTATCCAAGTACTTTACGTCATTAATACTCGGATCTGCATTGTACAAAACTTTGTTGACCGACCATCGGCTTCCACCTGGCCGAGGAGTGTTTGTCCTACTTTATAAAGCCTTTATGAGGGCAAAGATTTACAACAAACAAGGCAATCTGGCCATACGGTTTTATAAACAAAGGTACGCATAGAGTTATATTACTGTTTAACAGAAGAAATGTCTTCCAAAGAAAATAGTCCCGCTATCGGTTCCTTTCTTTGGGTTGTCATGCTAAGCATGTTCATTAAACCTCAGCTCTAATGTAAGAGCAAAATATTGAGGATTTAGTTTGGGAGGCCAGTTAATAGCCCCCTGTAGTGTTCGGCGACAGTCGGGGTCAAGCCGTAAACACTTCGGCCAATGTTATGAACGGCCCCTCATTTAACATAGTCATCGGATCACTGACCAGTTTATGCTTATTGTGAAAGTCAGTTTTCGGCTTTCTCCACTGAGATGCTTAACCATGTGAGTTGGAAGCACAATCGCAGTGGTTCTCCCTTTGCACGCCTAGCCGAAGAAAACAGAACGTAGGAAGCAAGTGCAGGAGCCGGGCAACCCAACTATTGACCAAACACACAATTCGAAACCGATGCATATATAGCAATATCTAAGAATGTTTTTGCCGAATCCCTAAAGGTGTCCGGCGTTGCACTGCGGGACTAATGCTGGAAAAGCACAAATAGTTTAAAAGTGCCAAAAAGCTTGGAAAACCAAGAAACGTCAGTAAAAACATGACGTCCGAACAATATCAAGTGTTCGGTGCCAATCCGAAAGTTGGTCTAAGAAAAAAAGAAGTGCCTCTGTCGTGCTTTAACATGATACATCCTATCTCAAGACTTCGAGCGGGTCAGCCTACGGCTTCAACCTCCTATCCCGAGGGCAGAGTACTTCTCATCAGGCCAGTTTAACAAACTAAACTCTATCGGTTTTGAGAGAGAAATTAGGCTCCCCGGATAGTGACCGCACACTCGTGTCGAAAAAAGGAGTGATAAATAATAATAAAAAAACTTTGCAACGACTAAGAAGAAGAAAACTTATTATAAAACGGCTCAAATAAACTTAAGAGCCCCCAAGTGACTTGGGTAGAAGAAGGATTACATGTACCGAAGTACTTATATCATATCTATGTTCAACCGAAGTTTAAACGCGTCTTAACCGACCGTCAGCTTCTCCCTCTTCGGTCAAGGACCGAAAAGTGTTATGTACTCCATCGGTCGAGAATATCGACGGTGTTTCCAATAACCAAGCAATCAGGCCATAAGGCTGTAACAGACAAAGAGCACTTAGGGAATTATGCTATATTACCGTGAAATGTAAGAAGCATCTTCGAAGAAAATAGTACCTCCACTGATACCTTTCTTCGGTGCTCATTGTTATTATGAGACTTGTGCAATATATTTTTTGTACTCATGAGTTCTGTTGTGTGCCGACCATCATTGAAAACTATAAGAGCGCTAGCTTTCGGCTTCGCCTAGTCTGAGGTCCGGCTCCGGCGACCCGATCGTGACAATCGCAGAGGTGCTCCCTTTACTCCCTAGCCGAACAATCGGGAATGTAGGGGTAAACACAGGAGCGAGGCAACCCAGCTTGCAAATCGCTTAAGTCAATATGGTGCATATTGTGGCGTAATACACGAACAAGGAACGACGCCGTACAAGTATAATCATATGCAAGTGGAAAAGCTTCATGAAGGAAGCCCCCAAATGAATTGGGTATTTGAATTTATGCGTCACAAACAAAGTTTGGACAAGGAAATTTTTTACAAGCAACTTTTTTCCAAAAAATTATAATGCTTGGTCGAACCAAACACAAGTTAGAAATTAAAGCTTTGAGCATGAAAGCGACTTAGCTGGTTAATGTGTTCGGTATTGATGACGCGGTCCGAGCTTGATGCGGGGCAAGGTTCCATCCCCCAAGCTGGTCCCGAGGTGGCGGAGCGGAGAGCTCGACACACCGAAGTGGTGACATAGCACGGTCAATGCAGACCGGCAGAGTGACGCCGAAGTCCCCGGATCATTTTCATATGCACAAAAAATAGTGCAAACCGGAGATAATAGTAATAATGATAATTAAAAAATGTTGCATAATAAATAATTTATGCAAAGTGAGGAATAGAAGAAATATGGCCTGGCGCCGAAGTCAATGTCGATGCAGGGCGTCGGCGTGGTGTAGTAAAGGCGTGGTAAAGCCTGAATTCACAGGTCGGTCCGAGCTCCGGATGCGGCGTTCGCCGGACTATGTACGGAAACTGATCGAACCACCACGCGACCATCGCTAATTCGGTCACCGTTTGATAGACCTGTGTACATATCATGGACAAACCAGAGTAATAATTCTTGGGAAAAATGAACCCAAACAAGCAAAAAATACTGGGATTAATAGCACCTGGTTTATTTGTTGTAGCAATCCGAAGGAAGGTGGTTCCCAAAATTGGGAGTCGATCCGCACACCCATTGCCTGATGGGTGATAAAACGAAGGCTTGGCAATGCTGGCAAAGGTTGGCTCGCCGAGGCAAAGACCTCGGTCCAGCTAACGTGACAGAGCTGGTCGGCTAGTGACGCCGAAGTGTCCGGAGTAGGTTGATGAAGAGATGGCGAAGCCCCCGGTCCAGCTAATGTGACGGAGCTGATCGGCAAGTGATGCCGAAGTGTCCGGAGTAGGTTGATGAAGAGATGTCGAAGCCTCGATGTCAGCCGATGGGTCGAAGTAGGTCGGCGTGATGGACACCAGCTTGAAGAAGCAATAGTGCGGCCCTGCCGATGCAGGTCGTGATGTGGTCGATGCCGGCTTGTTGAAGCGACCGTGCGGCGATGCCGGTATGCCCGCTCCATGTAATCCGTGGGGCGGCGATGTTGGTGATGATTTATCCTTCACGATGCCGTACTCTTGTTCGGCTTGCCGAGATGACGATCCGAAGAAGTTGAGCTTGGCTCAACAAAGTGACGACATGTCTAGCGCAGGTCGGCAGCCGTGGAGCAATATTACCGAACTGGTTTGGCACCAGCATGATGTTGAAGATCATGTTCAAAAGATCTTAAAGTTAGTGGGATGTGTTCGGTAACAAAACACAATATCCCATACAAAACTTCCTTCAAAAGGGATGTCCGAAATCCCGTTCATAAAAAAGACGAACTCGGGTCGGATTCGTTTTCGCGCAGAAAACAAATCCGAAAAGTGATGCACTAATCGGAAGGTTCCCGGAGTTTGGACGGTCGGATCGAGCTGAAATTTTGAGAGGTGGTAGATATAGGAATTTCGCAGCCGATCAACGGTTGGATCTTCCAAAGGACGTCCAAGCTAGAAGCTGGACACCACGCCCTAAACTCATCCAGATTCCCATCCAGATTTGACAGGGCTCCGGTATATTGTGGATTGCCAGAGATTCCTCCATCGGAACTCGACGAAATTTTGCAGGGTTGTTGTAGACTCAGTTCCGCACAATTCCACCAAAGCGATCGTCAAAGCGATACTTGAGGAGGTGGTGGCGGTAGATACGAGTTCGCTGTCCAGAAAAACAGCACGGTCGCTTGAGGATAATGTTGACGTTGAGCCCCCGAGCTCCATGGATGATTTCCTCCATGATCTGATAGAGATCGGAGTTGATGTTTGAATAAGGCCCTCGACCGAACATGGTGATCCGAACACGGGGCGCAGTTCTTGGTCGAACCAAGGTGACCAGTCGAGCTGGTGACGAAGATGCCGAAGTCGCAGTTGATTTGCAGTCGAGCCATCGATCCTTTTGTCGATCACACAACGGAACTCTCAATGAAAGCACCAATGTCGGTGTCAAAACCGGCGGATCTCGGGTAGGGGGTCCCGAACTACGCGTCTAGGCCGGATGGTAACATGAGGCAAGGGACACGAAGTTTTACCCAGGTTCGGGCCCTCTTGATGGAGGTAAACCCTACATCCTGCTTGATTAATATTGATGATATGGGTAGTACAAGAGTAGATCTACCACGAGATCGGAGAGGCTAAACCCTAGAAGCTAGCCTATGGTATGATTGTTGTTCTGTATGTTGTCTCTTCTATCGACTAGTCTGGCCCTGGTTTATATAATGCACCAGAGGCCTAGGTTAACAAGAGTCCTAGCCGAATATGCCGGTGGGGAGAAGTCCTTGTCATGATCGCCAAGTCTTTGCGGAATCTTCCTTGTATGCGGCAGCTGTCCGAACTGGTACATGAGTATACGACCATGGGGGGCCTCGGCCCAATGTAATAGATCGGTAGACGACGTGGTGAGTACCCCCTAGTCCAGGACACCGTCAGCCACATTAGCCCTGCAGCAGGCGGCAGACTTCTTCCATGATTGCACTCGGCTAGGAATTTCATTGAGCCGAGTCATCATCGACTCGAAGTCATTCTGAAGTGCATCCTCAAGTCACAGTTCTTTGTCTATATTCGCCAGCGTGGTCCTCAAGCGAGTGATGTACCCCCAGACTTCATTAAGACGGGCCTCAAGCTGTAGCATGTTCAGACCCACCGCATCTTTGACGAGCGACTTGGTGGGGTCCAGATCCGTCTCGATCTGGTCAGTCTCTAGCCTGAAATCCTGAAAAAACTCTGCACAATGAGGGAGGGAAAGATCAGTTATGCCATTACTTTTGAGATGTTACGGAATTTCTCTCAAGCAAAGAAAAGTACCTTCAAGCATGCCATACATATTCTTCACGAGGCCTCATAGATATTTCTCCAATGCGTCCCTCTCCTCAGTAAGCTGGTCCACTTTTTCAGTCAGAGTGGTCTTCTCCAGCTCAAAAGCACTCGCCTGATCTTCGATCTTCTTGGCCCACTCGGCCCATTCTTTCTTGAGCTCTTCAACAACATTCTTCAGAGATGCATTTTCCCCCTCCAACTTTTCGACTGAAGCTAGCTTAGCCTCAGCGACTTCAGTCTTCTCCTTACCCACCTTCTAAGCGCCCGTGAGTTCTTCATCCTTCTTTTCCAGGGCCTGCTTCATGGTGTCTAAAGAAATAACATTCCTCATTCGCGCTTGAAATTGATGGTTCTCATTACGCACATCTGTTCGAGTAAAACTACTCGGCTCAAAGGACAAAAGAAAAGAACAACAGTGCATACAGTCGACAGGATTTACCTCACATGGTCTTTGCCTCCGTCTGAGCATGCTCCAAGTTATTTTTGGTCAGTTCCAAGTCCTATTGGAGTTGGATCTTCTCCTTCTCCTGGACAGCATACTGATTCCCAAGCTCACAAGTTTCCTGAGATCAATGAAGAAACAATTCAATCGACAATGGTAAAGGTTTTCAGATATTCCTCTACTTCCGGGTAGAGAAGAGCAAATCCAGTTGCTACAAGCAAGAAATTCTAAGACTCCCGCTAAATTGAACATTCAATAGCGGTCTCAGGGACTACACCTAGTGGGTGCACTCAGCGTGCCCCCACTGGATCCATTTCCACTCGGTCTTAGCCTAAGTGGCGCAGGTGGGGAGTAAAAAAAAGAAGATAGATTTCTCAAACCCCCGCCGAATCAAACATTCGACGATGGTCTCGGGGACTACACCCAGTGGGTGCACTCAGCGTGCCCCCACTGGATCCATTATCACTCGGCACGGCCAGACCGGTCTGAGCGTGGGGTGATACGTCTCCAACGTATCTATAATTTTTATTGTTCTATGCTATTATATTATCTGTTTTGGATGTTTTATATGCATTAATATGTTATTTTATATTATTTTTGGGACTAACCTATTAACCGAGAGCCCAGTGCCAGTTTATTTTTTTCCTTGTTTTAGAGTTTTAGAGAAAAGAAATACCAAACGGAATGAAACTTTCATGATGATTTTTATTGGACCAGAAGACATCTAGAGGACTTGGAGTGCAAGTCAGGGAAGCCACGAGGTAGCCACAAGGACGGAAGGCGCGCCTAGGGGGTAGGGCGCGCCCCCACCCTTGTGGGCCCCTCGTGACTCCATCGACCTATTTCTTTCGCCTATATATTCTCAAATATTCGAAAACCAATGAGGGGAGCCACGAAAACACTTTTCCACCGCCACAACCTTTTGTACCCGTGAGATCCCATGTAGGGGCCTTTTCGGCGTCCTGCTAGAGGGGGATTCGATCACAGAGGGCTTCTACATCAACACCATTGTCTCTCCGATGAAGCGTGAGTAGTTTACCTTAGACCTACGGATCCATAGCTTTTAGCTAGATGGCTTCTTCTCTCTCTTTGATTCTCAATACCATGTTCTCCTCGATGTTCTTGGAGATCTATTCGATGTAATGCCTTTTTGCGGTGTGTTTGCCGAGATCCGATGAATTGTGGATTTACGATCAGCTTATCTATGAATATTATTTGAATCTTCTCTGAATTCTTATATGCATGATTTGATATCTTTGCAAGTCTCTTCAAACTATCGATTTGGTTTGGACAACTAGATTGGTTTTTCTTGCAATGGGAGAAGTGCTTAGCTTTGGGTTCAATCTTGCGGTGTCCTTTCCCAGTGACAGTATGAGCAGCAAGGAACATATTGTATTGTTGCCATCGCGGATAACAAGATGGGGTTTTCATCATATTGCTTGAGTTTACCCTGCTACATCATGTCATCTTACTTAATGTGTTACTTTGTTCTATGAACTTAATACTCTAGATGCAGGAAGGAGTCTGTCGATGTGTTGAGTAACAATAGTAGATACAGGAAGGAGTTGGTCTACTTGACATGGATGATGTCTACTACACAACCTTCTTCTTGTAGACGTTGTTGGGCCTCCAAGTGCAGAGTTTTGTAGGACAGTAGCAAATTTCCCTCAAGTGGCTAACCTAAGGTTTATCAATCCATAGGAGGCGTAGGATGAAGATGGTCTCTCTCAAGCAACCCTGCAACCAGATAACTAAGAGTCTCTTGTGTCCCCAACACACCCAATACAATGGTAAATTGTATAGGGGCACTAGTTCGGCGAAGATATGGTGATACAAGTGGTATATGGATGGTAGATAAAGGTTTTTGTAATCTGAAAATATAAAAACAGCAAGGTAACTAATGGTAAAAGTGAGCACAAACGGTATTGCAACGCGTTGAAACTAGGCCTAGGGTTCATACTTTCACTAGTGCAAGTTCCCTCAACAATAATAACATAATTGGATCATATAACTATCCCTCAACATGCAACAAAGAGTCACTCCAAAGTCACTAATAGCGGAGAACAAACAAAAAGATTATGGTAGGGTACGAAACCACCTCAAAGTTATTCTTTCCAATCAATCCGTTGGGCTATTCCTATAAGTGTCACAAACAGCCCTAGAATTCGTACTAGAATAACACCTTAAGACACAAATCAACCAAAACCCTAATGTCACCTAGATACTCCAATGTCACCTCAAGTATCCGTGGGTATGATTATACGATATGCATCACACAATCTCAGATTCATCTATTCAACCAACACATAGAACCTCAAAGAGTGCCCCAAAGTTTCTAAAGGAGAGTCAAGACGAAAACGTGTGCCAACCCCTATGCATAGATTCCCAAGGTCACGGGACCCGCAAGTTGATCACAAAAACATACATCAAATGGATCATAGAATACCCCATTGTCACCACAGGTATCCCACGCAAGACATACATCAAGTGTTCACAAATCCTTAAAGACTCAATCTGATAAGATAACTTCAAAGGGAAAACTCAATCCATTACAAGAGAGTAGAGGGGGAGAAACATCATAACATCCAACTATAATAGCAAAGCTCACGATACATCAAGATCGTATCACCTCAAGAACACGAGAGCGAGAGAGAGAGAGAGAGATCAAACACATAGCTACTGGTACATACCCTCAGCCCCGAGGGAGAACTACTCCCTCCTTGTCATGGAGAGCAACGGAATGATGAAGATGACCACCGGAGAGGGATTCCCCCTCCGGCAGGGTGCCGGAACGGGTCTAGATTGGTTTTCGGTGGCTACGGAGGCTTCTAGCGGCGGAACTCCCGATCTATTGTGCTCCTTGATAGTTTTAGGGTATATGGATATATATAGGCGGAAGAAATACATCAGGGGAGCCACAAGGGGCCCACGAGGGTGGAGGGCGCGCCCAGGGGGTGGGTGCGCCCCCTGCCTCGTGCTCTCCTCGTTGATCCCCTGACGTGCACTCCAAGTCTCCTGTATTGCTTTCTTTCCAAAAATAACTTTTCCGAAGGTTTCATTCCGTTTGGACTCCGTTTGATATTCCTTTTCTGTGAAACACTGAAACAAGGGAAAAATAGAAACTGGCACTGGCTCTAGGTTAATTGGTTAGTCCCAACAATCATATAAAATAGCATATGAATGCATATAAAACATCCAAGGTTGATAATATAATAGCATGGAACAATCAAAAATTATAGATACGTTGGAGACGTATCAGCATCCCCAAGCTTAATTCCTGCTCGTCCTAAAGTAGGTAAATGATTAAAATAGAATTTTTGATGTGGAATGCTACCTAACATATTTCTCTAAGTAATTCTTCTTTATTGTGTCAAGAATATTCAGATCCATAAGATTCAAGACAAAAGTTTAATATTGACATAGAAATAATAATACTTCAAGCATACTAACTAAGAAATTATGTCTCTTCAAAATAACATGGACAAAGAAAGTTATCTCTACAAAATCATATAGTCTGGCTATGCTCCATATTGACCACAAAACGTATTTAAATCATGCACAACCCCGATGACAAGCCAAGCAATTGTTTCATACTTTTGATGTTCTCAAACTTTTCCAATCTTCACGCAATATATGAGCGTGAGACATGGATATAGCACTATAGGTGGAATAGAATGGTGGTTGTGGAGAAGACAGAAAGGAGAACATAGTCTCACATCAACTAGGCATATCAACGGGGATGGAGATGCCCATTAATAGATATAAATGTGAGTGAGTAGGGATTGCCATGCAACGGATGCACTAGAGCTATAAATGCATGAAAGCTCAACAAAAGAAACTAAGTGGGTGTGCATCCAACTTGCTTGCACACGAAGACCTAGGGCATTTGAGGAAGCCCATTGTTGGAATATACAAGTCAAGTTCTATAATGAAAATTTCCCACTAGTATATGAAAGTGACAAAACAAGAGACTCTCTATCATGAAGATCATGCTGCTACTTTGAAGCACAAGTGTGGAAAAAAAGGATAGTAGCATTGTCCCTTTTATTTTTATTTTTTTATTTTTTATTTGGCCTTTCTCTTTTCTTTTTTTCTTTTTTGCCTTTCTTTTTTTGGCCTTTCTTTTGGGGGGGGCAATGCTCTATTAATGATGATCATCACACTTCTATTTATTTACAACTCAAAGATTACAACTCGATACTAGAATGAGATATGACTCTATATGAATGCCTCCGGCTGTGTACCTGGATTGCGATGAATCAAGAGCGACATGTATGAAAAATTATGAACGGTGGATTCGCCACAAATACGATGTCAACTACATGATCATGCAAAGCAATATGAAAATGATGATGCGTGTCATAATAAACGGAACGGTGGAAAGTTGCATGGCAATATATCTCGAAATGGCTATGGAAATGCCATAATAGGTAGGTATGGTGGCTGTTTTGAGGAAGGTATATGGTGGGTGTATGATACCGGCGAAAGGTGCGCGGTATTAGAGAGGCTAGCAATGGTGGAAGGGTGAGAGTGCGTATAATCCATGGGCTCAACATTAGTCTTAAAGAACTCACATACTTATTGAAAAAATCTATTAGTTATCGAAGCAAAGTACTATGTGCATGCTCCTAGGGGGGTAGATTGGTAGGAAAATACCATCGCTCGTCCCCGGCCTCCACTCATAAGGAGGACAATCAATAAATACATCATGCTCCGACTTCTTAACATAACGGTTCACCATATGTAACGCCCCGAGACCGATGTGCCAGGTGTCTTCCAGTTATTCGTTGTTGTTGCCTTGTTAGGGGCTTGCGTGTCATGAATTGCATATCATGTCATCATGTGCATTTCATTTGCATACATGTTCGTCTCATGCATCCGAGCTTTTTCCCCGTTGTCCGTTTTGCAATCCGGCGCTACTATGTCCTCCGGCGCCTCCTTTTGCCTCTTTTCGTGTGCGGGTGTTAAACATTCTCGGAATAGAACAAGATTCGCCAAGCGTCCTTGGTACACCACCGGTAGACCACCTGTCAAGTTTCGTGCCATTTGGACTCCGTTTGATACTCCAACTGTTAACCGGGGAACCGTAAAGGCCTTGTGTGTGTTGCAGCCCAACACCCCTCCAAAGTGGCCCAAAACCCATCCAAACGTCCTCCATCCTTTCGGTCATTCGATCACGATCGCGTGGCCGAAAACCGCACCTCATTTGGTGTTGGGGAACGTAGCAATAATTCAAAATTTTCCTACGTGTCACCAAGATCAATCTATGGAGTCATCTAGCAACGAGGGAGGAGTGGATCTACATACCCTTGTAGATCGCGCGCGGAAGCGTTCAAGAGAACGGGGTTGATGGAGTCGTACTCGCCGTGATCAAAATCACCCATGATCCTAGCGCCGAACGGATGGCACCTCCGCGTTCAACACACGTACGGAGCAGCAACGTCTCCTCCTTCTTGATCTAGCAAGGGGGGAGGAGAGGTTGATGGAGATCCAGCAGCACGACGGCGTGGTGGTGGAAGTAACGGGATTCCAACAGGGCTTCGCCAAGCGCTGCGGGAGGAGGGAGATGTGTCATGGGAGGGAGAGGGAGGCGCCAGTGCTTAGGTGTTGCTACCCTCCCTTCCCCCCACTATATATAGGGCCAAGGGAGAGGGGTGGCGCAGCCTCGGCCCTTCCTCCAAGGAAGGGTGCGGCCAGGGAGGAGTCCATCCTCCCCAAGGCACCTAGGAGGTGCCTTCCCCTTTTAGGACTCTTCCTTTCCCTTATCTCTTGGCGCATGGGCCTCTTGGGGCTGGTGTCCTTGGCCCATATAGGCCAAGGCGCACACCCCTACAGCCCATGTGCCCCCCCGGGGCAAATGGACCCCTTTGGTGGACCCCCGGACCCCTTTCGGCACTCCTGGTACAATACCGATAATGCGCGAAACTTTTCCGGCGACCAAAACAAGACTTCCCACATATAAATCTTTACCTCCGGACCATTCCGGAACTCCTCGTGATGTCCGGGATCTCATCCGGGACTCCGAACAACTTTCTGGTTACTGCATACTAATATCTCTATAACCCTAGCGTCACCGAACCTTAAGTGTGTAGACCCTACGGGTTCGGGAGACACGTAGACATGACCGAGACGACTCTCCAGCCAATAACCAACATCGGGATCTGGATACCCATGTTGGCTCCCACATGCTCCACGATGATCTCATCGGATGAACCACGATGTCGAGGATTCAATCAATCCCGTATGCAATTCCCTTTGTCTAGCGGTACGATACTTGCCCGAGATTCGATCGTCGGTAATACCGATACCTTGTTCAATCTCGTTACCGGCAAGTCTCTTTACTCGTTCCGTAACACATCATCCCATGATCAACTCCTTGATCACATTGTGCACATTATGATGATGTCCTACTGAGTGGGCCCAGAGATACCTCTCCGTCACACGGAGTGACAAATCCCAGTCTCGATTCGTGCCAACCCAACAGACACTTTCAAAGATACCCGTAGTGCACCTTTATAGTCACCCAGTTACGTTGTGACGTTTGGCACACCCAAAGTATTCCTACAGTATCCGGGAGTTGCACAATCTCATGGTCTAAGGAAATGATACTTGACATTAGAAAAGCTTTAGTGAACGAACTACACGATCCTTGTGCTAGGCTTAGGATTGGGTCTTGTCCATCACATCATTCTCCTAATTATGTGATCCCGTTATCAACGACATCCAATGTCCATGGTCAGGAAACCATAACCATCTATTGATTAACGAGCTAGTCAACTAGAGGCTTACTAGGGACATGGTGTTGTCTATGTATCCACACATGTATCTGAGTTTCCTATCAATACAATTCTAGCATGGATAATAAACGATTATCATAAACAAGGAAATATAATAATAACCAATTTATTATTGCCTCTAGGGCATATTTCCAACAGTCTCCCACTTGCACTAGAGTCAATAATCCAGTTCACATCGCTATGTGACTAACACTCAAGGTCACATCCCCATGTGACTAACACCCAAAGAGTTTACTAGAGTCAATAATCTAGTTCACATTAACATGTGATTAACACTCGATGAGTTCTGGGTTTGATCATGTTATGCTTGTGAGAGATGTTATAGTCAACGGGTCTGAATCTTTCAGATCCGTATGTACTTCGCAAATTTCTATGTCATCTTGTAGATGCAACTACTACGCTACATTTGGAGCTATTCCAAATAAATGTTCTACTATATGAATCCAGTTTACTACTCAGAATAATCTGGATTAGTGTCAAAGTTTGCATCGGCGTAACCCTTTACGACGAACTCTTTTACCACCTCCATAATCGAGAAAATTTCTTAGTCCACTAGTTACTAAGGATAACTTTGACCGCTGTCCTGTGATCCATTCTTGGATCACTCTTGTACCCCTTGACTGACTCATGGCAAGTCACACTTCAGGTGCGGTACATAGCATAGCATACTGTAGAGCCTACGTCTTAAGCATAGGGGACGACCATCGTCCTTTCTCTCTATTCTACCATGGTCGAGCTTTAAGTCTTAACTTCGTACCTTACAACTCAGGCAAGAACTCCTTCTTTGACTGATTCATCTTGAACACCTTCAAGATCATGTCAAGGTATGTGCTCATTTGAAAGTACCATGAAGCGTTTTGATCTATCCTTATAGATCTTGATGCTCAATGTTCAAGTAGCTTAATCCAGGCTTTCCATTGAAAAACACTTTCCAAATAACCCTATATGATTTCCAGAAATTCTACGTCATTTCTGATCAACAATATGTCAACAACATATATTCATCAGAAATTCTATAGTGCTCCCACTCACTTCTTTGGAAATACAAGTTTCTCATAAACTTTGTATAAACCCAAAATCTTTGATCAGCATCAAAGCATACATTCCAACTCTGAGATGCTTACTCCAGTCCCTAGAAGGATTGCTGGAGCTTTGCATACTTATTAGCATCTTTCAGGATTGACAAAACCTTCCGGTTTGTATCACATACAACCTTTCCTCAAAAAAAACGTCGCGGAAACAATGTTTTGACATCCTATCTGCAAGATTTCATAAATAATGCAGTAATCGCTAATATAATTCCAACATACTCTTAGCATCCCTACGAGTGAGAAAGTCTCATCATAGTCAACTCCTTGAACTTGTCGGAAAACATCTTAACAACAAGTCGAGCTTTCTTAATGGTGACATTTACCATCATTGTCCGTCTTCCTTTTAAAATCCATCTGTACTCAACAGCCTCACGACCATCGAGCTGTTCTGTCAAAGTCTACACTTTGTTTCCATACATGGATCCTCTCTCGGATTTTATGGCCTCGAGCCATTTATCGGAATCCGGGCCCACCATCGCTTCTCCAAAGCTCGTAGGTTCATTGTTGTCTAGCAACATGACTTCCAAGACAGGATTACGTACCACTCTGAAGTAGTACGCATCCTTGTCATCCCACGAGGTTTGGTAGTGACTTGATCTGAAGTTTCATGATCACTATCATAAGCTTCCACTTCAATTGGTGTAGGTGCCACAGGAACAACTCCCTGTGCCCTGCCACATGCTAGTTGAAGAGATGGTTCAATAACCTCATCAAGTCTCCACCATCCTCCCACTCAATTCTTTCGAGAGAAACTTTTCCTCGAGAAAGGACCCGATTCTAGAAACAATCCCTTATTGCTTTCGAATCTGAGACAGGAGGTATACCCAACTGTTTTGGGTGTCCTTTGAAGATGCATTTATCTGCTTTGGGTTCGAGCTTATCAGCCTGAAAGTTTTCACATAAGCGTCGCAGCCCCAAACTTTTAAGAAATGACAGCTTAGGTTTCTCTAAACCATAGTTCATGTGGTGTCATCTCATCGGAATTTCGTGGTGCCCTATTTAAAGTGAATGTGGTTGTCTCTAATGCCTAACCCATAAACTATCATGGTAATTCGATAAGAGACATCATGGTATGCACCATATCCAATAGGGTGCATTTATGATGTTCGGACACACCATCACACTATGGTGTTCCAGGCGGTATTAGTCGTGAAACAATTTCCACAATGTCTTAATTGTGTGCCAAACTCGTAACTCACATATTCGTCTCTATGATCACATCATAGACATTTTATCCTCTTGTCACGACGAT
Organism: Triticum aestivum; assembly: GCF_018294505.1. NCBI lineage: Eukaryota > Viridiplantae > Streptophyta > Magnoliopsida > Poales > Poaceae > Triticum > Triticum aestivum. Next base: position 59,303,412 of record NC_057809.1, on the reverse strand, counting down.
CTTCAACTTCACTCTGAAATTACTTGAACCTTTCAATAATTCAGACTTGTGTTTCATCAAGTAAATACACTCAGTATCTACTCAAATCATCTGTGAAGTAAGAACATAACGATATCCACAGCGTGCCTCAGCACTCATTGGACTGCACACATCAAATGTATTACTTCCAACAAGTTGCTCTCTTGTTCCATCTTACTGAAAACGAGGCCTTTCAGTCATCTTGCCCATGTGGTATGATTTGCATGTCTCAAGTGATTCAAAATCAAGTGAGTCCAAACGATCCATCTTCATGGAGTTTCTTCATGCATATATGCCAATAGACATGGTTTGCATGTCTCAATCCTTTTCAAAAACGAGTGAGTCCAAAGATCCATCAACATGGAGCTTCTTCATGCGTTTTATACCAATATGACTTAAGTGGCAGTGCCACAAGTAGGTGGTACTATCATTACTATCCTATATCTTTTGGCATGAACATGTGTATCACTACGATCGAGATTCAATAAACCATTCATTTTAGGCGTAAGACCATTGAAGGTATTATTCAAATAAACAGAGTAACCATTATTCTCCTTAAATGAATAACCGTATCGCGATAGACATAATACAATCATGTCTGTGCTCAACGCAAACACCAAATAACAATTATTTAGGTTTTAATACCAATCTCGATGGTAGAGGGAGCGTGCGATGCTTGATCATATCAACCTTGGAAACATTTCCAACACATATCGTCAGCTCACCTTTAGCTAGTCTCCGTTTATTTCGTAGCTTTTATTTCGAGTTACTAACACTTAGCAACGGAACCGGTATCTAATACCCTGGTGCTACTAGGAGTACTAGTAACGCACACATTAACATAATGTATATCCAATATACTTCTATCGACAGTCTTCTCATCTACCAAGTATCTAGGGTAATTGTGCTCCAGTGGCTGTTCCCCTTTATTGCAGAAGCACTTAGTCTCGGGCTTGGGTTCAACTTTGGGTTTCTTCACTTGAGCAGCAACTGACTTGTTGTTTCATGAAGTATCCCTTTCTTGCCCTTGCCCTTCTTGAAACCAGTGGTTTTACTAACCATTAACAATTGATGCTCCAACTTGATTTCTACTTTCGCGGTGTCAAACATCGTGAATATCTCAAGGTTCATCATATATGTCCCTGATATATTATAGTTCATCACGAAGCTCTAGCAGCTTGGTGGCATTGACTTCGAAGAAACATCACTATCTCATCTGGAAGATCAACTCCCACTCGATTCAAATGATTGTTATACTCAGACAATCTGAGCACAAGCTCAACAATTGAGCTTTTCTCCCTTAGTTTGCAGGAAAATCGTCGGAGGTATTATACCTCTTGACGTGGGCACGAGCCTGAAATCCCAATTTCAGCCCTCGAAACATCTCATATGTTTCGCGATGTTTTAAAACGTCTTCGGTGCCTCAACTCTAAACCATTTAACTGAACTATCACGTAGTTATCAAAATATGTATGTCAGATGTTCGCAACATCCACAGACGACGTTCCAGGTTTAGCACACTGAGCGGTGCATTAAGGACATAAGCCTTTTACTGTCTGCATAATTTCTACTATCAACTTTCAACTAATTTTTCTCTAGGAACATATCTAAACAGTAGAACTAAAGCACGAGCTACGACATAATTTTCAAAAACCCTTTTGACTATGTTCAGGATAATTAAGTTCATGAACTCCCACTCAGATAGACATCCCTCTAGTCATCTAAGTGATTACATGATCCGAGTCAACTAGGCCGTGTCCGATCATCACGTGAGACAGACTAGTCAACATCGGTGAACATCTTCATGTTGATCGTATCTACCATACGACTCATGCTCGACCTTTCGGTGTCTTGTGTTCCGAGTCCATGTTTGTACATGCTAGGCTCGTTAAGTTAACCTAAGTGTTTCGCATGTGTTTCGAGGCCATGTATGTACATGCTAGGCTCGTCAACACCCGTTGTATTCGAACGTAAGAATCTATCACACCCGATCATCACGTGGTGCTTCGAAACGATGAACTTTCGCAACGGTGCACAGTTAGGGGGAACACCTTCTTGAAATTTTAGTGAGGGATCATCTTATTTACTACCGTCGTTCTAAGCAAATAAGATGTATAAACATGATAAACATCACATGCAATCAAATAGTGACATGATATGGCCAATATCATATTGCTCCTTTTGATCTCCATCTTCGGGGCTCCATGATCATCATCGTCACCGGCATGACACCATGATCTCCGTCATCATGATCTCCATCATCGTGTCTTCATGAAGTTGTCTCGCCAACTATTACTTCTACTTCTACAGCTAACGGTTAGCAATAAAGTAAAGTAATTACATGACGTTTATGTTGACACGCAGGTCATAAATAAATTAAGACAACTCCTATGGCTCCTGCCGGTTGTCATACTCATCGACATGCAAGTTGTGATTCCTATTACAAGAACATGATCAATCTCATACATCACATATCATTCATCACATTCTTCTTGGCCATATCACATCACATAGCATACCCTGCAAAAACAAGTTACACGTCCTCTAATTGTTGTTTGCATGTTTTACGTGGCTGCTATGGGTTTCTACCAAGAATGTTTCTTACCTACGCAAAAACCACAACGTGATATGCCAATTGCTATTTACCCTTCATAAGGACCCTTTTCATCGAATCGGATCTGACTAAAGTGGGAGAGACAGACACCCGCCAGCCACCTTATGCAACTAGTGCATGTCAGTCGGCGGAACCGGTCTCACGTAAGCGTACGTGTAAGGTTGGTCCGGGCCGCTTCATCCCACAATGCCGCCGAATCAAGATTGGACTAGTAACGGTAAGCATATTGAACAAAATCAACACCCACAACTACTTTGTGTTCTACTCGTGCATAGAATCTACGCAATAGACCTAGCTCTGATACCACTGTTGGGGAACGTAGCAATAATTCAAAATTTTCCTACGTGTCACCAAGATCAATCTATGGAGTCATCTAGAAACGAGGGAGGAGTGGATCTACATACCCTTGTAGATCGCGCGCGGAAGCGTTCAAGAGAACGGGGTTGACGGAGTCGTACTCGTCGTGATCCAAATCACCGATGATCCTAGCGCCGAACGGACGGTACCTCCGCGTTCAACACACATACGGAGCAGCGACGTCTCCTCCTTCTTGATCCAGCAAGAGGGGAGGAGAGGTTGATGGAGATCCAGCAGCACGACGGCGTGGTGGTGGAAGTAGCGGGATTCCAACAGGGCTTCGCCAAGCGCTGCGGGAGGAGGGAGATGTGTCATGGGAGGGAGAGGGAGGCGCCAGGGCTTAGGTGTTGCTGCCCTCCCTTCCCCCCACTATATATAGGGCCAAGGGAGAGGGGGGGCGCAGCCTTGGACGTTCCTCCAAGGAAGGGTGCGGCCAGGGAGGAGTCCATCCTCCCCAAGGCACCTAGGAGGTGCCTTCCCCTTTTAGGACTCTTCCTTTCCCTTATCTCTTGGAGCATGGGCCTCTTGGGGCTGGTGTCCTTGGCCCATATAGGCCAAGGTGCACACCCCTACAGCCCATGTGGACCCCCGGGGCAAGTGGACCCCTTTGGTGGACCCCCGGACCCCTTTCGGCACTCCCCGTACAATACCGATAATGCGCGAAACTTTTCCGGCGACCAAAACAAGACTTCCCATATATAAATCTTTAACTCCGAACCATTCCGGAACTCCTCGTGACGTCCGGGATCTCATCCGGGACTCCGAATAACTTTCGGGTTACCGCATACTAATATCTCTATAACCCTAGCGTCACCGAACCTTAAGTGTGTAGACCCTACGGGTTCGGGAGACATGTAGACATGACCGAGACGACTCTCCGGCCAATAACCAACAGCCGGATCTAGATACCCATGTTGGCTCCCACATGCTCCACGATGATCTCATCGGATGAACCACGATGTCAAGGATTCAATCAATCCCGTATACAATTCCCTTTGTCTAGCGGTACGATACTTGCCCGAGATTCGATCATCGGTATCTCGATACCTTGTTCAATCTCGTTACCGGCAAGTCTCTTTACTCGTTCCGTAACACATCATCCCATGATCAACTCCTTGATCACATTGTACACATTATGATGATGTCCTACCGAGTGGGCCCAGAGATACCTCTCCGTCACACGGAGTGACAAATCCCAGTCTCGATTCGTGCCAACCCAACAGACACTTTCAGAGATACCCGTAATGCACCTTTATAGTCACCCAGTTACGTTGTGACGTTTGGCACACCCAAAGTATTCCTACGGTATCCGGGAGTTGCACAAGCTCATGGTCTAAGGAAATGATACTTGACATTAGAAAAGCTTTAGCGAACGAACTACACGATCCTTGTGCTAGGCTTAGGATTGGGTCCTGTCCATCACATCATTCTCCTAATGATGTGATCCCATTATCAACGACATCCAATATCCATGGTCTGGAAACCGTAACCATCTATTGATTAACAAGCTAGTCAACTAGAGGCTTACTAGGGACATGGTGTTGTCTATGTATCCACACATGTATCTGAGTTTCCTATCAATACAATTCTAGCATGGATAATAAACGATTATCATGAACAAGGAAATATAATAATAACCAATTTATTATTGCCTCTAGGGCATATTTCCAACATTTGGACTCTCCTAGCTCCCTCTACCTATAAATATGTGTCTCCCTCCGAATTTTTCACGCAGTACAAACCCTAATACCACTCCCCTCGCGCTGTCGGACGTTTCTTCCTCCGCCGCCGGACATGTCCAGCCTCCACCTCGCTCCGTCCAATCAGCGAGCGCCACGTCAGCTCCGCCGCCATCCTCGCCCACTCACATCACGCCACCTGTCGCCGCCGCTTCCCACCACCGCGCGGCCCGGGGAGCCCATCGCGGGCCCGCACGGGCCCGGTCACCGCCGCCGCTCGCCCGCAGGCGTGTGCCTGCACCCGCAGCCTCACTGCTCGCCAGATCTTCACCGGACCTCGCCAGAGACCACGACCTCGCCGTCAAGCCATCTCCTCCACCGGCGTCGTTGGCCGGACTGGCCCTGCCCGAGCTCCTCTCCACCGATCCACGCCTGCACGCGCCATTCGATGCCCGAAGCCGCCACCTCCTGGAGTCGCCGGAGCTCCCTCGTCGCCGCCCCGTCGCGAGCTGCGCCCGGATCGGGTCCGGAGAGACCGGATCCAGTCACCCCGCGACCTCCCCGCCGTCCCTGCATCCTCGCCTTCGGTCCTCGTCATCGCCGGCGTGGTTTGCCGCCGCTGCCCCCTGCCTCTCCGATCCAGGAAGGATCGGGAGCAGAACGATGACCCGCGCGTGGGCCGCCCCTCCGTTCGTGGGCCCCGCAGCCGGCGCAGCTCCTGTGCAAGGCCCGGCCTACTTCTCTTTGCATGGGCCAAGCCCAGGGTGAGCAAGCCTGCTACCAGCGCCCTGTGCATCACTTAGTTATCTAGCGCTCACATCTTTTTTTTCTACAAAACTGCTAAGTACCAGATCTGTGACATTTTATAGCCCTGTTCAACATGCTATATCTCCGTGACCGTAGCTCCGTTTTGCATGCATGAGACATCAAAATGCTCATCAGGATGTCCTCTTCATTTTGTTCCATTCCACCATGCTTGTTTGAGTCCATCTTGATGCCCTAATGGCTGTTGCAAGAGTGCTTCATAATGTTAGGTGTTGTTTCTTATCAGATTATGAGCATTTGTCATTTTTTCCATGATTATTGTGTGCATCTTTTGGGCATGAGCTCTACATGTGTTTTGGGCTATGCCATGCCATCTTTACAGGGCTGTATGCCATGTATTTTTGTGATCAATGTGGTGACTAGCACAAGCATGCAAAGTAGCTCTTGTAATGTTGCTAATTTCAGGGACTTAGAAATATTCAAAGTCTTTGTCCTGTTAATATTTTTATGCCATGTATTCATGTTGCTACAGAGGGATCCATGCCTCTTTTGAGCATGATCAGTAAGGATGTTCTGTAGATAATGTTATGCTCTATCCATCCATGTCTTTGTTTGCAATTATGGAGCACCCTAGCTTGACTCAATCAAGCTCTACTTTTTCTATAAAATGTTCCTGGCAGAATGTTTACATGTTAAGCATTTTTGCCGAGGTTGTTGTAGTTGATCCATGCATGCTATGTTGTTGTTCTTGCCATGTTTAGCTTCTATGACATGTCTACTTGCTGGGTGTATGCTTAGTTTGTCATGCAATGCCTTGTGGTGAGTGCATCGAGCTCGTAAACATGCCTACTTAATATCTGTTTTGCCATGTTCCAGTTTTCTGCTAAGTCTGAATCTGGTAACGAAAGTTGCTATGTTCACATGGGTGCCATTGTATTTTCTGATCCCTTTTGGCTTATGGTCAGTAAGGGACTTTTGTTGTATGCTTTGAGTAGCTTCATGCCATTTCTTGCTTTGCCATGTTATGTTCATGTAGCATGTTGGTATCTTGCTCTGAACATTGCTTCCTGATGTTAAATTCCTGACATGTTATTTTCACTAAGTCTGTAACCTGATATCTTTCGCACTTTTGCCATGATTGTTTGAACCTGCTATTGAGTGATTTAGCCATAGCTCAGTGTTCATCTTTTGTCAAGCATCTTGAGTGGATCCCTGCCATGTATCTTGTTGCTATGTTAGAGTGCAGTAGCTTGTTGTTCTTGATGCATTTAGATGGCCTCATGCTGTTAATCGCAGATCGGTGCCATATTTGTTTTGCTTGCCATTTGCAAACCGTGCATCCGATTCCGGTGATCTTTATATCGATTTCGACCGAAATCAACTCCTCTTTCCAGTGGCACTCTTGGTTTTCCAAGTTTAGGCCAGGTTCAATCTTTCCTTTCCGAAACATGCATACGCATTGCATTTCATGTCCCGCATATCATGCCATGTTTCGCATCATGTTGCTTGTGCATTGCACGTGGTTGATTGTGTCTCCCTTTGCTTGTTGTTCTTTCTTGGGTAGAGCCAGGAGACGAGTACGTGATCGAGGAGCCAGTTGAGTACGTTGTCGAGGATCAAGCTTTCGTCTTCTCGGAGTTCTTTGCAGGCAAGATGACCATACCCTCGAAATCACTTCTATCTTTGCTTGCTAGTTGCTCGCCCTATTGATATGCCTATGCTGCGATACCTACCACTTGCTATATCATGCCTCCCATTTTGCCATGTCAAGCCTCTAACCCACCTTGTCCTAGCAAACCGTTGTTTGGCTATATTACCGCTTTGCTCAGCCCCTCTTATAGCGTTGTTAGTTGCAGGTGAAGATTGGAGTTTGTTCCATGTTGGAACATGATTATTGTTGGTATATCACAATATCTCTTATTTAATTAATGCATCTATATACTTGGTAAATGGTGGAAGGCTCGGCCTTATGCCTGGTGTTTTGTTCCACTCTTGCCGCCCTAGTTTCAGTCATACCGGTGTTATGTTCCTTGATTTTGCGTTCCTTACACGGTTGGGTTATAATGGGAACCCCTTGACAGTCCGCCTTGAATAAAACTCCTCCAGCAAGGCCCAACATTGGTTTTACCATTTGCCACCTAGCCTTTTATTTCCCTTGGGTCGGCCAACCCAAGGTTCATCTTTATTTTAACCCCCCCTCCCCCCGGGCCAGTGCTTCTCTAAGTGTTGGTCCAACCTGAGCGATGTCCGGTGCCCCCTGGGCAACCAGGGTTTATGCCAACCCAACGTCTTGCTCATCTGGTGTGCCCTGAGAACGAGATATGTGCAGCTCCTATCGGGATTTGTCGGCACATCTGGGTGGCTTTGCCGGTCTTGTTTTACCATTGTCGAAATATCTTGTAACCGGGATTCCGAGCCTGATCGGGTCTTCCTGGGAGAAGGAATATCCTTCGTTAACCGTGAGATCTTGTGATGGGCTAAGTTGGGACACCCCTGCAGGGTTTTGAACTTTTGAAAGCCGTGCCCGCGGTCATGGGTAGATGGGCTTTTGTTAATGTCCGGTTGTAAAAAACCTGAAACTTATCTTAATTAAAATGCATCAACCGCGTGTGTAGACGTGATGGTCTCTTCTCGGTGGAGTCTGGGATGTGAACACGGTGTTGGAGTTATGCTTGAACGTAGGTTGTTCTAGGACCACTTCTTGATCATAGATTCTCGACCGTGCCTTTGCCTTCTCTTCTCGCTCTCATTTGCGTATGTTAGCCACCATATATGCTAGTGCTTGCTGCAGCTCCACCTCATACCTTTTCCCTACCTATAAGCTTAAATAGTCTTGATCGCGAGGGTGTGAGATTGCTGAGTCCCCGTGACTCACAGATTACTTCCAAAACCAGTTTGTAGGTGCCGATGAAACCGTGCAGGTGACGCAACCAAGCTCAAGGAGGAGCTCGATGAAGATTTCGTTATGTTGTTCCGTTTTCCATTGATCAGTAGTGGAGCCCAGTTGGGATGATCGGGGATCTTTAGCATTAGGGGTAGTCTTCTTTTATTTTGGTTCCGTACTCGGACCTTGATTGTATCTGGATGATGTAATGCTTTATTCATGTATTGTGTGAAGTGGCGATTGTAAGCCAACTATGTATCCCTTTCCTTATTCAGTAGATGGGATGTGTAATGATTACCCCTCTTGCGACATTTCTTATAATGCGGTTATGCCTCTAAGTCGTGCTTCGACACGTGGCAGATATAGCCGCATCGTGGGCATTACAAGTTGGTAATCAGAGCCTTCCCCGACTTAGGAGCCCCTTGCTTGATCGAATCGCTGGCGTTGTTGAGTCTAGAATAATGTTTTGAGTCATTTAGGATTATATATATCGGAGAGTAGGATTCTTTTTACTCCTCAGTCCCTTCGTCGCTCTGGTAAGGCATCCTGACGTAGAGTTTTGACTTTTCTCTTCTCAAATTCCACTAAAAAAATTAGGATAACGTGGGTATCTTGGAATCGTTCTGATGGATTTGTGATGAGAACATTGTTCTTGGTGCCTCCTGACATTTAGGGGTTGTGGTAGTGTCCCGGGGAGTTGAGCTCCGAGGTGTTGTCGTCACAATTTTATCGTTGCAGTTCTAGAATACCTGAGTTCGCCGACATCGAAAATCTCTTTTATGCAGTTCTTGGTGAGATAACCTCGACGCCACCCAGTACTGGGGCGGGAGTTCGGGAGTATTGCCATAACTTGTATAACGGATGCTTTTCGAAGGTTGAGGTAAATGATTTTTGAAGGTTTCTTGGTTATGTGTTGAAGGATGGATACAGCTGGATGTAGGATTTGCTAGTTTTGGGTGAGATATTATGCTTCCCCTATATCCCCAACACCTGATTGCATAACCGTAAAATTTCGGGAGTTTATAAGTGGGAATTCAAGTAGCTCTTAGGATATCTTTCCGACAGATGTATGATATGAAATTGGGGTTCGACGTCTAGTGGTCCGCTTATCCACGGTTGGTTTTAAAGTGGTATCGTTGTGTCTTAAAGAGTCCTTGGCTATGCTGACTTGGGGACGCTTCATATGTCATGTGCACTGCCTTGTACATGATGGTGTTGTACGATCGAGCCCGTGTAGGCCCCACCACAAAAACTTCGGACGAAATCTCTATCATATGTTTGTTCTGGCTTATTATGCAAGCCAATCCTTGTTTTGTTTTGAGTTGTAGTATTTGAGTTGCTTCAATGTCAAGTGCCGATTCCATACCTTCCCCAAATGGTGTTCTCATATTCCTATGTGAATACTAATACTTCTCGATCATCGAGTTTGTCATGACAATCCTTGTCAACCGATGCGATTCTCTTCAAGATGATCCTATCATTTGTCTCATCCGCAAGATCAACTCCAAGTCTTCTCAACATTGTTTGCTTCATTCGTCCCAAGTTGCCTTTGTTTTCCCCGCCCACCCACCCTTTTTTCTTCGAGGACTCAGATTTCTTAATCTAGTATCCATTTTATCCATGTGAAATCTCTTCTTTCTTTTCAATCAATGTTCTTATCCGGTGGTTCTCATGAAGATGCTCTACTAGTTCGTCATTCTTCATTCTTTTTTCTCCGGTGGGTCCAAGTCAAGCTTTATTGATCATATCCTTTTTCCTCGGTTCAAATGCTTTCCCATGCCGTTGCACCTCTTAATCATCCACTTCTTGCTATTCTATTGTTTCGGTGCCCTAAAGACATCTCAGAAGGCTCGTCTTGTCATTCAAGACTAGTTCAACCTATTTCGAGGTTGTTATCTCATTCTAGCCATTTAATTCAACCGGTGCAATCTCTCTCTTTAAATCGTTCAACGGTGTTTCTTTTGAGTGGGCCCTAACCCACAGGTCTTTTCCCAGGATCTTACCTGACTCGTCTTATTTTCACGGAGTCAAATCTCAAATTCTTTTTGAAGTTGACATAAGAATGAATTATCATCAGTCATATGTTCTTCTCTAAGATCTTTCGAATTCTTTGCGTTGATTGGTTCAACCTTTCCATTATTCATTCCGGAGTACCTCAACAATTCTTGGTGGTGTTTCTCGTCGTCATTCTCGGATTTTGAAGACCGAAGAAGAGTTTTTCCTCCATATCTTGCTTCCTTCTCTTCAAGATTCATGGTTCAAGCTTGATGCCATCCTCTCATAATTGTTTTTGATTGTGATAATTCTTTTCACCTATCCGGAGCAACTCAAGATTCTTTTTAGTTTATTCTCTGAAGGCCATCATTTTGGTTTATTCATTCCCAGCTTTCAGTTATCGTTCTCCTAATCTTACCGGTGCCTCATTCAAACATTCTCTAATCAGCTCGTGATCTCTTTGTTTCAGTTGTATCTAAATTCCATGGAGTATCTTCATTCTTCTCTAATTCTTACCGGTGATTCATCCCTTTACTTCTTTCTTTTCCAATTCTTATGGTGGTTTGCTCAAGATTCTATTCCATGGTTATCATATTAATTCATTCGTTCTTTCAAATCCTACAAGTGGTTCGTTGAAGACCTTCCAAAGTTTATGTTATATCTCTCTTAATCCTTTTCAGCGAGAACAAGTAGTATGCCAAATCCGTTGCTTGTCATCAATCTAAATTGATGAAGGATACGCTTAACATAATCCTTATTCTTGCCCCATCCAAGTGATTCATTCTTCCGGAGTTTGTTCATGATGAGTCAATTCTTGATTTCAATTGTTTCATCTTTCTTTTCCGGAGTTCCGAGGTTTTCCATTTTATCTCGTCATGAAGTTCCATCTAAATAATCGCAAGGTTTGACCTTGTGTTTTCAACTTCTCTTTCCTTTTAGTTGATCATTCTTTATTACCGGAGTTTCTTCATGTAGGCTCTACACGTTGGTTCATCAAGGACTTAAATTCCTTCTCGAAGTGTTCATCAAGATTCTTTTCAGAGAAGCTCAAGCATTCTTCATCTTGCTATCCGGAGTGAAGTTCTTACTTCCGTATCATTTGAGGTGATAATATATCATTTTTCGTTCACAAGAATGGGATATTTTAAATCCATCAATCTCGTCATTGGAGTTATCTTGGGCTATATTTCACCTAAAGCTTTCCCTAAGGATTGTTTCTATTTGTGGTATTTATAAATGACCCAAGTTCTTCATCTATCCTCCCGGTGAAATAGTTCTCGTCTCCTTGTTGATATCAATCCAATCTTTTCCGTGAGTGGCAGGTTGTCACCTCATAATGTTGAGATGTATTCCTTAAGCCCATATCAAGCTTACTCTTTTCGTTGTTGGTTTTCCAACAATTTCGTTCGACCCTTCTCTTCAAGATGCTTTTCAAGCTCATTTGTGGTAGAAGATGTCATTTTCTTCTCAACTCTTTCCTTTCCAACGATCCAACTTCTATTCTTTTGTCCCGGAACCATTGTGATGTTGCTCTTTTAAACCCATCTTTTTGTTTTGTCAGGATCGTGTTCTTTTCGTGCTTATCCATTTAACCAGAGTGTTGTGCCCTCTGCTCAAGTTCTTTTCATCTTATCTAGTTTCATATCACTTTTCTAATGGAGTGCTGTCCGAATTTGTTCTTCCTTGTTCCTCGTTCCTAACGGAGTGTTTTTAAACTTTGATCACCTCTGTCTTATTATTCCTTTCAAGTTGTTCAACTTTTTCAAGGTTCTTTGGTTTCACTTGTTTGTCAAAGAAGCAACTTAGTTTTACCTCTTCTCTTTCTCTTCTGTTTTCCCCTCTGGTGCCATTCTAGATCTCGGGACGAGATCCTCTCGTAGTGGTGGAGTGTTGTAACGCCCGGAGACCGATGTGCCAGGTGTCTTCCAGTTATTCGCTGTTGTTGCCTTGTCAGGTTCTTGCATGTCATGCATTGCATATCATGTCATCATGTGCATTTCATTTGCATACATGTTCGTCTCATGCATCCGAGCTTTTTCCCTGTTGTACGTTTTAGAATCCGGTGCTACTATGTCCTCCGGCGCCTCCTTTTGCCTCTTTTCGTGTGCGGATGTTAAACATTCTTGGAATGGAATGAGATTCGCCAAGCGTCCTTGGTACGCCACCGGTAGACCGCTTGTCAAGTTTCGTGCCATTTGGACTCCGTTTGATACTCCAACGGTTAACCGGGGAACCGTAAAGGCCTCGTGTGTGTTGCAGCCCAACACCCCTCCAAAGTGGCCCAAAACCCATCCAAACCCCTCCATCCTCTCGGTCGTTTGATCAAAATCGCGTGGCCGAAAACCACACCTCATTTGGACACTCCTAGCTCCCTCTACCTATAAATATGTGCCTCCCTCCAGATTTTTCGCGCAGTACAAACCCTAATACCACTTCCTTCGCACCTTCGGACATTTCTTCCTCCGCTGCCGGACATGTCCAGCCTCCACCTCGCTCCGTCCAATCAGCGAGCGCCACGTCAGCTCTGCCGCCGTCCTTGCCCACTCACATCGCGCCACCTGTCGCCGCCGCTTCCCAACACCACGCGGCCCGTGGAGCCCATTGCGGGCCTGCACAGGCCCGGTCAGTGCCGCCGCCGCTCGCCCGCAGGCGCGTGCCCACACCCGCAGCATCACTGCTCGTCGGATCTTCGCCGGACCTCGCCGGAGACCGCGACCTCGCCGTCAAGCCATCTCCTCCACAGGCGTCGTTGGCCGGATCGGCCCCGCCCGAGCTCCTCTCCACCGTTCCACGCCCGCACGCGCCATCCGACGCTCGAAGCCGCCACCTCACGTAGTCGCCGGCGCCCGCAGCTCCTTGCTGGAGCTCCCTCGTCGCCGCCCCATCGCGAGCTGCCACCGGATTCGGCCGGATTGGGTCCAGAGAGACCGGATCCAGTCGCCCCGCGACCTCCCCAACGTCCCTGCATCCTCGCCTTCGGTCCTCGTCGTCGCCGGCGTGGTGTGCCGCCGCTGCCCCCTGCCTCTCCGATCCAGGCAGGATCGGGAGGAGAACGATGACCCGCGCGTGGGCCGCCCCTCCGTTCGTGGGCCCCGCAGCCGACCCAGCTCCTGTGCAAGGCCTGGCCTACTTCTCTTTGCATGGGCCAAGCCCAGGGTGAGCAAGCCTACTATCCAGCACCCTGTGCATCACTTCGTTATCTAGTGCTCACATCTTTTTTTTTCTGCAAAACTGCTAAGTCCCAGATGTGTGACAATTTATAGCCATGTTCAACATGCTATATCTCCGTGACCGTAGCTCCGTTTTGCATGCATGAGATATCAAAATGCTCATCAGGATGTCCTCTTCATTTTGTTCCATTCCACCATGCTTGTTTGAGTCTATCTTGATGCCCTAATGGCTGTTTCAAGAGTGCTTCATAATGTTAGGTGCTGTTTCTTATTAGATTATGAGCATTTGTCATTTTTGCCATGATTATTGTGTGCATCTTTTGGGCATGAGCACTACATGTGTTTTGGGCTATGCCATGCCATATTTACAGGGGTGTATGCCATGTATTTTTGTGATCAATGTGGTGACTAGCAAAAGCATGCAAAGTAGCTCTCATAATGTTGTTGATTTCAGGGACTTAGAAATATTCTAAGTCTTTGTCCTGTCAATATTTTTATGCCATGTATTCATGTTGCTACAGAGGGATCCAAGCCTCTTTTGAGCATGATCAGTAAGGATGTTTTGTAGATAATGTTATGCTCTATCCATCCATGTCTTTGTTTGCAATTATGGAGCACCCTAGCTTGACTCAATCGAGCTCTACTTTTGCTATAAAATGTTCCTGGCAGAATGTTTACATGTTAAGCATTTTTGCCGAGGTTGTTGTAGTTGATCCATGCATGCTATGTTGTTATTCTTGCCATGTTTAGCTTCTATGCCATGTCTACTTGCTGGGTGTATGCTTAGTTTGTCATGCAATGCCTTGTGGTGAGTGCATCGAGCTCGTAAACATGCCTACTTAATATCTGTTTTGCCATGTTCCAGTTTTCTGTTAAGTCTGAATCTGGTAACGAAAGTTGCTATGTTCACATGGATGCCATTGTATTTTCTGATCCCTTTTGGCTTATGGTCAGTAAGGGACTTTTGTTGTATGCTTTGAGTAGCTTCATGCCATGTCTTGCTTTGCCATGTTATGTTCCTGTAGCATGTTGTTATCTTGCTCTGAACATTGCTTCCTGATGTTAAATTCCTGACATGTTATTTTGACTAAGTCTGTAACCTGATATCTTTTGCACTTTTGCCATGCTTGTTTGAACCTGCTATTCAGTGATTTAGCCGTAGCTCAGTGTTCATCTTTTGTCAAGCATCTTGATTGGATCCCTTCCATGTATCTTGTTGCTATGTTAGAGTGCAGTAGCTTGTTGTTCTTGATGCATTTAGAAGGCCTCGTGCTGTTAATCGCAGATCGGTGCCATATTTGTTTTGCTTGCCATTTGCAAACCGTGCATCTGATTCCGGTGATCTTTATATCGATTTCGGCCGAAATCAACTCCTCTTTCCAGTGGCACTCTTGGTTTTCCAAGTTGAGGCCAGGTTCAATCTTTCCTTTCTGAAACATGCATACGCATTGCATTTCATGTCCTGCATATCATGCCATGTTTTGCATCATGTTGCTTGTGCATTGCACATGGTTGATTGTGTCTCCCTTTGCTTGTTGTTCTTGCTTGGGTAGAGCCGGGAGACAAGTACGTGATCGAGGAGCCAGTTGAGTACGTTGTCGAGGATCAAGCTTTCGTCCTCTCGGAGTTCTTTGCAGGCAAGATGACCATACCCTCGAAATCACTTCTATCTTTGCTTGCTAGTTGCACTCTCTATTGCTATGCCTATGCTGCAATACCTACCACTTGCTATATCATGCCTCCCATTTTGCCATATCAAGCCTCTAACCCACCTTGTCCTAGCAAACCGTTGTTTGGCTATGTTACCGCTTTGCTCAGTCCCTCTTATAGCATTGTTAGTTGCAGGTGAAGATTGGATTTTCTTCCATGTTGGAACATGATTATTGTTGGGATATCATAATATCTCTTATTTAATTAATGCATCTATATACTTGGTAAAGGGTGGAAGGCTCGGCCTTATGCCTGGTGTTTTGTTCCACTCTTGCCGCCCTAGTTTCCGTCATACCGGTGTTATGTTCCTTGATTTTGCGTTCCTTACACGGTTGGGTTATAATGGTAACCCCTTGACAGTTCGCCTTGAATAAAACTCCTCCAGCAAGGCCCAACATTGGTTTTACCATTTGCCACCTAGACTTTTCTTTCCCTTGGGTCGGCAAACCCAAGGGTCATCTTTATTTTAACCCCCCCGGGCCAGTGCTTCTCTAAGTGTTGGTCCAACCTGAGCGATGTCCGGCGCCCCCTGGGCAACTAGGGTTTATGCCAACCCGACGTCTTGCTCATCCGGTGTGCCTTGAGAACGAGATATGTGCAGCTCCTATTGGGATTTGTTGGCACATCTGGGTAGCTTTGCTGGTCTTGTTTCACCATTGTTGAAATGTCTTGTAACCGGGATTCCGAGCCTGATTGGGTCTTCCTGGGAGAAGGAATATCCTTCATTGACCGTGAGAGCTTGTGATGGGCTAAGTTGGGACACCCTTGCAGGGTTTTGAACTTTCGAAAGCCGTGCCCGGGGTTATGGGCAGATGGGATTTTGTTAATGTCCGGTTGTAAAAAATCTGAAACTTATCTTAATTAAAATGCATCAACCGCGTGTGTAGCCATGATGGTCTCTTCTCGGCGGAGTCCGGGAGGTGAACACGGTGTTGGAGTTATGCTTGAACGTAGGTTGTTCTAGGATCACTTCTTGATCATAGATTCTCGACCGTGCCTTGCCTTCTCTTCTCGCTCTCATTTGCGTATGTTAGCCACCATATATGCTAGTGCTTGCTGCAACTCCACCTCATACCTTTTCCCTACCTATAAGCTTAAATAGTCTTGATCGCGAGGGTGTGAGATTGCTGAGTCCCCGTGACTCATAGATTACTTCCAAAACCAGTTTGCAGGTGCTGATGAAACCGTGCAGGTGACGCAACCGAGCTCAAGGATGAGCTCGATGAAGATCGTTTTCGTTATGTTGTTCCGTTTTTTAGTTGATTAGTAGTGGAGCCCAGTTGGGACGATCGGAGATCTGTACTCGGACCTTGATTGTATCTGGATGATGTAATACTTTATTCTTGTATTGTGTGAAGTGGCGATTGTAAGCCAACTATGTATCCCTTTCCTTATACAGTACATGGGATGTGTAATGATTACCCCTCTTGCGACATTGCTTACAATGCGTTTATGCCTCTAAGTCGTGCTCCGACACGTGGGAGATATAGCCGCATCATGGGCGTTACACCATACGTGCATGCTACGGGAATCACAAACTTTAACACAAGCATTTCTCAAATTCACAACTACTCAACTAGCACGACTCTAATATCACCATCTCCATATCTCAAAACAATTATCAAGTATCAAACTTCTCATAGTATTCAATGCACTCTATATGAAAGTTTTTATTATATCCCTCTTGGATGCCCATCATATTAGGACTAGTTTCATAACCAAAGCGAACTACCATGATGTTATAAAGACTCTTAAAATAATATAAAGACTCTATAAAATAAAAACCACCACCATGCTCTAAAACGATATAAGTGAAGCACTAGAGCAACAACAAACTACTCCGAAAGATATAAGTGAAGATCAATGAGTAGTCGAATAATTATGCAACTATATGAAGACTCTATAACATTTAATAATTTCAGATCTTGGTATTTTTTTCAAACAGCAAGCAAAGCAAAATAAAATAAAATGATGCTCCAAGAAAAACGCATATCATGTGGTAAATAAAAATATAGCTCCAAGTAAAGTTACCGATGAACGAAGACGAAAGAGGGGATGCCTTCCGGGGCATCCCAAGCTTAGGCTCTTGGTTGTCCTTGAATATTACCTTGGGGTGCCTTGGTCATCCCCAAGCTTTGGCTCTTGCCACTCCTTATTCCATAGTCCATCGAATCTTTACCCAAAACTTGAAAACTTCACAACACAAAACTTAACAGAAAACTAGTAAGCTCTGTTAGTGAAAGAAAACAAAACACCACTTTAAGGTACTGTAATGAACTCATTCTTTATTTATATTGGTGTCAAACCTACTGTATTCCAACTTCTCTATGGTTCATACCCTCCGATACTACTCATAGATTCATCAAAATAAGCAAACAACACATAGAAAACAGAATCTGTCAAAAACAGAACAGTCTGTAGTAAGCTGTAACTAACACAAACTTCTGGAACCCCAAAAATTTTAAAATAAATTTCTGGACGTGAGGAATTTATCTATTAATCATATGCAAAAAGAATTAACTAAATAGCACTATCCAAATAAAAATGGAAGCAATTCTCGTGAGCGCTAAAGTTTCTATTTTTTACAGCAAGATTAAAAAGACTTTCCCCAATTCTTCCCAACGGTTCTACTTGGCACAAATACTAATTAAACACAAAAAATAAATCATAACAGAGGCTAGATAAATTATTTATTACTATACAGGAGCAAAAAGCAAGGAACAAAAATAAAGTTGGGTTGCCTCCCAACAAGCGCTATCGTTTAACGCCCCTAGCTAGGCATGATGATTTCAATGATGCTCACATAAAAGATAAGAATTGTAACATAAAGAGGGCATCATGAAGAGTATGACTAGAACATTTAAGTATAACCCACTTACTATGCATAGGGATTTTGTGAGCAAACAATTTGTGGGAACAATAATCAACTAGCATATATAGGAAGGTAAAACAAGCATAACTTCAAAACTTTAAGCACATAGAGAGGAAACTTGATATTATTGCAATTCCTACAAACATATGTTCCTCCCTCATAATAATTTTCAGTAGCATCATGAATGAATTCAACAATATAACCATCACATAGAACATTCTTTTCATGATCTACTAGCATAGAAATTTTACTACTCTCCACATAAGCAAAATTCTTCTCATGAATAATAGTGGGAGCAAACTCAACAAAATAATTATCATGTGAGGCATAATCCAATTGAAAACTAAAATCATGATGACAAGTTTCATGGATATCATTATTCTTTATAGCATAAAAGTCATAACAATAATCATCATAGATAGCAACTTTGTTCTCATAATCAATTGGAACCTCTTCCGGAGTAGTGGATTCATCACAAAATAAAGTCATGACCTCTCCAAATCCACTTTCATCAATATAATCATCGTAAATAGGAGGCATCTTTCATCATAATAAATTTGCTCATAAAAACTTGGGGGACAAAAAATATCATCTTCATCAAACATAGCTTCCCCAAGCTTGTGGCTTTGCATATCATTAGCATCATGGATATTCAAGGAATTCATACTAACAACATTGCAATCATGATCATCATTCAAATATTTAGTGCCAAACATTTTAATGCATTCTAACACTCTGGCACAATTTTCCTTTCCACCATACTCACGAAAGATATTAAAAAGATGAAGCGTATGAGGTAAACTCAATTCCATTTTTTGTAGTTTTCTTTTATAAACTAAACTAGTGATAAAACAAGAAACTAAAAGACTCGGTTGCAAGAGCTAAAGATATACCTTCAAGCACTCACCTCCCCAGCAACGGCGCCAGAAAAGAGCTTGATGTCTACTACACAACCTTCTTCTTGTACACGTTGTTGGGCCTCCAAGTGCACAGGTTTGTAGGACAGTAGCAAATTTCCCTCAAGTGGATGACCTAAGGTTTATCAATCTGTAGGAGGCGTAGGATGAAGATGGCCTCTCCAAGCAACCCTGCAACCAAATAACTAAGAGTCTCTTGTGTCCCAACACACCCAATACAATGGTAAATTGTATATGTGCATTAGTTCGGCGAAGAGATGGTGATACACGTGGTATATGGATGGTAGATAAAGGTTTTGTAATCTGAAAATATAAAAACAGCAAGGTAACTAATGGTAAAAGTGATCACAAACGGTATTGCAATGCGTTGAAACAAGGCCTAGGGTTCATACTTTCACTAGTGCAAGTTCCATCACCAATAATAACATAATTGGTTCATATAACTATCCGTCAACATGCAACAAAGAGTCACTCCAAAGTCACTAATAGCGGAGAACAAACGAAAAGATTATGGTAAGGTCAGAAACCACCTCAAAGTTATTCTTTCCAATCAATCCGTTGGGCTATTCCTATAAGTGTCACAAACAGCCCTAGAATTCGTTCTAGAATAACACCTTCAGACACAAATCAACCAAAACCCTAATGTCACCTAGATACTCCAATGTCACCTCAAGTATCCGTGGGTATGATTATACGATATGCATCACACAATCTCAGATTCATCTATTCAACCAACACATAGAACCTCAAAGAGTGCCCCAAAGTTTCTACTGGAGAGTCAAGACGAAAACGTGTGCCAACCCCTATGCATAGATTCCCAAGGTCACGAAACCCGCAAGTTGATCACCAAAACATACATCAAGTGGATCACAGAATACCCCATTGTCACCACAGGTATCCCACGCAAGACATACATCAAGTGTTCTCAAATCCTTAAAGACTCAATCCGATAAGATAACTTCAAAGGGAAAACTCAATCCATTACAAGAGAGTAGAGGAGGAGAAACATCATAACGTCCAGCTATAATAGCAAAGCTCATGATACATCAAGATCGTATCACCTCAAGAACATGAGAGAGAGAGAGAGAGATCAAACACATAGCTACTGGTACATACCCTCAGCCCCGAGGGAGAACTACTCCCTCCTCATCATGGAGAGCACCGGGATGATAAAGATGACCATCAGAGAGGGATTCCCCCTCTAGTAGGGTGCCAGAACGGGTCTAGATTGGTTTTCGGTGGCTATGAAGGCTTCTGGCGGCGGAACTCCTGATCTATTGTGCTCTCCTCGTTGAGACCCTGACGTGCACTCCAAGTCTCATGTATTGCTTTCTTTCCAAAAATAAATTTTCCAAAGGTTTCATTCCATTTGGACTCCGTTTGATATTCCTTTTCTAGGAAACAGTGAAACAAGGGAAAACAGAAACTGGCACTGGGCTCTGGGTTAATAGGTTAGTCCCAAAAATCATATAAAATAGCATATAAATGCATATAAAACATCCAAGGTTGATAATATAATAGCATGCAACAATCAAAAATTATAGATACGTTGGAGACGTATCAACGGACGTGATGCCTATATTCATGATCTTTGCCTTAGATATCGTCATAACTTTGCGCTTTTCTACCAATTGCTCAGCAGTAATTTGTGCATCCACCGTAATATTTTCTATCTTGAGAGAAGCCTCTAGTGAAACCTATGGACCCGGGTCTATTTTGCATCATATAATCTTCTATTTTCCATCATATTAGTTTCCGATTTACTTCCTTCACAATCTTTTACTTTCCGATCTATAAACCAAAAATACCAAAAATATTTACTTTACCATTTATCTATCTCTATCAGATCTCATTTTTGCAAATAACCACGAAGGGATTGACAACCCCTTTATCACGTTGGGTGCAAGTTGTTGATTGTTTGTGTGGGTATTCGGTGACTTGTTCGTTGTCTCCTACTGGATTGATACCTTGGTTCTCAAACTAAGGGAAATACTTACTCTACTTTGCTGCATCACTGATGCGTCTTGAAGCTACATTGGTATTTCCACAAAGGGGAAGGGATAATGCAGCACAGTGGCGGTAGGTATTTCCCTCATATGTGAAACCAAGGTTATCGAACCAGTAGGAGAACCAAGCAACACAACGTAAGCAGCCCCTGCACACAGATAACAAATCCTCGCAACCTGATGTGTTAAAGGGGTTGTCAATCCCTTCTGGGTACGGGCGCCTCAAGATAGGCAAACGGACGCGAGATAAAATTGTAGTAGATTGATAGATCGAACGCCAAATAAAATAAATAAGAATAAATTGCAGCAAGGTATTTTATATTTTTGGTTTAATAGATCTAAAAATAAATGCAAAGGAAAAGAAGATCGCAAAGGAAAATATATGAGAAAGAGACTCGGGGGTCGTAGGTTTCACTAGTGGCTAGAGATGGCAATTTTATCCATGGATCTGGATACCCATGGATACCCGACCCGGTTGGGCAAGGGTATGGAGCGCATTTCTGCCCATGGGTCCGTGGATATGGATACCCATGAACAGCCGGGTTGGGCACGGTTATAGTTTGTGCTCCATGGATATCCAATGGATACCTGTATGACATGTGAGGCCATATGCCAGGCAATATGCAACTGGTGCCATAAGCTATATGCTGCAGAATCAACCTCTAGTATGTCACACTTAAGGACTCATCGTATTACTTGTTGCCTACTTATGCATGTAGGTTATGTTGTCATTTGTGAGTGAATGACAATGAGCTAATTTGATCTTTGGGAAGGCTTCATGCTGACTTTTCTATGCCCATGGAGCTCCATGGGTATGTGGGTATCCAGCGGGTTTGGGCATGGGCACAAGTTGTGCCCATGGATAATTTGGTGGATGGGTAGAGGGTAGGAAGATGGGTCATGGGTTGCATTTGGACCAGCTCCACCCGCCCCAAACCCGACCCATTGCCATCCCTACTAGTGGCTTCTCTCAAGAAAAAATAGCCAACGGTGGGTGAACAAATTACTGTTGGGCAATTGATAGAACTTCGAATAATCATGATGATATCCAGGCAATGATCATTATATAGGCATCACGTCCAAGATTAGTAGACCGACTCCTGCCTGCATCTACTACTATTACTCCACACATCGACCGCTATCCAGCATGCATCTAGTGTATTAAGTTCATGGGAAAACAGAGTAATGCAATAAGAACGATGACATGATGTAGACAAGATCTATCTATGTAGGAATAGACCCCGTCGTTTTATCCTTAGTAGCAAGTAGCAACGATACATACATGTCGGTTCCCCTTCTGTCACTGGGATCAAGCACCGTAAGATCGAACCCACTACAAAGCACCTCTCCCCATTGCAAGATAAATAGATCAAGTTAGCCAAACAAAACCCAAATATCGAAGAAGAAATACGAGGCTATAAGCAATCATGCATATAAGAGATCAAAGAAACTCAAATAACTTTCATGGATATAAAAAGATAGATCTGATCATAAACTCAAAGTTCATCGATCCCAACAAACACACCACAAAAAGAGTTACATCATATGGATCTCCAAGACACCATTGTATTGAGAATTCAGCGAGAGAGAGGAAGCCATCTAGCTACTAACTAAGGACCCGAAGGTCTACAAATAACTACTCACGCATCATCGGAGAGGCACCAATGGAGGTGGTGAACCCCATCTGAGATGGTATCTAGATTGGATCTGGTGGTTCTGGACTCTGCGGCGGCTGTAATTGATTTTTGTCGACTCCCCTAGGGTTTCTAGAATATTGGGGTATTTATAGAGCAAAGAGGCGGTCCGGGGGGCACCCGAGGTGGGCACGAGAATGTATCCAGTGCAACAAGCGAACTCGTGCTACGGATGCACCAGCTGCACATGACCCGTCAGATTAGAATGAGAGGGACAGGATCCATCTACAACGTGGGCTGGTGGTACATTTTGCAAAGGGAACCTTGCAGTATTATTGAATGCTACAAACAGTACTGCCCTATCCTGTACAGATGTACCAGTCTATCCATTACAGCTCAAGGAGCCAAGGTATGTGCACTGTACTTAGTTCTTATACTTCCTCCGTCCCAAAATTCTTGTCTTAGATTCGTCTAGATATGGATGTATCTAATACTAAAACGTGAATTGATACATCCATATTTAGACAAATCTAAGACAAGAATTTTGGGAAGGAGGGAGTATTACTCATGGGCAGCCATATTGGTTCTTCTGGTTCCTCAGTTTCCCCAATTCCTTTGAACCCATTTCATAAATTGAGCAGTATGGGCGCCTAATTTATGTTCGAGATGCAGCCATAATGCTAAAATACATCACTAATTACATTCTGTAGAGTGGAAAAGAGATGTGCTATGTCTGCTCTGATCCTTCTCCTGTATAGACCTATCATGTACTTTGCTAAATTTATAATAAAGTTGTAAATGAATGACTGAACATGTATGTGAAAAATGATTACCTGTGAGCCCGCGTAAATGGCAAGAGTTTGTTCGTAACTACTTTGTTATGTGATGTTAATTACTACTTTTTCCTGTGATCCGTACACGCATTATTTTTTTGTGAAAAATTATTACCCGGGAGCTCACATTTGCAGGTGTTTTGTTGAAGCATGCATATGTTTGGTTTATCCGGTTCTATATAAATATTATATGTAACTTGAATGAGCATTACTATTAGCTTCAGGAACTTGATTGCATGACCCGAAAAGGGAATTGTGTCGGGGGTTTGGTGCGACATATGCCAACGGATGGCTTATCATGGTGGGGGCGAGTAGAACGTCGCCGGTGCCTGGAAACGGGATGAGGCGAAGACATGCACGCCGGCGAATCTTACCCAGCTTCGGGGCTCTCCGGGGAGATAATACCCCTACTGCTGCTCTGCGGGGTCTCCGCATGATCACTATGGCCAAAGTGTTTACACGGTTGCTCCTTGAGCTGTTTTCTGGTGGTAGGAGAGGGCAAGGCTAGCTCTCTCCCTTCTATATGATCTGGTCTAGAGATAATGGGTTCCAACCCTTTGCATGTGTGCCCTGGGGGGTTTATATAGGCCTACCCCCCAGGGATACAATGGTAATCCGGCTAGGCGTGGGCCCAGCCGTTAGTGTCTCTGGCCTCCGTCTTCTCTGCCGACCGCTGGGGCCTGCCGACTGGCCTGGTACGGAGCCGACAGCCCGCGTCCGCCGCGGGCGGGTCTTGCCGGCTGCTACTTATTGTAGTCGCGCTTCTGATGACGCGGGCTTGATCATGAGGTCATGGCAACAGCCCCGCCGCCTGTCGGGCGATCACTGTTGCCTCTCCCCATCACATCTTGATTAATGGCGCGTGGGCCCCGGGGGAGGGCTCGGCCGACTCCCCCGGGCCGACTCCCGACGGGTCCGACTGGTGGTTCTCCTGCCGTCTCCCGAGGTCTCACTGACTGGTGGGGCCTGCTGCCTCCAGGCCGTACAGACAAGCCGTCATGGGTGCCGGATTTGGCCCTGCGGTGCTGACGTCAGGGCCGGCATGGCAACAGTGCCACGCTGCATGGAGATCTACCGGGCTATGGCGTGCTGTGGCCATGCCTGCCCTTGGTGAGTGGCGGGGGTGGGCTTCACTGTAGCCACGCCCCTGCCTTGTCCACTTTGATTAGGTCATGGGGTTTGTTGGAGTCGCTGGCCGACTCCCCAAAGCCGGCTTCTCTGGAAGTCATCCCTGGGACTCGGCTGTGAGCGGGCAGTCGGCCGTCTTGTCGTCAACTCCTCAGGAGGCGGCTCTTTGTCCTGGGGTCTTGAGGGGCGCAGCCTGCCCTGATGTCTTGAAAGGTTCTGGGACCCGGGTTGGCCTACCCGTGGACCATTACTCCAACAGTAGTCCCCGAAGCTGGTGAGGCGCCACGAACGATCGGCCGAGAAGCCTCAGCAGTTTCTCTTTCCGGGTGCTCAACACATGGTCTTTGATTGACTTCTGTCGGGCCGACTATAAGCACTAGGACTTTCTCAACTCGGACTCACTCAATTCCGACTCGCTCAGTATTTTGAACGTCGCAGTGGGATTTAAGTGGCGTGCTAGCTAAGCCTCCTGGTCGTCGCCCGTTCTAGGCCTGTCACGCGAGGGCACGTGGCTAGGCCATCCTGCCAGCCTACGTGCGCAACGGGACAGGCCCATAGGCGGGGCCCGCCACTACCGTGCCTCGGTGCCCGAGCAGATCCGCTGCGGCCCTGGTGGACGGTTGGGATTCCCATGAAGTTACTGCGCAGTAACTTTACGTGGATCGTGGGGGTCGTGGGGTTGTGGGCACAGTAAATCCCCACATCCGCCCCCTCGGCTTCGCAGCCCACGGGGCTATAAGTAGGGGGAAGAGGGGGGCACGCGCGCCCCTCCTTCACACTACTCCTCGTTCTCTTCCTCCTTGTTGTTCCTCGCTCTTCGCTCCTTCCTCTTCTCTTCTTCGCTCTGTCGCGCGCCCAAGCTCCGGTGAATGCTGCGGCGACAGCTCGCGATTAGTTCTTCCTCCGCCGTCGCGCCTCCCCCAGTGCGCTCCGGCACCTGGGACGGCTTGGAAGTTCATGAAGACCATATCGAGTTCCTCTGCCGGACTCGTCGGCTCCCCGGCGAGGATCACGTGCAGGTGCGTCTTGCGCCGAAGGGGGGGATTTCCCCCGCACCGCAGGAGGGCGATCGGATCATCTTCCGCTCGCACTGCCTGCGCGGGTTGGGGCTGCCGGCGAGCAGTTTCTTCCACCTCACCCCCGACGCAGTGGTGCTGATGTCCGCCTTCGTGGCCATGTGCGAAGGCTTCCTCGGAGTCCTCCCCACCCTCGAGCTCTGGGGGGAGTTCTTCTTCTCCAAGCTCGGCACCCAGGCTGTGGGCGTGCCGGCTTAGTGTGGCGCTTTCATCGTCGTGCGAAGGTCGGGGGCCGACAATCCCTTCCCCTCCATCTCGCTGATCAAGTCGGTGAAGATGTGGCAGAGATCCTACTTCTACGTCAAGAACGCCTCGGCGAGAGGGGACTGGGTCAACTTGCCGGCTTTCGAAGCCGGCCCGCCGGCTGGACGACTGCCCAACTGGTCATACCGGGCGAAGTCGCTGACGCCTGCGGGAGCCGGCGCCATCATGTGACTCCGAGTGCTGACGCGGTCGGATGGTCTGACTGGTCCGGACCTGCTGGCCGCCTTTGTTTCGCGTCGAGTTCTCCCACTCCAAGGCCGCCCCCATATGATATGCCAGATGTGCGGGCACCGCGACCCAAGTCGGATGTGCACCAAGGACATGCCTCACGAAGAGGTGGCCTTCATGGTGAACTACCTCTCAGACAGCAGGCTCCTGGAGGATTGGCGGTTCGGCAAGGAGCCGTATTCCCACGCCAACCCCCCGCCCGTGGTGAGTCGCCTTTCCTTTCTTTCTTTGAATTGTCTTCTTCTTGCAGAGTTTTGTTTTGACCAGCCAGCTTTGGTTAGAATCCCCTCCTCCACCCACCAGCCGGCACCTCGGGGCCGGCCCGCGAGTTCCTCGCCGACCGGGCGGAGAGCGACGTCGACGACCCCGATCTAGGGGCTGCGGCTTTGGAGGACGACACCGAGGGAGGAGGAGGGACAGCAGGCGACTTCAGGCCTTCGGCCACTTTCGCCGACTGGCCTGACGACGACGCCGAGGGAGAAGTCGCCCCTCGCCATCGGCCAGGAGCCAGCCAACCTGGCGCGGGCTCCTCTGGCGCCGGGCGCTCCTCGGGCGCAGGGCCATGCCAACCTTGTTCGGCAGTCGGCCGAAGAAGCCCAAGGGTTCGGCTGCGGCGACCCGACGGGACGAGGCGGCCGCGAAGGCCATCCGCTTCCGTAAGGAAGTGAAGAAGCTGCCATTGGTCTCCGCGTAAGTATTCTGTCTTCAAAGTTTTATTCTTTCTTTGTGACTTTGTCTAAGTCTCTGCTTGCCCCTCTTGCTTCAGGGCTCCCCTCTCCCTTGAGAGGGTCACCGCCACCTCCGTCATGGGGTCAGCAGAGACATCCGCCACCACTCGGCGGATTGACCCCGCTGCCGACCTACGGGAGGTGACGAAGCGGAATGCGCAGGAGAACCACAATGAAGAAGAGGCCCTCCACCTGGAGAAGGCGGAGGCCGACAGGGCGGAGGACTCCACCAAGAAAAAACTGGCGGAGGCCGAAGCCGCCGCCGCGGCGAAGCAGCAGGCCGAGGAAGCGCACGCCGCCAATCGGTGGTTCTCGTTACCCCGTTGAACTCTGCGCCGCCGCCTCCGGAGTTCATGGGGCAGACTGGGGAAGCCGGCGGGGAGAACCCCGTCGTGGAGGGGGAGGGCGGCAACCCCTCTACACCGGATGAGAATGTTCTGCCGCCGCCTCCGCCGCCGTGTGATGGTGCGCAGGGCGGGCAGCCGGTGGGGCCTCCGGTGCCGCCGACCGAAGACGAGGCCGTGGCGAGGCTACTTCTTCAAGTCGGCTCGCCAATGCGCCGCCGTCTGGAGAAGGCGCCTTCGGCACCCCGCCCCCTGGAAGCCGGCAACGCCAGCTCGGCGATCCCAGACGCCGAGGCGACAAGCGCTGCGCCTACTGGGTGGGTGCGAGGAGGCGGCACAGGGCCGCTGAACCAGGCGCTCCTGGATGTCTAGGCGAAGCTTCGCGCTGAGGGCGACGCTCTCCAGAGTTGCACCAAGGCATTCCTGGCGTCGCGGGAAGCCGTCCGGGTATGTTTTTTCCCTTTGGTCTTTGTTTTTCTTGTTTCTCTCTGTGGGGGGGTGCCAGCGCACCCACTGGGTGTAGTCCCCGAGTTTCGCGCTGGCTGCTGAGCAGGCAGCTCGGAACTCCAATTGATGAACTTTGGGTGTTAACTTTTGTCTGAAACATTCGTCGCAGGATTACCACAACCTCCACGTCACTGCCTTCAACCATAATGTTGAAGAGCTAGGCAAGCGGACCGCCGATCTGTCGGAGAGCCGGAGTAAGTTCTTTTCCTTCTCTGCAGGGGCGCACTGGCACACCCGCGGGCTGTAATCCCCAAGATTCAGGCCGACTGCTGAGCAGTCGGGCCGGATCTCCCCGGCGACCTTCTTTACTGATGACTTGACGCCTTCTTTCTTTCTTCTTGTCAGGGGCCAACGCTGCTCTTCAGCAGCAGCTGAGCGATGCCAACTCCGCTTTGCGCGCCAAAGAGGAGGAGTGCGGCAAGCTCTCCATGGAGCGCGATCTGCTGGCCACTCAATTGGCAGAGCAGAAGGAGCTGCTTGTGAAGACGCAGAGGGAGGCGGAGGAGACGGAAACCGCCCTCCTGGCCGAGTTCACGAGCGAGCGCTCCTCCTAGTCTAACAAGGAGGCGCTGCTGTCCTCCGGCTTCCACGAGTTTGAAGACATCGTAGATGGCGAGTTTCCTTATTTTCTTTCTTCGAGTTGCCGACTTAAATCGTGCCGACTCCTGGTTTTTGACTTGCTTCTTCGTTTCTTCGTGTCTTTGCAGACTTCTTCCCTGGGCAGTCGCAGGACACCATCCAAGCCATCGAGGCTGACCATGAAGGTCGGAGGGCGGAGGGCGCAGAGATTGCTACCGATGCCCCCCGAAATCTTGACGAGCACATCCTGAGCATCGAGGCTCGCCTTCGGCCGGCTCACCGGATGCTGTGCCGGCTTCAGCGTGTCGGTGCACCCCCAGCCTGACGGCCGACTGGCTGGAGGTCACGGCTGGTCGTCTTGAGGCCTGGAAGGGCTCTAAGGCCCGAGCTGGAGCGCGTCGGGCCTTGGAGTTCGTCAAGGCATGGTATCCGGGGCTGGACCTAGACCGGCTGGCCATGCTTCGGTCGGAGGCCTAGCCAGAGCTGACAGCCGCGGAAGACGCCCTTGTCAAGCGAGCTGCGGCGATCGCTGAGTACACCGACACCAGCATCTTCGTCCCCGAGCGGTCTGAAGACGGCGAGGAGGTACCGCCGGAGTGGTTTGGGATGAACCCAGACTACGGCGAGGACTCGGCGGAGGTGATTGGCTCTAGCGTCGAGGAAGAGGGCGAGGCAGAGGACGGAGGCGAGGCGGAGGCACCAGAAGACGGAGCAGACGGCCAGCCTCAGCTTGACCGTGCCTCCAGCAACGAGCCGCATGCGACCGACCCGACTACCGCCGGAGGCGATCAAGCCGAGACTAGCTAGCCGGCCGCCCCGATGCCTGGCGCTGGCGCCTCCTCCGACCCTCCGAATCCATCTGCTGCTTCCTGAGCTGCCGTTGTATCTTTGTTTTGTCTGCTTTAGTAGTCTTTGAAGAACTTGTTAATTCGCACAATTCCACCCGCGGGGTGTATTTTGAACCTCTGCTCAAAAATTCGGCCAAGGGCCTATGTTATGTAAATATATTTATCTGAGTTCTATCTTTTCTTGCTCAATGCTCTTTTGGCTTTTTTCCTTTGCCGCTTTCTCTTAGTTGCCTGCCTTGCCAATCGGATAGCCGCTCTGCGGACTGTCGCTGGATCAAGTGCTAGGCTACTTTGGGAAAGCAAGTACTTAGCCGTTTTCAAGATTTTTTGAGCAAGTTAGATAGAAGACGGCAATCCGACTACCCGAGAGTCGGTTTGCGAGAAAGGCTGGAAGCCATCTTGAGCTATGTTTTATGCTTTGAGTCCTTAGCCATTTTTCATGCGAATGCCCATTCTAACCTACTGCTGCCCACCGTACAGTCGTTCTGCGAGCTCCGGCTTCTGACAGGAGACGGTTTGGGCGTTTACACACTACTTGTCTGACTGCAGGAAGCATTTCATAGTGCAAGGCGGCAAGTCCCCAGGCCGGCTTGTCGAGCTCGGTGCCAAGCGACATAAAAAGGAGTAACATACTCGCAGTCATAATTTTTATCATACAGACAAAAGAGGGCAGTCCCAGAGCTCGCCTCAGGGGGCCCGAAGTCTTGGTGCTTTAATGTCAGGACCCCGACTCGATGCCACATAGGTCTAGCATGTAACACCTCATATCACTTTGCGGCCTCATGCACGGTATTCCCACGGGTGTCGCCTTACCTTTGCCCGGGACCGTTTGCGCCTTTTGGCACACGTATATGATAGTGTCGCTAGTACCCATATGATAAGGAGCCCGGGCTGACATGGCTAGTCGTAAACCCAAAGTGGCACAGACTTACAGGGACAGGCATCCATGACCCAGCAACGAACGTGTCGGTCATCAGCAAGTGGGTCCGGGCTGTAGCACTGGGCTATCAGGACTCCGGTAAACCGGGCTGTAGCAGGCTAGCAGGACTCCGGTACTCAATGCGTGACATTTCCCCGAAGGGACAGACACAGGAACGAAGAAGGACACATGCCAGCCAGCCTAAGTGTTCCAGAGCAGTAGCAAGCTACCATGGCTCAGTGGTAACACTAGGAGACATTTCCTGGTAAGAGAGGCTACTAAGGATAAACAACTAGATAGTCAGGTCCCACACATACCAAGCATTTCAATCATACACACAATATGCTCGATATGTGCAAATACAACAAGGCATCACAACATGACTCTACGACACAAGTACTTTATTTAAGGCTCAGAGAGCCATACATAACATACACATAGGTACGGGTCACACGACCCAGCATTCAAGTCATACAGTCATACAAACCAGCAGCGAAAGTAACTTGTCTGAGTACAGACAACTAGTAAAATAAAAGAGGCTTGGAAAGCCTAGCTATACTACGTGGTCCTTCACAAGCTCAGGATCACCACCTGGGCCTTAGCCTACTCATTGATGTCAACGTCTACGAAGAACCCATCAGAAGGGGTTGCAGCGTCTTCTATAAAAAATGTAGATTATAGCAACATGAGTACAAAGGTACTCATCAAGACTTACATCAGATCCTACATACATGCACATTATCAAGAAGGGTTGGTGGAGTTATTGCAGCAAGCCAGCTTTGACTCTTGGCTAGGCTATCCTACGAGACTCGAACTTGAAATGGTTTTGCGCACACGAGTCCACTACTCACCACTTCAATACACTACCGAGGATCCACCTCCATCTTCCTACGGAAGAGCCATCCTCGGCACTCACACTTATCTTGAGGCTTTTAGTAGTTTCCATTTACTTGTCTATGAACTGTATAGGCAACCAAGTAGTCCTTTACCGCGGACGCGGCTATTCGAATAGATCATGATAACCCTGCAGGGGTGTACTTCTTCATACACGCTCTCACCACTTACCGTCGTTTACACGACATGTACTCGGCAACCTTCAAGCGGAGGCCCAACGTGGGTGTCGGCCACGACCTACCTAATCACCTAAGTCTCTAGTCCAGGTTTATCGCCTATTCGGGTTCCATCCATGAGGAGATCCGGCCGAGGTTTCGCTCACAGCCCCAAACGATGTGAACAGGGTTCCCGAGATACCTAACGGGTATTTGGTACACCGTGCCACGTACCTACCGCATCACAGCCCACCCCTACGGTCAGCGCTGTCCATGGCCTCCAGTAGGCTACAAACACCAGAAACTACTTGCAACTCCTGGACAGAGAACTAGGGTGAATAAGAAGTCGAGAGGGTCCATTGGTTTCGGGCCCAATGCATGGTAGTAGCTGAATCTTAAATCACACATACAGATCTCAGTGCTTAAGGTCGGCTTCAATGAAACAACCCACCATGTACTCCTACATGGCCTCTCATCGATACCTTTACCAAATCATGTTCACCACACCACTTTCATTACCGACATAATCAGTTCACTCTAGTCCATCACCCAGATGAACCAGACCTGACACGACTCTAAGCATAGTAGGCATAGCAAGGTAGGAACAACACATACATATGTCTCAAACAACTCCTACACATGCTAGTGGGTTTCATCTAGTTACTGTGGCAATGACAGGTCATGCAGAGGAAATGGGTTCAACTACCGTAACACACAGCAGTTTGAAACGCGTTGTCTTAATGAAGTAAAAGAGAGCAGGAGCGAGAACATGGGATTGTATCGATATGATCAAATGGTTGGTTGCTTGCCTGATGGTTCGATGCACTGATACGGTTCTTCGTTAGGGTAATCACGGTACTCCTCGGAGGCACAACTTGCCGCAAAGAACACCGATACACAACTATCACCAAACAATGTGCAACAATATGATGCATGCATGAAACATGGCAATATGAGTGTGTTGGGCTAATGCAACTAAGACCAGAAGGGTTTGAACCAATTTGAATCAAAGATTCAAATTTCAAACTCATACATGGCCCTTTAAAGTGTTTTTCCTTGTTCTGCATTAAACATCAAGTTAACTTGTTTAATCATGCATGAGAATAGTACAGGTGGATAGATCGGATTTTTCTGATCATTTTTCATATATAACTTGTCTGATTTGGAGTTACAGATTAAAAGTTACGAATTTTTGAAGTTTAAACTATATTCTGGAATTTCCTATATTAGATTAAATCCAGAAATTAATTTATTGCGTCAGCCTGACGTCAGTGTGACATCAGCAGGTCAACGGGACACGGTCCGGGTCAAACCTGACAGTGGGTCCCGCGTGTCAGTGTGATTAGTTTAGTTAAAGTTTAATTAAAACTAAACCTATTTAATTAACAGGGCTGGGCCCCACCTGTCATTGACTCAGGAGAGTCAACCAGGGCCCACCCGTGGTCAAACCCAGGTCGGCTGCACCGGTGTTTAGCCGCCGGCGAGCCCGACGCGGCGGCGAAAGTGGTTTTTGCCGTTCCGGCAACCAAACGAGCCGCGGAGGCCACCGGAGAGGAGCTGAGGACGAACCGCAGCTCTTGGTGGAGTCCGTTGGGGTCAGGGTGGCCGGAGTTGGCGCCGGCGACGACTTTGGCGGCCACCGGGTTTCGGCCGAAGTCGAACTTGACGCAAGAGGGGTCGGTGAGGTGCGGGGAGTAGCTAGTTAGGTGCTACGTGACGCGGTGAGCATGAAGGACACCGTGGAGTGGCCGGAGGACGACCGGGAGCACGTCGGCGACGAGCTCCGCGGCGGTGGGTGCGGTTGAGCTCTGGGAGGTCGCTACACGGCTCGGGAGCAAGAAAAGAAGGGAGGGGAAGATGGCTAAGCTCACGGGGAGTTCGACGAAGCCCTTGGTGCGGCCGGGGACGGACCGGAGCGACGACGGTGTTGAAGGGGATCTCCGGCGATGGCGGTTCGGTCGAGGTCGATGCGGTGGGCTCGGGCCTTGCGAGTGCTCGGGGCTCGGCTTGCTCGAAGGAGAGGAGGGTAGCGGAGCTCCTGGACACGGCGGCACGGCGTGGGGTTGACGGAGGGCGTGGCTACGGCGAGGGGGTGGCGGCGATGGCGTCGGCCATGGCGGGGGAGCGCGAGAGAGAGGGGTTGGGGGAGAATGGAGGTGTCCTGCGGGTTCACGGCGCTGCGTGGAGCTCATCCATCCGGCCCCGAGGCGAGGAGGTGGAGCAGGGCGGCAGCCAGCTGCGTGGCGCGCGCTGCGGTCGCCGTCGGGCACCTGCCTGCCTGCCTGGCCGGCAAGCAGCTCGCTGGAGCGGCGCTGGGCTGGGCCGGCAGGTGGGCCGGGTGCTGGGCGCCAGGTAAGGTTTTGTTATATTTTTTCTGTTTTCTGTTTTTTTAATACTTCTGCAACTTTGTTGAATTAATAAAAATACTTAGACAACTCCTAAAATCACCAAACTACTCCCGGTCCATAGTTGGATTATGTCCAACATGAAACATTTTAGTTTGGAGATATTTGACCATTTAAATATTTTATATAATTTTAAATGCCCAAATTCAAATATTTATGATTTAATTCAAAAACCCTAAGATGGCCTAGGAAAATGTGCATCACTTCTGGCAGAGGTTCTGAACCAAGACAAAAATGATGGGCATTTTAGAAGGGCATTTCAGGTTCATTGAAAAAGTTTTTAGTAAACCCTAGTTGGTTTCAGAGGGGGCTGGGGGTTCTGTCATCCCCATTTCAGGTTTCTGATGAAAGAGTAAACATGATGCAACACTCTAATGCATGAACTAGCTAGGGTGTGACAACTCACCCCCACTCAAAAGAATCTCGTCCCGAGATTTGGGTTCTTCCGGAAAGAGGGCGGGATACTCGAGTCGAAGACGATCCTCCCTTTCCCAAGTTGCTTCATCCGCAGAATGGTGCGACCATTGAACTTTGAGAAACTTGATATCATGACGTCGAGTGGTACGCTTGGCCTGATCGAGGATACGAATGGGGTACTCTCGATATGTGAGATTATCTTGGAGATCAAGCGTTTCGTGGTCCACTCCACGGATAGGATCCGAGAAGCAACGCCTGAGTTGAGAAACGTGGAAGACATCGTGGACTCTGGAGAGGTGCGGAGGTAGTTCCAACTGGTAGGCAACTTCTCCTCGTTTAGCGAGGATACGAAAAGGTCCAATGTAACGAGGAGCCAATTTGCCTTTGATACCGAAACGATGGGTTCCCTTTAGAGGAGTAACCCGAAGGTAAGCCTTCTCGTCAACCTCGAAAGTCATAGCCTTATGTTTTCGGTCATATTGACTCTTCTAACGAGATTGGGCTGTTTTCAACTTTTCACGAACGATGCGAACTTGCTCTTCTGCTTCCTGAATCATATCCGGGCCAAAGAATTGTCTTTCCCCGGTTTCTGACCAGTTAAGGGGTGTTCGACACCGTCGTCCATAGAGAACTTCAAAAGGGGCTTTACCCAAGCTAGATTGATAGCTGTTGTTGTAAGCGAATTCAGCAAATGGAAGGCACTTCTCCCAATCCATTCCGAATGAGATAACAGAGGCTCGAAGCATGTCTTCTAGAATCTGGTTGACGCGTTCTACCTGACCACTCGATTGAGGGTGAAAAGCGGTGCTAAAGGAAAGGCGGGTTCCCATAGCATTTTGGAAACTTTCCCAAAATCGACAGGTGAAAAGACTTCCTCGGTCCGAGTTAATTTCCAAAGGAACACCATGGAGAGACATGATTCGGGAGATGTATAAGTCTGCCAACTGACTAGCGGTTATACTCTCACGAACAGGTAAGAAATGGGCTACCTTGGAGAGACGATCGACCACGACGAAGATAGCATTATTCCCTTTCTTGGTCCTGGGAAAACCGGTAATGAAATCCATACCAATTTTATCCCATTTCCATTCAGGAATGGCTAGGGGTTGAAGGGTGCCAGCAGGCCGTTGATGCTCTTCTTTTACACGACGGCAGACGTCGCAATTAGCAATATACTGAGCAATTTATCTCTTCATCCTAGTCCACCAGAACCTCTGGCGTAGGTCCTGATACATCTTGGTACTACCGGGATGAATGGAGAGAGGAGATTCATGAGCTTCCTTAAGGATCAACCGTCTCAGGTTTCGCACCTTGGGAACCACTAGTCGATTCCCAAAGTATACGACCCCTTGATCATCAATGGAGAAACAATTCGCAACTCCTTTCTTGATGTTTCTCTTGATGCGGGAAATTCCCGGATCTACCTTCTGTGCTTTGATGATCTGATCTGTAAGGGTAGGTTTCGCCACCAAGGTGGAAAGAAAACCTTGAGGAACAATGTGAAGGTTAAGCTTCCGAAATTCCTCATGGAGAAGCGGTTGACTTTGTTGTAACATCAGGTTGTTACAATAAGATTTACGACTTAGCGCATCAGCCATGACGTTGGCTTTCCCTGGGGTGTAAGTTATTCCTAAGTCAAAATCTGTGATCAACTCAACCCAACGTCTTTGCCTGAGATTCAAATCCGGTTGGGTGAAGATGTACTTCAAACTTTGGTGATCAGTGAATATTTCGCAACGATTACCAAGGAGATAATGTCACCAGGTTTTAAGTGCATAGACTACTGCTGCAAGCTCTAGATCATGAGTAGGATAATTCTCCTCATGTGGGTGCAATTGCCGGGAAGCGTAAGCAATTACGTGTCGATCTTGCATGAGAATGCAACCTAGTCCTTGTCGCGAGGCGTCGCAGTAGATAACAAAGTCCTTGGATAAGTCTGGCGGTACTAGCACGGGAGCAGAAGTCAGGCGTCTTTTCAGTTCCTGAAAGCTGAGCTCACATTGTGGAGTCCATTCGAACTTTTTATCTTTCTTGAGGAGTTCGGTTAGAGGTTTAGCAACTTTGGAGAAGTTCTCGACAAAGCGACGGCAATAGCTCGCTAAGCCCAGAAAACTCCGAACTTGCTTGACCGACTCAGGTGGAGTCCAATTAAGGACGGCTTGAACTCGCTCAGGGTTAACAGCAATACCTTTACCAGATATTACATGACCCAGATAGGTCACTTCTGACAACCAAAATTCACATTTAGAGAATTTGGCATAAAGACGATGCTCTCGAAGTTTCTTCAGCACTAGCCTTAGATGTTCGGCATGTTCTTCCTTATTCTTGGAGTAGATGAGTATATCATCGAGAGAAACCACGACAAATTTATCCAAATACTCCATGAAGATTGAGTTCATTAACCGAGAAAAGGTGGCTGGAGCGTTGGTTAAACCGAAGGACATGACAGTGTACTCGTATTGGCCATAATGAGTAACAAAGGCCGTTTTAGGAATGTCCCCGTTCCTGATTTTGATTTGATGGTAGCCCAACCTCAAATCCATTTTGGAGAAGATTGAGGATCCAGCGAGCTGATCATACAGGTCGTTGATCCTGGGGAGCGGATATTTGTTCTTGATTGTGACCAAATTGATAGGTCGATAATCTACAACCATCCGGTCCGTACCATCCTTCTTCTTGACGAAGAGGACGGGGCAAGCCCACGGAGATGAACTAGGTCGGATGA
The DNA here is from genome assembly GCF_018294505.1 of Triticum aestivum. Taxonomy (NCBI): domain Eukaryota; kingdom Viridiplantae; phylum Streptophyta; class Magnoliopsida; order Poales; family Poaceae; genus Triticum; species Triticum aestivum. The sequence goes on along the minus strand of NC_057809.1, from coordinate 59,266,741 downwards.
AACCCTTTTTCAAGGACTCATCGAGTTGTTTCTTAAGCTTGGCTAGTTCTAGTGGTGCCATCTTATAGGGTCTTCTAGCAATCGGGACGGTTCCTGGAATGAGGTCTATTACGAACTCCACATCCCTGTCAGGTGGAACACCTGGCAATTCCTCTGGGAAGACATCCGGGAAGTCACGGACTACCGGAACGTCCTCAAGGTCTGGTAAAGGGCTGGCGTTAAGAGAATATAACTGTCGCTTGGCTAATCGGGTCAAGACATTGACTATCTTCCCCGAAGGATGGGTGAGTTGAACAGTCCTAGAGAAGCAATCAATTTTGGCATGATGGGCTGACATCCAGTCCATACCCAAGATGATATTAATATCTGAAGATTTAAGAGCTATCAAAGATGCAAGGAAAACAAGTCTGTCGACTTGGATTTCATTTCCATGACTTACCCTAGAGGTTTGCCATTTGGATCCCGGAGTTTGAATTACCATAGAGGATGGCATGTCACAGAATGCGGTGTTACGCAAGCGAGCATAGTTCTCGGATATGAATGAATGAGATGCTCCTGTATCGAAAAGAACAGATGCCAGGTGGCAATTAACAAGGAGCGTACCGAGAACGATGTTGGGATCCTCTTGAGCTTCTTCGGCAGAGATACAGTTGACATGGCCACGTGTAGCGGTGGCCGGCTTGGCGTGGAACACTTTCCCTGTTGGCTTGCCATAGCCAACAGCTTTAGCAGATTGGTTGGGGTTGGTCTGGGGACACTCGCACATATAGTGGCCAGATTCCCCACACTTAAAGCAAGTCACAGAACTGGTACGTGGAGGAGCATTGTTGGTTGGACCACCATAGGGCTTGGCTGGTGCAGACTGTTGAACGGGGCGAGGCGCCTGGAAGGATGGCCTCGGTGTGAACCTGGGTGGCAGGGCAGTGTTGGGCACCCACACGCGGCGCTTCTGAGAGCCAGCACCGGATGAGGAACCCACGTCACGGCCATGCTTGCGTGTTGCGTCATAATCAGACTGACCAGTCTCAGCACTGATGGCCTTGTTAACAAGCTTCTGGAAAGATGTGCACTCATGCAGACGGAGGTCGCGGCGAAGCTCAGGACTAAGTCCCTTACGGAACCTTGCTTGCTTCTTGGCATCAGTAGAAACTTCCTCAGTGGCATATCGTGCGAGGTTACCGAACTCCCTGCTGTAAGCATCCACAGAGAGTCGGCCTTGAGTGAAACTGCAAAATTCCTCACGTTTACGGTCCATGAGACCCTCCGGAATGTGATGTTCACGGAAAGCCTCGCTGAATTCAGCCCAAGTAGTGACATGGCCCGCTGGGCGCATAGCTCCATAATTCTCCCACCATAGACTGGCGGGGCCTTCAAGATGATATGCAGCAAAGGTGACCTTGTCAGCCTCAGCTACCAGCGCGGAACGCAGTTTGTGAGAGATACTGCGAAGCCAGTCATCAGCGTCGAGAGGCTCGACGGAGTGGTGGAACGTGGGTGGATGTAACTTGATCAAATCACTGAGTGACACCAAGTTATTTCTCTGATGGCGTGATGTGTTCTGTTCAATACGCTCCAACAAACGGTTGGTCTCCCGCTTGTTTCTCTCGGCTTCCAGCATAACTTCGGCTAGGGAAGGAGGATGAGGCAGATTTGCATTCCTGACTTCACTGCCTTCGGTCTGCTCTTGAGGAGCAGGGTTATTGCGCGTGTTGACCATCCTAGGTAAACAAGACAATGATTTAGTCAGAATGATAAGATTCTGACATACGATACAGAATGTAAGGAATAACTCGGAATGCAAGATGATCATCCGTATGACATGGTAGATACAGAAACTGCTTCTTTTATTCCATCGTCATACACACCATACAAGGTTTAGTACAAGACCAAACAAGGTACTATTACGGTGAAAAGAGGATTACGTCTCATCGGAGGCATCCCAAGATCCTATACATTATTTTTCTACACCTCTGGAAGGCGGTACAAACTAGGTCATATCCCACGAGTCACGCAGGACGATAGACGACACAGCTAGTACGAACTAGTGATACTACCACTAACTCAGACCGATCTGTAGTAGTCCTCGTAGAAGTCACCTCCATAGCCTGGAAGCTCAACATGATCATCCGGAAACAGACGATCTCGCGGAGCTTGTGGACCATAGGGGCTAGGATGAGGTCTTGGACCAACAGACGGTGGCCTGCGGGGACCACGAGGTGGGGTGATGCCTCCTACATCACGCCAACCCATCACGTCTGGCAGAGCAGATCTCACAGGATAGAGATCGCGCATATCCGAATATCCAGCTTGCACCGCCGGTGCAAACCGAGTCAACGTGGCCCAATGGTCAGCACGGGTATTGAAGAGCTCTAGCCTCAAGGCCCGATTTTCACGGTCCTTATCCTCGAGCATCTCAGCAGTGGTGCGAGTCCGTGAATCCTCCTGAGTGGGGTCAGCATAGATAGCCTGGAGATACCCTTGTGCTGCCGGAAGTGATCCTGGCATATACCGGAAATCAGAGTCCCGAAATAGGCCAGACCTGACTCGCATGATGGTCATCATAGAGTAGGCGGCATCCTGCACGACCATCTCAATAGTAACCCCTAGTCCATAGGAGCAGTGAAGGGGCTTGGTGGATCCAGGATAAGATGGAAATATCCTGACAGTGCAGAGATACTGGCTTTGATTAAAGTCTCGAAATTGCTCCTCGACCGTGTACTCAGGATACCAATGGTATCAAGCCTCAGTCATTACCCTAACCAACATGGCGGTATGGCCGGGTACATCTAGGCATCGAGTCAGGCGAACCACTTGATTGAGGTCGCGAGTGGCCATCTGAAAGCACAACCATAATGCAAAGGCATTAGAATTTCTAGCAAAATTTCGGTAGCATAACAGCTGTAAATGCTCAAGAAGGATTTTGAGACATTTGACAAAGGATTTCATACACACTCAACATCATCATATCAAAGTTCTGAGTCCAACCTAACAACATAATATGGTAGTAGAACTGAACTAGGCTTGTATCCATCAAACCTATAAGGTACTACTGATTAGTAACACGTGAACCTGATAGAGAGAAAAGATCCTAATTCCTTAACCCCCGATGGAAGAATAGACTAACTCAGATCAGAATGTCATAAGATAAAGGAGTAAAAAGAGCCTTACGTTCCAACCCACAAACAATTCCCCTACATATAACTAAAGAATTTCTAGACTCAACATCGACCAGTTTGGCTTGGAGAACCTACAGGCAGTCCGGCTCTGATGCCAACGCTGTCAGGACCCCGACTCGATGCCACATAGGTCTAGCATGTAACACCTCATATCACTTTGCGGCCTCACGCACGGTATTCCCACGGGTGTTGCCTTACCTTTGCCCGGGACCGTTTGCGCCTTTTGGCACACGTATATGATAGTGTCGCTAGTACCCATATGATAAGGAGCCCGGGCTGACATGGCTAGTCGTAAACCCAAAGTGGCACAGACTTACAGGGACATGCATCCATGACCCAGCAACGAACGTGTCGGTCATCAGCAAGTGGGTCCGAGCTGTAGCACTGGGCTATCAGGACTCCGGTAAACCGGGCTGTAGCGGGCTAGCAGGACTCCGGTACTCAATGCGTGACATTTCCCCGAAGGGACAGACACAGGAACGAAGAAGGACACATGCCAGCCAGCCTAAGTGTTCCAGAGCAGTAGCAAGCTACCATGGCTCAGTGGTAACACTAGGAGACATTTCCCGGTAAGAGAGGCTACTAAGGATAAACAACTAGATAGTCAGATCCCACACATACCAAGCATTTCAATCATACACACAATATGCTCGATATGTGCAAATACAACAAGGCATCACAACATGACTCTACGACACAAGTACTTTATTTAAGGCTCAGAGAGCCATACATAACATACACATAGGTACGGGTCACACCACCCAGCATTCAAGTCATACAGTCATACAAACTAGCAGCGGAAGTAACTTGTCTGAGTACAGACAACTAGTAAAATAAAAGAGGCTTGGAAAGCCTAGCTATACTACGTGGTCCTTCACAAGCTCAGGATCACCACCTGGGCCTTAGCCTACTCATTGATGTCAACGTCTACGAAGAACCCATCAGAAGGGGTTGCAGCGTCTTCTGTAAAAAATGTAGATTATAGCAACATGAGTACAAAGGTACTCAGCAAGACTTACATCAGATCCTACATACATGCACATTATCAAGAAGGGTTGGTGGAGTTATTGCAGCAAGCCAGCTTTGACTCTTGGCTAGGCTATCCTACGAGACTCGAACTTGAAATGGTTTTGCGCACATGAGTCCACTACTCACCACTTCAATACACTACCGAGGATCCACCTCCGTCTTCCTACGGAAGAGCCATCCTCGGCACTCACACTTATCTTGAGGCTTTTAGTAGTTTCCATTTACTTGTCTATGAACTGTATAGGCAACCAAGTAGTCCTTTACCGCGGACGCGGCTATTCGAATAGATCATGATAACCCTACAGGGGTGTACTTCTTCATACACGCTCTCACCACTTACCGTCGTTTACACGACATGTACTCGGCAACCTTCAAGCGGAGGCCCAACGTGGGTGTCGGCCACGACCTACCTAATCACCTAAGTCTCTAGTCCAGGTTTATCGCCTATTCGGGTTCCATCCATGAGGAGATCCGGCCGAGGTTTCGCTCACAGCCCCAAACAATGTGAACAGGGTTCCCGAGATACCTAACGGGTATTCGGTACACCGTTCCACGTACCTACCGCATCACAGCCCACCCCTACGGTCAGTGCTGTCCACGGCCTCCAGTAGGCTACAAACACCAGAAACTACTTGCAACTCCTGGACAGAGAACTAGGGTGAATAAGAAGTCGAGAGGGTCCATTGGTTTCGGGCCCAATGCATGGTAGTAGCTGAATCTTAAATCACACATACAGATCTCAGTGCTTAAGGTCGGCTTCAATGAAACAACCCATCATGTACTCCTACATGGCCTCTCATCGATACCTTTACCAAATCATGTTCACCACACCACTTTCATTACCGACATAATCATTTCACTCTAGTCCATCACCCAGATGAACCAGACCTGACACGACTCTAAGCATAGTAGGCATAGCAAGGTAGGAACAACACATACATATGGCTCAAACAACTCCTACACATGCTAGTGGGTTTCATCTAGTTACTGTGGCAATGACAGGTCATGCAGAGGAAATGGGTTCAACTACCGTAACACATAGCAGTTTGAAACGCGTTGTCTTAATGCAGTAAAAGAGAGCAGGAGCGAGAACATGGGATTGTATCGACATGATCAAATGGTTGGTTGCTTGCCTGATGGTTCGATGCACTGATACGGTTCTTCGTTAGGGTAATCACGGTACTCCTCGGAGGCAGAACCTGCCACAAAGAACACCGATACACAACTATCACCAAACAATGTGCAACAATATGATGCATGCATGAAACATGGCAATATGAGTGTGTTGGGCTAATGCAACTAAGACCAGAAGGGTTTGAACCAATTTGAATCAAAGATTCAAATTTCGAACTCATACATGGCCCTTTAAAGTGTTTTTCCTTGTTCTGCATTAAACATCAAGTTAACTTGTTTAATCATGCATGAGAATAGTACAGGTGGATAGATTGGATTTTTCTGATCATTTTTCATATATAACTTGTCTGATTTGGAGTTACAGATTAAAAGTTATGAATTTTTGAAGTTTAAACTATATTCTGGAATTTCCTATATTAGATTAAATCCAGAAATTAATTTATTGCGTCAGCCTGACGTCAGTGTGACATCAGCAGGTCAACGGGACATGGTCCGGGTCAAACCTGACAGTGGGTCCCGCGTGTCAATGTGATTAGTTTAGTTAAAGTTTAATTAAAACTAAACCTATTTAATTAACAGGGCTGGGCCCCACCTGTCATTGACTCAGGAGAGTCAACCAGGGCCCACCCGTGGTCAAACCCAGGTCGGCTGCACCGGCGTTTAGCCGCCGGCGAGCCCGACGCGGCGGCGGAAGTGGTTTTTGCCGTTCCGGCAACCAAACAAGCCGCGGAGGCCACCGGAGAGGAGCTGAGGACGAACCACAGCTCTTGGTGGAGTCCGTTGGGGTCGGGGTGGCCGGAGTTGGCGCCGGCGACGACTTTGGCGGCCACCGGGGTTCGGCCGAAGTCGAACTTGACGCAAGAGGGGTCGGTGAGGTGCGGGGAGTAGCTAGTTAGGTGCTACGTGACGCGGTGAGCATGATGGACACCGTGGAGTGCCCGGAGGACGACCGGGAGCACGTCGGCGACGAGCTCCGCGGCGGTGGGTGCGGTTGAGCTCCGGGAGGTCGCTACACGGCTCGGGAGTAAGAAAAGAAGGGAGGGGAAGATGGCTAAGCTCACGGGGAGTTCGACGAAGCCCTTGGTGCGGTCGGGGACGGACCGGGGCGACGATGGCGTTGAAGGGGATCTCCGGCAACGGCGGTTCGGTCGAGGTCGATGCGGTGGGCTCGGGCCTTGCGAGCGCTCGGGGCTCGGCTTGCTCGAAGGAGAGGAGGGTAGCAGAGCTCCTGGACACGACGGCACGGCGTGGGGTTGACGGAGGGCGTGGCTACGGCGAGGGGGTGGCGGCGATGGTGTCAGCCATGGCGGGGGAGCGCGAGAGAGAGGGGTTGGGGGAGAATGGAGGTGTCCTGCGGGTTCACGGCGCTGCGTGGAGCTCATCCATCCGGCCCCGAGGCGAGGAGGTGGAGCAGGGCGGCAGCCAGCTGCGTGGCGCGCGCTGCGGTCGCCGTCGGGCACCTGCTTGCCTGCCTGGCCGGCAAGCAGCTCGCTGGAGCGGCGCTGGGCTGGGCCGGCAGGTGGGCCGGGTGCTGGGCGCCAGGTAAGGTTTTGCTATATTTTTTCTGTTTTCTGTTTTTTTAATACTTCTGCAACTTTGTTGAATTAATAAAAATACTTAGACAACTCCTAAAATCACCAAACTACTCCTGGTCCATAGTTGGATTATGTCCAACATGAAACATTTTAGTTTGGAGATATTTGAGCATTTAAATATTTTATATAATTTTAAATGCCCAAATTCAAATATTTATGATTTAATTCAAAAACCCTAAGATGGCCTAGGAAAATGTGCATCACTTCTGGCAGAGGTTCTGAACCAAGACAAAAATGATGGGCATTTTAGAAGGGCATTTCAGGTTCATTGAAAAAGTTTTTAGTAAACCCTAGTTGGTTTCAGAGGGGGCTGGGGGTTCTGTCATCCCCATTTCAGGTTTCTGATGAAAGAGTAAACATGATGCAACACTCTAATGCATGAACTAGCTAGGGTGTGACATTTAATACAAAAGGTAGCATGGTACATACTGCATCAACTATAAAATCTTTGGAGGAGATTTGCATTCCATGGTCGCTCTGTCTCCTTGCCGAAGTCGTCCCTCTTGCGCGCTTGGGGCTTCTGAGCGTCGATCAGGTAGTAGGAATCATTGCCCAGTACTTTGCTGATGATGAAAGGGCCTTCCCAAGGCGCCGACAGCTTGTGCTGGCCGGCTGTTCGCTGGATCAGCCGGAGCACAAGGTCGCCTTCTTGGAAAGATCTTGGCCTGACCTTCCTGTTGTGGTATCGGCGTAGGCTCTGCTGGTAGATGCTGGGCCGGCTGAGTGCCAACAGCCGGCCCTCTTCCAGCAAATCGACGCCGTCTTGTCGTGCTTCTTCTGCTTCCTCCTCGGTGTACATCGTGACTCGTGGGGAGTCGAACTCTATGTCCGTTCGGATGACAGCTTCGGCACCGTAGACGAGGAAGAAGGGCGTGAAGCCGGTTGACTTGTTTGGAGTCGTGCGCAGACTCAAGAGGATGGCTGGCAGCTCGTCGAGCCAGCAGCCAGCCGAGCGCTCCAGAGGCTCGATCAACCGAGGCTTGATGCCGGACAGCATGAGGCCGTTTGCTCGCTCCACTTGGCTGTTTGACTGCAGGTGGGCGACGGACACTAGGTCCAGTCGGATGCCCTATGTTGAGCAGAAACGGGCCAGGGCGCCTTTGGCGAAATTTGTGTCGTTGTCGGTGATGATGTTGTGTGGTATGCCATATCGAATTGTGATATCGGAGATGAAAGTTATGGCAGTCGGACCATTCAGCTTCTTGATTGGCTTTGCTTCTATCCACTTGGTGAACTTGTCCACTGCGACAAGTAAGTGAGTTAAACCACCTCGTGCTTTTTTTAATGGTCCCACCATGTCTAGACCCCAAACTGCGAAAGGCCAGGCAATGGGGATGGTCTTGAGTGCAGAAGCTGGCTGGTGTGGCTTGGAGCTGAACTTCTGACACCCTTTGCATCTTTGGACCAGCTCCTTGGCCTCTTCCAAGGCAGTTGGCCAGAAGAAACTGTGTTGCAAGGCTTTGGCGACGAGTGCTCTTGAAGCCGCATGGTGGCCGCACTCGCCTTGATGGATGTCTTTGAGGATCGCTTGGCCTTGCTCTGGCTCTACGCAGTGCTGGTAGACACCAGTGACGCTGCGCCTGACCAGCTCTTTGTTGACTATGGTGTAGGCTGCCGCCCGGCGTTGTATTTGCCGAGCTGAAGTTTCATCAGTTGGCAGCTCTTTATTCACCAGGAATTTGAGGATGGGCTAGGCCCATGAGGGTGCTGCTATTTCTTCGACTGCCAGAACTGCGACTTGGACAAGGGCGGTTGGGCTGGGAGGCGGCGGGGTGGTGTCAACAGCCGCTTGCTGGGTTGATGAAGTCCCCAGGCCGACTGGCGCGGTCCTTGGGCCGAGTTCTGGAGTCTTCGAGTCCGCCACCGTAGTCCCCGGGCCAGGTTTGGCTGTGGCAGCCTTGGGGTCTTCCGCCAAAATCCTTGTTCCGACTGCCGGAGCTCTGGAATCGGATCCGACGTCTTCGGGGGGAGCCGGCACGAAAATGGAGTCTGATTCTGGTGAAGGCTTGATAGACGGCTTGAGGAGGCGTTGAAGGGCGACACCAGATGGTATTGCTTGGCGGGTAGAGCCGATTCGTGCCAATGCATCTGCTTGGTCGTTGTCATTTCTTGGCACATGGAGGAACTCTCACCCTTCAAAATACCCTCTGAGTTGCTGCACGAGGAAACGGTAGCTCGCCATGTTTGCATCTTTCGCATCCCAGTCGCCAGATGATTGCTGGACCACTAAGTCCGAGTCGCCATAACACAAGATCCGGCGGATGCCAAGCTCTTTGGCAAGCCGGAGCCCGTGAATGAGCGCCTCGTACTCGGCAACGTTATTGGAGGTGGCAAAGTGGATTTGCAGCGCATACTTGAGCTTGTCGCCTTTGGGAGAGGTGAGGACGACGCCGGCTCCCAAGCCAGTGCGCATCTTGGAGCCGTCGAAATGCATCCGCCAATGGGTGGAATCAGGTGCTGGAGGTAGGTACTGGGTCTCGACCCAGTCGACGAGGAAGTCAGCCAGTGCTTGTGACTTGATGGCGGTGCGGGGCTGGTAGTGGATGGTGTAAGGAGCCAGCTCTATGGCCCACTTGGCCACTTGACCAGAAGCATCTCGGCTACGGATGATCTCGGCAAGTGGGGCCGTGCAGACCACCGTGATTGGATGCTCTTGAAAGTAAGGCTTCAATTTCTTGGCAGCAAAGTGTACGCCATAGCACATCTTCTGGTAGTGGGGGTAGTTCTGCTTGGATGTCGACAGTACCTCGCTCAGGTAATATACCGGTCTCTGGACAGGTAGCGCCTTGCCTTCCTCCTTGCGTTCCACTACAATGACCGTGCTGACTACCTGGCTGGTGGTGGCGATGTACAGGATCATAGGTTCCTTGGGAGTCGGAGCCTCCAGGACGGGTGGAGTAGTCAGCATCTTCTTCAACTGGTGAAAAGCTTCATCCGCCTTATGGTTACAAGGGGAGAGCTTTCTCGCCTAGCCGACTGAGGAACCGGCTGATGGATGCCAAGCAGCCGGTGAACTTCTGCATGTCCAGCAGTTGGCTGGGTACCTCCATTCTCTCAATGGCCTTGATCTTTACTGGGTTGCATTCTATGCCGCGTTTAGAGACCAGGAAGCCAAGGAGCTGGCCGGCTGGTACTCCGAAGACACACTTCTCGGGGTTGAGCTTGATCTGGAACCGGCGCAGGTTCTCAAAAGTCTCCTTGAGGTCCTCCAGCAGTGTCCCACGCTTTTCCGTCTTCACCACCATGTCGTCTACGTAAACGTGGGCGTTCCTGCCGAGCTGCTTGAGGAGGCACTTCTACAGGCAATGCTGAAAGGTGGCGCCGGCGTTTCTTAAGCCGAACGTCATGGTGAGGTAGCAGAAGGCTCCAAACGGCGTGATGAAAGAAATTTTCAGTCTGTCAGTCGGGTTTAGCTTGATCTGGTGATATCCTGAATATGCATCCAAAAAACTCAACAGCTCGCATCCGGCTGTGGAGTCTATCACCTGATCGATTCTTGGTAAAGCAAATGGGTCCTTGGGGCAGGCCTTGTTGAGGCTCGTGTAGTCAATACACATTCGCCACTGCTTGTTCTTCTTTAGTACCAAGACCGGATTTGCTAGCCATTCTGGAAAGAATACTTGCATAATGAAGCCGGCCGCTAGAAGTCGGGCTACCTCTTCCCCAACAACTCTTCTCTTCTCTTCTGATAAGCGGCGCAGGGGCTGTCTGACCGGCTTTGCATCAGATCGGACATGTAGCTTGTGCTCGGCGAATTCCGTCGGTACACCTGGCATGTCTTTGGGGGACCATGCGAAGATGTCCCGATTCTCATGGAGGAAATCGATGAGCTCGCCTTCCTATTTGCTGTCGAGGTTTGCACCTATGATGGCGTACCTCTCTCGGTGCTCCGGGTCCAAGGGTCTCTTCTTTGTCTCTTTGGCCGGCTTGAACGAACCCTCAGCCTCCGACTCTTTTGGGTTGGGCGGCACCTCAGGCTGCTTGCCGGCCATCGCCACAACACGCTCAAGGAGCCGCTTCTCAGCCGCGATTACCAAGGACTCGGCCAGCCGACTGCTCTCTACTGCGCAAGCAGACGACTTCCGGTAGTCGCCAGCCACAGTCAGAATTCCCTTGGAACTGGGCATCTTCATCTTGAGGTAGGCATAGTGGGGGACCGCCATGAACTTGGCCAAGGCAGGTCGGCCAAGCAGCGCATGGTATGGGCTCTCAAGATCCACCACCTCAAACCAAATGGGCTCTCTACAGAAGTGATCTTTGTCCCCAAAGAGGACGTCCATCAGGATCTTGCCGATTGGCGAGCAGGAAAGCCAAGGAACAATGCCGTGGAACACAGTTCGGCTGTTCTGAAGCTGTCTTTGCTTGATTCCTAACTTCTCCATGGTGTCCATGTACAGGATATTGATGTTGCTGCCCCCGTCTATCAAAACTCGCGAGAAACGCGCGGCTCGTTTGTCCGTAGCAAAGGTGGCATCCAGGACCAAGGCATAGGAGCCCGGACTCGGCATCACTTCTGGGTGGTCAGCCCTGCTCCAGCTGATGGGCTTCTCAGACCAGAGCATGAACTCTGGCGTCTCCGACGCTACTGCATTCACCTCTTGTCGCTGCAGCCGCCTTCTGCGTCGATCATCAGCTATACTGGTGAACACCACATAGGCTCCATGCTCTTTGAGGTATTCGTCTTGTACCGCGCCGACTGGCCTGACAGCCGGCTGCTGGGGCGGAGGCGGAGGCGGCTGCCCAGCAGGCGGGGGAGGCAGGAGGCCGTCTCCCTTGGCGATCCTGGTGAGCCAGTGGCACTTCCGGGTGGTGTGATTCGATGGCTTTGCGTCGCTGTGGAACTTGCAAGGTCCATCCAAGGTCTGCTCATAGGAGAAGGCAGGCAACCAGTTTGGCTTGCCGCCTTTCTGTCGCTTAGGCGCGGGCTGCTCATCTGGCTGCCGGGCTTCAACGGTCACGACCTGCTGGCTGCTGGAAGCCGGCTGCGGGGCCTTGCGCTGTTGTCGCCGGCCGGCATCTGCCGCCGGAGTTCTTGGAGCTTGAGGAGCCACTTTGCCAGTTGTGCTGATTTGAATTTCCGCCTTCATGGAGGAGTCGGCTATGGCGTACTTGTCCGCTATGATCAGCAGCTCATCGAGGGTCTCTGGCTCGTCACAGAGGAGCTTGTGCTTGACGAGGGTCCCTTCTCTGCACCCGGCTGTGAAGTACTCGATGGCCTGCACCTCGTGCACGCCCTCGCAGGAGTTCCGGAGCTCGGCCCAACGCATGAGGTAATCGTGAGTTGACTCGTCGGGGCCTTGCATGCACAAGGAGAGCTGACGAGGCTTGGGAGGACGCTTGTACGTGCTGGTGAAGTTGCGGATGAACGCTTCGGTGAAGTCGACCAAGTTGTTGATGTTGTGGGGCTTTAGGCTGTTCAGCCATGTTCGGGCCGTGCCCTGGAGCATGAGCCAAACGTACTTCTGACAGCCGTGGAGTAGTCAACTAGCCAGTCTTCCGGCTTCACGGAGCCGGTATACTTGGGCGTGTCTCTTGGGAGCGTGAACCCTCTGTGAAAGGGTTCGTCCCGAATGCGGGGCCCGAAACAAGGCGGACCCAGCTCGTCTTCTTCTTCCAGCGCTAAGGATCGGTGGAGTCGGTCGATCCGGTGGCGGGCGTCATTCTCCCCAACTCCCTCTCAGCGACCAAAGCGGTCACCGAGAGTCGGATGGTTAACAGGAGGCGGGGAGACTCGCCTCTCCTTGCGGGGAGGGGAAGGCGGACAGTCGTCTCGTTGTTCCACTTCTCTTGGGCGGCCATCTCGGTCGCGCTCTACGGTAATGCGAGTCCGACTGTGGCTGACAGTGGGCTCCTTGTCTCTTCTTCCTCGGGCGCCGCCAGTCGGCGTCTGAGATGTCGCGCCTTGATCTCGGTGAAGGTCATCGACGGGCCGTTGAGGCGCTTCCGTGCGGCAGCCGGCCACATTCTGCGCAACGGCCGCGTAGAGAAGCCGCTGGACCCGCTCCATCATGAGGCGGCGTTCTTCGCCCTCGAAATTGTCTAGCTCGTCTGCCGCTGCCTGGGCGGCTCGGATGTTCTCCGCTGGTGTAGCGTACACAGGGTGGCTTGCCCCAAACAGGTTGGCGATGGCTACGCCGCGCTGCCGGACCGCGCCAAGGTGGCTGGGCCCCGCCGGGGCCGGCGAGCCGTCGACGGCGCGATCCATCTCTCACTGGTGGGCTTCTGACAAGCGCCTCATGCTGGCCAGCTTCTTCGCGCCTTCAACGAGCTGAAGGCGGCACGCCTCCAACGTCTCTGCGTCAGCGTCTTCCGAAATGGGCACAGTTAGGTCTTGCAGCGCCGCGCCGAGCGAGTCGTGCGCTCCTCCGCCGGGGAGCTCGTCATGACTGATGACTAGCACCTCGGTGACAGTGCTTCCGTTGCTCTCTGCGTGGGGGAGAGGTTCATTGTAGACCACCACATTGGTGGGGAACGCGTCGAGCTACGCGGTGTCGGAGTCGACCAGCATCGGGTCGGTGGAGCCTACGGACTCCAAGTCTATGGCAGGCTCGCCGGAAACGTGGAGTTGATCGAGGAGGCCCATGAGGACGTTCTCGAGGCCGCCCATGCCTGCGTTGGATGCAGGTTCGTCGGAGAGGCGGACCTTGCCGACAAGTTCGTCCAAGGAGCTGACTGCGCAGGCGATCTCGACGCCGCTTAGCGCGTCGGCGCAAACTCCATCTGGCGTGCCTGGCTGGCTGTGCTCTCCAGGGAGGAAAAGGGTTCCCGTCCAGAGCAGATCTCCGGGCGGCGGTGCACTAGGCCCCACGGTGGGCGCCAAATGTCGGGGGTTTGGTGCAATATATGCCAACGGATGGCTTATCATGGTGGGGGCGAGTAGAACATCGCCGGTGCCTGGAAACGGGATGAGGTGAAGACATGCACGCCGGCGAATCTTACCCAGCTTCGGGGCTCTCCAGGGAGATAATACCCCTACTGCTGCTCTGCGGGGTCTCCGCATGATCACTATGGCCAAAGTGTTTACACGGTTACTCCTTGAGCTGTTTTCTGGTGGTAGGAGAGGGCAAGGCTAGCTCTGTCCCTTCTATATGATCTGGTCTAGAGCTAATGGGTTCCAACCCTTTGCATGGGTGCCCTGGAGGGTTTATATAGGCCTACCCCTAGGGGTACAATGGTAATCCGGCTGGGCGCGAGCCCAGCCGTCAGTGTCTCTGGCCTCCGTCTTCTCTGCCGACCGCTGGGGCCCGCCAACTGGCGGGCCCCACCGACTAGCCTGGTACGGAGCCGACAGCCCGCATCCGCCGCGGGCGGGTCTTGCCGGCTGCTGCTTACTGTAGCCGCGCTTCTGATGACGCGGTCTTGATCATGAGGTCGTGCCAACAGCCCCGCCGCCTGGCGGGCAATCACTGTTGCCTCTCCCCATCACATCTTGATTAATGGCGCATGGGCCCTGGGGGAGGGCTCGGCCGACTCCCGACGGGTCCGACTGGTGGTTCTCCTGCCGTCTCCCGAGGTCTCACTGACTGGTGGGGCCTGCTGCCTCCAGGCCGTACAAACAAGCCATCGTGGGTGCAGGATTTGGCCCTGCGGTGCTGACGTCGGGGCCGGCATGGCAACAGTGCCACATCGCACGGAGATCTACCGGGGTACGGCGTGCTGTGGTCATGCCTGCCCTTGGTGAGGGGCGGGGGTGGGCTTCACTGTAGCCACGCCCCTGCCTCGTCCCCTTTGATGAGGTCATGGGGTTTGTTGGAGTCGCTGGCCGACTCCCCAAAGCCGGCTTCTCTGGAAGTTGTCCCTGGGACTCGGCCGTGAGCGAGCAGTTGGCCGTCTTGCCGTCGACTCCTCAGGAGGCGGCTCTTTGTCCTGGGGTCTTGAGGGGCATAGCCTGCCCCGATGTCTTGAAAGGTTCTGGGACCCGGGTTGGCCTACCCATGGCCGATTACTCCGACAAATTGCTAAGCCTAGTTTCACATAGATTTCAAGATTTGGTTCGTATTTATATGTTACTTCCTTTTGTAGACGACTGCTATATATTGTGCTCATGTGACTATTTCGTCAATTAGCGCAACCTTATTACTATGTGTACTAAGCACAATTCCTTTTTTTCCTTGTGTGTTGTGCTCTGTACTGTAGCAGCATCATGATCTGAAACTTTGAAGTTAAGTGAGAACATGTTTAGCACCATCATCTGAAACTTTGAAGATAAGTGAGAATATGTTCAACTGTAATAGATATTTTTAGCATCTTCATCAGAAATTCTTGCTCCGTACTTTAGCAAGTGAGACTCTTCTAACAGACACTCAAACAAGATTTAATACTGAGCAAATATGTCTTGGTATTTCAGCATTATAAAGACAATTGTGATCGAACCACATCAATTTTGATCTTAGCACGGCCTTGCCTGGATCGCTCAAGTTCTGAGTTTTTTTCCTGAATTTTTATTTGGACAACACGCTAGCCCTTATATGATTGAATCTTGTTTCTTACTTCCAGGCAGTTGTATTGTTCATACTTGGAGTTTCAAAGCCGATACATATTCAGTGAAGTGCAACGGGAAGCAGAGGGGGTGGCACCATGCAATCCATGATTAGTGTTAAGTAGTGAGTTGATGTAACTGGGGTTGGTTTGTGTGGGTATTTTGGATGTTGCTTTCTCGTTTAGATTAGTGTTAAGCCTTGAGATGATGTTACCTGATAATCAGACTTGATGGATACAGTTAAGCTATGTTAATGTATGGTTGTAACTAGGAACCTCACAAATGAGTGAATACATTAAATATGTTTCTATTAAAAGAAAATCATTGTTTGCCGATACAGTTCGTTCAGTTTTTTTGTTCTATATATACCCGTTCCATCAGTTCAAAGGTGGGTAGTGCATGTGTAGAAGAAGTGTGTCAAAATTTACTCTTACTACTAATGGCTTGGTCACAGTAACCAAGTCTACTGAAAAATATCTTCTTAAAACTTGAGAAAATGGCTCTTCAACTTGGTCAAATAAATAATAATAATTTGATCACATCTCCTCAAACTACACAAACTACAGCAGGTTATTTTCTGGCTCAGACTGGTACATCTATACAAGATAGGGCAGTATTGTTTGTAGCATTCAATAATACTATAAGGTTCCCTTTGCAAAATGTACCACCAACCCACGTTGTAGATGGATCATGTCCCTCTCATTCTAATCTGACGGGTCATGTGCAGCTGGTGCATCCGTAGCACGAGTTCGCTCGTTGCACTGGATACATTTTCAGGTGGGCACAACCCACCAGGGCGCGCCTAGGCCTCCTGGCGCGCCCTGGTGGGTTGTGCTCTCCTTGGAGCACCCCTCCCCAAGGCACAGCCTTGGCCCATTAGGTGTCTTCTGGTCCAAAAAAATCTCCCTAAAGTTCCATTGCATTTGGACTTCGTTTGCTATTGATTTCCTGCGATGTAAAAAACATGCAGAAAATAGCAACTGGCACTTGGCACTATGTCAATAGGTTAGTACAAAAAATGATATAAAAGGGCTATAAAATGATTATATAACATCCAAGATTGATAATATAATAGCATGGAACAATCAAGAATTATAGATACGTTGGAGACGTATCAAACACCCTTTCCTCTTCAAGGGAAAAACTAACGCAAGCTCAAGTGGTAGCAAGGGGCTACAGTCAAACATATTCTAAGATCCCCGCCGAATCGAACATTCGACGGCGGTATCAGGGACTACACCCGGTGGGTGCACTCAGCGTGCCCCCACTGGATCAACTCCCACTCGACACGGCCTAAACGACCCGAGTGGCGAGCCTCGAACTGAAAAACTACGAGTAAACTGAATACCAACATCAAAAACCAAAAAAACACCCAGTGGGTGTGTAGAGTCAAGATAGACAGGGAAAAAATTCAATCGGAAATAAACTTACAATTGCACTTACTCGGACATTCGCTTGAAGAGCCGTGCTGGCATCGTAAGGCAGCTTACTGCCTTCATACACCTCCTTCAGACGCTGAATCATCAGATCGGCTTGGATCATAGCTTCCTTGATGGCCAGTCTGGTCCTCCGGAACGCGATACAGAGTGAAGACATGAGGTGG
Source organism: Triticum aestivum (assembly GCF_018294505.1). Lineage (NCBI taxonomy): Eukaryota > Viridiplantae > Streptophyta > Magnoliopsida > Poales > Poaceae > Triticum > Triticum aestivum. The sequence goes on along the minus strand of NC_057809.1, from coordinate 59,249,725 downwards.
TGGAGTCGGTGACACAGTCGGAGGAATCAGCACTTGAGATTGGCCAGTAGGTCCTAAAGCTAGAAGAGTCGATACCAAAGGCGAAGTAGTTGACAGTGGAGCAGTAGAGATAGCGCCAGCTTGAGATGAACCACCAGGCTCCTGAGGCGTAGCAGCAGGCGGTACTCAGGGTGCTCTGCTCGACGGCACTCTCCGAGTGAAGCTGCGGGGAGTGTTCGAGGCCGTACCTTCATCACCCGCACCCTTTGTAAGCTCATCTTCGTTGTCGTCAGCAAGATGAATGATATATGTTGGTTCTATAGTCATTCAACAACAACAAAAACTCATCCAATCATCGAATCAATAAATGAAACAGAATAGAGTGTAAACTTGTCGTACCACGCCGAGAGGTGGCCGTGTCAGCAGTGTTCGCCTCCGCATGCTCCTCATCAACCCGCATGGGAAATGTTATCAAAGTAGCAACTCTGGCACACAATGTTCACTCGGTCAACAAAAGCACGACGTTCTGCAGCAGTAAGAAAGAAAGAGAAAAAGAAGAGCAGTCACGTCAAAGTGGTGGGCACTGAGACCTTGATTCTTGGGAGAGCCTTTCGATGTTTCGCTGGTGCGACCTTGGGCTATTTCGCAGACTTCTTAGTTGGTTCAGGCGTTGCAGTCCGAGTGCGTTTTGGGTTCCTGACACTCGACACCACGGTGTTGCCCTGGCTGGCCGCCGAATCTTGGGTCTAGTTGGATCGACGCTCAGTGTGCAGAGGGGACTCGACTTCTTCACTCTCCTCCGAGTCATCACAGCTGCCATCGTTGTCGTCAGCGTAATCGATAGCAGCACTGCCACCCTCGCTCTCCATTCCTTCAATGAGTTGTTCTCCATTCGGCACAGGCAAAAACATCTTCGCGAATGCCTGCAGGACACAAATTTCAAAGTCAAACGGTTCTTAATATAGTGGCATATTGGAAACAAAAAGTAAAACCTTGACAAGTTATGTCTCACCTCCCATGGAGGATGCTCTACATCAAAAGGCAGAACCTAATGGGATCCACGTGGATTGTCATGAGCTCCGGTGATGCTCCTAAGCCATTTCATCACAGTGTTTTCCTTGACTTCCTCTGGATGGATCCAAGCGTAGTCGTCTGGTCCAGAATACAGCCACATGGGGTGGTCGCGTGCTTGCAGAGGTTGGATCCGTCGATTGAGGAAAACCTCCAACAGATCCAAGCCTATCACCCTGGCCTGGATCAACTCAACTACAGCTTCTACCAAGATCCCCGCCACAACTTTCTCCTCCTTGTCCATATTCAACAAGTGAGAAGCACTGAGTCTCGCCAGTGAGAAAGGGGGAAGGCCAGTCGATGAACCAGGGGTCAAAACGTCATTGCAATAAAACTAGGCTGACTGCCAACCCCTAACTGACTCGGGGAAGGTCATGGAAGGGAAGGCACTTCTACCTCTCATCTGGACACCTAAACCCCCACACATCTGGATAACGTGGGTCCTCGCATCACTTAGATTCGCTTTCTTAACCGACTGAGAGCGGCATCTGAAGATGTGTTTGAATAGCCCCCAGTGGGGGTGACAACCCAAGAAGTTTCACACATCGAGACGAAGGCAACAAGGTACGATATGGCATTCGGGGGGAGGTGGATTTGCGCACCGAAGAAATTCAGGAATCCATGAAAAAACGGATGAGGAGGCAAGGAAAAACCTCTCTCCATGTGAGTAAGGAGGAGGAGCCGCTCTCCGGGGCGCGACGCGGGCTAGACCTCCTGCTACCTCTTGAGCATTGCGTTGGGTTTCCTTGAAGAGGAAAGGATGATGCAGCAAAGTAGCATAAGTATTTCCCTCAGTTTTTGACAACCAAGGTATCAATCCAGTAGGAGGCTACGCGCGAGTCCCTCGTACCTGCACAAAACAAATAACTCCTCGCAACCAACGCGATAAGGGGTTGTCAATCCCTTCACGATCACTTACGAGAGTGAGATCTGATAGATATGATAAGATAATATTTTTGGTATTTTTGTGACAAAGATGCAAAGTAAAATAAAAGCAAAGGAAATAACTAAGTATTGGAAGATTAATATGATGAAGATAGACCCGGGGGCCATAGGTTTCACTAGTGGCTTCTCTCAAGAGCATAAGTATTTTACGGTGGGTGAACGAATTACTGTTGAGCAATTGACAGAATTGAGCATAGTTATGAGAATACCTAGGTATGATCATGTATATAGGCATCACGTCCGAGACAAGTAGACCGTCTCCTGCCTGCATCTACTACTATTACTCCACTCATCGACCACTATCCAGCATGCATCTAGAGTATTAAGTTCATGAAAACAGAGTAACGCCTTAAGCAAGATGACATGATGTAGAGGGATAAATTCATGCAATATGATAAAAAAACCATCTTGTTATCCTCGATGGCAACAATAAAATACGTGCCTAGCTGCCCCTACTATCACTGGGAAAGGACACCGCAAGATTGAACCCAAAGCTAAGCACTTCTCCCATTGCAAGAAAGATCAATCTAGTAGGCCAAACCAAACTGATAATTCGAAGAGACTTGAAAAGATAACCAATCATACATAAAAGAATTGAGAGAAGATTCAAATATTGTTCATAGATAATCTTGATCATAAACCCACAATTCATCGGTCTCAACAAACACACCGCAAAAAGAAGATTACATCGAATAGATCTCCACAAGAGAGGGAGAGAACATTGTATTGAGATACAAAAGGAGAGAAGAAGCCATCTAGCTAATAACTATGGACCTGAAGGTCTGAGGTAAACTACTCACACTTCGTCGTAGAGGCTATGGTGTTGACGTAGAAGCCCTCCGTGATGGATGGCGGAGCTCCGGAACAGGCCTCAAGATGGATCTCATGGATACAGAAAGTTACGGTGCTGGAATTAGGGTTTTGGCTCTGTATCTGATCATTTGGGGGTACGCAGGTATATATAGGAGGAAGGAGTACGTCGGTGGAGCAACAGGGGGCCCGCGAGGGTGGAGGGCGCGCCTGGGGGGTAGGTGCGCCCCCTACCTCGTGGCCTCCTCCTTTATTTCTTGACGTAGGGTCCAAGTCTCCTGGGTCTTGTTCGTTCCAAAAATCACGTTCCCGAAGGTTTCATTCCGTTTGGAGTCCTTTTGATATTCCTTTTCTTTGAAACCCTAAAATAGGAAAAAAACAACAGTTCTGGGTAGGGCCTCTAGTTAATAGGTTAGTCCCAAAAATAATATAAAAGTGGATAATAAAGCCCAATAATGTCCAAAACAATAGATAATATAGCATGGAGCAATCAAAAATTATAGATATGTTGGCAACGTATCAAGCATCCCCAAGCTTAATTCCTGGTCGTCCTCGAGTAGGTAAATGATAAAAATAGATAATTTTTTATGCGGAGTGCTACTTGGCATAATTTCAATGTAATTCTTCTTAATTGTGGTATGAATATTCAGATCCGAAAGATTCAATATAAAAGTTCATATTGACATAAAAATAATAATACTTCATGCATACTAACTAAGCAATTATGTCTTCTCAAAATAACATGGCCAAAGAAATTTCATCCCTACAAAATCATATAGTTTAGTCATACTCCATTTTCGTCACACAGCTCTCATCATGCACAACCCCAATGATAAGCCAAGCTATAAACTTGCACGCAATATATGAGCGTGAGCCATGGATATAGCACTATGGGTGGAATAGAATAGGATGATGGGGGTTATGTGGAGCAGACAAAAAAGGAAAAAGTCTCACATCAATGAGGCTAATCAATGGGCTATGGAGATGCCCATCGATTGATGTTAATGCAAGGAGTAGGGATTGCCATGCAACGGATGCACTAGAGCTATAAATGTATGAAAGCTCAACAAAAGAAACTAAGTGGGTGTGCATCCAACTTGCTTGCTCATGAAGACCTAGGGCACTTGAGGAGGCCCATTGTTGGAATATACAAGCCAAGTTCTATAATGAAAAATTCCCACTAGTATATGAAAGTGACAAAACAAAAGACTCTCTATCATGAAGATTATGGTGCTACTTTGAAGCACAAGTGTGGCAAAGGATAGTAGCATTGTCCCTTTTATTTTTATTTGGCCTTTCTCTTTTTTTGGCCTTTCTCTTTTTTTTATTTGGGGACAATGCTCTATTAATGATGATCATCACACTTCTATTTATTTACAACTCAAAGATTACAACTCGATACTAGAACAAAGTACGACTCTATATGAATGCCTCCGGTGGTGTACCGGGATATGCAATGAACCAAGAGTGACATGTATGAAATAATTATGAACGGTGGCTTTGCCACAAATACTATGTCAACTACATGATCATGCTAAGCAACATGACAATGATGAACGTGTCATGATAAACGGAATGGTGGAAAGTTGCATGGCAATATATCTCGGAATGGCTATGGAAATGCCATAATAGGTAGGTATGGTGGCTGTTTTGAGGAATATATAGGGAGGTTTATGTGTGAAAGAGTGTATCATATCACGGGGTTTGGATGCACCGGCGAAGTTTGCACCAACTCTCAATGTGAGAAAGGGCAATGCACGGTACCGAAGAGGCTAGCAATGATGGAAGGGTGAGAGTGCATATAATCCATGGACTCAACATTAATCATAAAGAACTCACATACTTATTGCAAAAATCTACAAGTCATCAAAAACCAAGCACTACGCGCATGCTCCTAGGGGGATAGATTGGTAGGAAAAGACCATCGCTCGTCCCCGACCGCCACTCATAAGGAGGACAATCTAAGAACACCTCATGTTTCAAAATTGTTACATAACATTTACCATACGTGCATGCTACAGGACTTCACTACAAAAAAAATACACTTCCAGAGTGGTGGTCCTCGTGCTTTGGGCACTAGAGTTCCCTTACTAACTGCTCGTGTTTGGGTGCTCTGTGGTGGAGACGGTGCTGTGTCAACTAGAACTGGGTTACTATCTGCCGGGGTTGGGGTTAGAAGGGGTGTAGCTGGTTCTCTGTCCAACTGGGTAGGGGTACAATCTGCGAGAGTCTGGGTTATGTGTGGTGGATCTGGTCCTTGGGCAAGTACAACCATGGTTCTATCTGCATCAACTGGTAGCACTATCTTTTCTGAAGACCATGTTGTTACTCCCTTAGATACTGCCATCACGCTCTCCAATTCAAATGGCTGATAAACAAGAAAAGTAATTGAAATTATAGACATTGTATGATAGATAGGTGCAATGGATAGTGGGGAATAAAAGAGGGCATGAAATAATTCATATTTATGTTGTCTAACCAAACAGGATAGCATGACACAATTTCACATATATGATGGCTAACTAAACAGGATAGCATGACACAATTTCACATTATAATGGCTAACTAAAAAAGATGGAAAGACATAGTTCAAAATATGAGACTATGTAAAAAGGATGACATGACATAACTATATAATGTGTTTATTAAATAGGTTGGCATGCCATAATTCACATACATTCACGGATAGAATGCCATAATTCAAAATATGATGACTGTAAACATTAAACAGGATGATATGATATAACTATATGATGTCTTTATTAAATGGGTTGCCATGCCATAATTCCGATAGATGATGTGTATGTACTATGTAAACATGATGGCATGATATAATTCAAATATATGATTTATATAGTAAGCAAGTAAGCAGATGGCAATCCATATATGATGTAAAAACTAAGCAATGCAAGACAACATGCATGACATGGGTAATATAACCCTGCCAAGTTTGAGCATAGACCTCAGGGGGAAAATAGGACTGGTCATGAGTCTCTGAATCCTCCTCTGAGGAGCTCTCTATAACCAACAAGATGTCTGCTTCAGCATGTAGCATTGTCTGCTCTGAATACCTAGTGTTCACTCCAGATACTTCCATCACCGCTTCAAATGGCTGATGCACAGGAAGAGTACTTGAATATACAAACGTTGTCGACAAATGGAACACGTAATACAAAAAACTGATAGCATGATATAATTCACATACATGATGATTGGCCAAACAGCATGGCATTGCATAATTCACATATATAATGCCTTTGCAATAAGATAGCATTGTGTAATTCACATATATAATGTCTTGCAACAAGATGGCAATGCATAATTCACATATATGGTAATTAGGCACTGAACAGGTGGCATTCACACAAAGCATTTCTAAACTAATCAAATGACATAGCAATGCGAGACACCATACGCACGATATGAGCAACATAACCCTGCCAAGTTAGAGCATACACCTCAAGGGGGAATAGGACTGGTCATCCGTCTCTGAATCCTCCTCTGAGGAGCTATCTGTAACCAGCGAGATATGCGCTTCGTCAGATAGCATAGTTTGCTCTGAAGACCTTGTTTTCACTCCAGAATTTGCCATCATCGTGTCAAATGGCTGATGCACATGAAGAGCAGTTGAATGTAATAACATTGTTGACAAATGTAATATGTAATGAAAAAAAGGATGGCCTGATATAATTTACATATAAGATGACTGGCTAAGCAGGATGGCATTGCAAAATTCACATATATGATGCCTGGCTAAACAAGATGGCGTTGCATAATTCACATAAACGATGAATAAACTAAACAGATGGCATTCGCACAAAGGATGTCTAAACTAAGAAGATGACATAGTTGGTGTATAAAGTAAGCAATGCAAGACACCATATGCATGATATAACCAACATCAGCATGCCAAGTTAGAGCGAAGACCTCGGGGGGTAAATAGGAGTTGTCTTCTCCTTCTGAATCCCCCTCAGAACAGATATCTTCCTCTCGATTACAATCCGAAATGCGTGGAGGGGGGCTGCCTTTGTGCCTACCATGGAGCGACGTCTGCATGAAATTTTATTGCCACGCAAGGCTCATCTCTTTTGCTCTACATGTTCAATTCCATTGTTTACAATAACTGTCATGCATAGGAATAAAACATAGTGAGATTATGTAAGGAGTGCATGCAGAAATCCAGAGTGATGGTAGCAACCTATGGATAGACCCAAAACCAATAATAGCAGGCAGATAATGGATTCAGTTAAAAAATACAGATAATGGCTTCTTTACTGTTTGTTTCCCACCCAACATGAAACTCATAGTAGACACCGGAGATTAACCAGATAGTAGATAGATACTATTGATAGCGGCCCCGATATGTACCCCACAACCATTTAAAAACTCAAGTTTGACCATTAGTTTGGAGCTGACTCAGAGTCTAATCGGTGAACAGGGCGATAAAGTAGCATGTAATATTAAGCAATGCATAACGTAAGCAGACACGAAAGAGTGCGACCTCTCTTGCAGACCCGTGTAGTCCTCGAGGTCATCTGCTCGGTTGATGATGGTAGTGCAGTTCTCATGGCTGCCAGCGGCGGGGAAGAAGATCTGAGGCGACGAAAGACAGTGTGGAGGCCGGATCCCTGCTGTGCTGGACCCTTCTGTCGTTGAAGCAGCTGAGCTGGGGTGGACAACGGCACAGTAGGAGCGGGACAAACCACGCAAGGTTTTCTTTGACAACTATCTGTAAGAGAAGTAATTCTATAAGGGCTCGCTTGAATTGGAGGATTCCAACAATGCAGGGATAGGAAATAGACAGGAATAGGATAGGAATGCACGTGCAAAACAGAGAATTTAAAAACACAGGATTTCTGCCAATCTGGGTGTTTGATTCACAACAATTGGAAGATCACAGGATGCAAAGAAGCATGGTGAGATTAAGTCAAACCACAAGAAAATGTACGGTTGTAATGCTATTATGCTACTATCTCTTAGTATTGTGCTTCATGAATAGGAATTTGAAAAGGAGGACAAGTGAAAATTAAAATTCCTACGTTTTTTCTTTCAAGGAGACACTAAAGGAACAAATCCGTGTGCTCAGTGGACAATATATATAACATGTAGAGTAAAAAAGAGATGCAACAAGTGTACAACCTCTTTGGCGAAGCCATGTCAATCTCAGCGTGATTGGGTTGGCCGATGAGGATGATCCGGCTGACTTGGCTGTCGGAGGAGGGGAAGAAGATCTTAGGCGCCTAGAGATGGAGCCTGAGGTACTTCTCCACTGTGATGGAGGGTTTCGTCGTTGGAGCAGCTTCGGTGAGTTGTACGACGCCGAGGCTGAAGCAGGACAAGAGAGACAACGAACAACGTTAACCTGAGTGGAGTTCTAATAGCATCTCCAATACATGACGTAAAATACATAAACACAAAGTGCTAGATGTAAAATACATCAGCCACTCATCTCTGAACTTAACTGTCGAAACTGAATTTAACTGTCGAAACTGAACTTAACTGTCAAAACTGAACTTAACTATCGAAACTGAATTTTGCTGTCGAAACTGATTTTTGCTGTCTAAACTGAACGCACTAGCAAGGTGAGGCTACACGTCGGTCGACTGACTTTTTCATCTCTAGTCAGTGGATTTTGCAGCCGTTGGATATGAAATCAAGGGCATGCGGTTCATCTTCAACCTCCACCCCCCTGAGCCGGCAGTGCGTAGCCCCGCCCACCCCGAAAACACTCCCCACCGCCGGTCCACCGCCTCCCCGGCCATCCCTCTAGGCCCCCCGTGCCGAGCTTTTTCTCCGGCGATCCCCACGCCACCGCCCCGCCAACGCCCCGCCACCACCGGCGACCACCTCCCCCATCCTGAACCCTAAGATAGATAGTGGGGTACCTCACCGGCGAGCCCCCCTCCCCGTTGCGGCTGGTTCTTCCTTCACCCCGGCGGCATCAGAGTGAAGTGTAGCTAAATCGGAGCAGCATCGCAAGCAAGAGCGAGAGCGTGAGCAGCAGCGCGAGCAAGAGCAATAGCAAGAGCAGACCAGGCAGGGGACTAAGAGCAAGAGTAGAGCAGCAGCGCGAGCAAGAGCTAAAGCAGCAGCAGGTCCTACTAATGTGGACGTCGCCACCGAGGGAGCGACACCGTGGAGGAAGTGGCCGGCGACGCCGCCGTGGATGGAGCCGCGTTGTGTCGGCTCGGGACCGAGCGCCGGCAGCACCATGAGATCGAATCAAGAAGAAAATGCGGTGATTAGTGTACAACCTCTTTGGTGGCGCCGATTAGGCCGCAGCTTCATCCGAGGAATGGTGATGATGATGCTCTTCCGGTGGTGCAGTTGAAGACGGCGGTGTGGGAATGGAGGTGGCGCGAAAGACGAGGGGAACGTCGGGGAAGCTCCTTGGAGGTGGAGGACAGGGTGGCTGAACCGGTGGGACAATGAGATCGACGACGGATCCTCATCCGGTACGGTGGATGAGGGACGTCGAGGTGTTGCTGTGGATGACGTCGTCAGGGATGAGGCTCCGGCTGGGTGGCGGACGGAGTAGGGTGTGGGGTTTCGTCGCGGGTTTTCGCAGCCTCGGTGTATGAATGGGTGGGCAGATGGGATGGCAGTGGGGAACCATGGCTTAGAGATGCGCTTGTTCTTTTGGTTCAGGGGTACCACGGGCATTTCACCTGTCAGGATTTCACAGGAGGTGGGAGTTTTCGTGCGCGTTGTAATTTCGGAATAGTAAGGCACGGGTTGAGATGGAGGGAGTTGTCAGAGCACAACGAGACAAAGATATATCTTAAATATTTCGGGCTAACAAGGCGTGGGTTGAAATTTCCGGACAAGCCTAACGTGTACTGTACCAAATCAATGCGCCCTACAAATGTCATTCAAAACTTTGAATTCATGTTATGTTCAATTAAAATATTTCGCTACGTGTATAATGCATGCAACCTACTACTCAAATGAAAGTTTTAGTGCATTCCAAACGTATATACTACCGCTTCAATATGAACTAAATTTGAATTCGTTTCTCTATTTGAATAAGATCTACAGTAATGATTGTTGTGAAGTCAAAGCATTTGAATTCGTTTCTCTGTTTTAATAAGATCTACAATCATCATTATTGTCAAGTTAAACCATCGTTTGTGTCTTATCTTCACAGCACACCACATGATTAGTCTCGAGTTACATATGAACTATGTGTACTATATGAACTCGAACTAGATTTTTTGAATCCACTTTATTTTGATTTCAAATCACATTACATTTCTAGCTCTAGCTAGATCTTCATAATCTAAACCATGTCTCATATGTATAATGTGTTTATCACATTGTGTATGGTGCCCCGCCCCCTACGCCTACAAGTATTTAGATGTGAGTTGCAAACACCACACATTACCACAAATTCAAATAAAATGTGAGAATGTTCGATATATAGTATTGTTTAGATTGTTCGATATTTATTTGTAAGCTGCAAACGCCACACATTATCACAAATTCAAATAAAATGTGAGATTGTTTGATGTATAGTATGGTTTAGATTGTTCAGCATTTAGTTGTGAGTTGCAAACGCCATGCATTATCACATTATGGTATAACATGTGCACAGCACGTGTATCACCGCTATATTCATGCATGCAATGTTTAAAACACTATGATCTCCTATTCAAATATATGAATCCACTTTCATATCAAATTATGATCTTTGTTAGTCTCTTACACCCACACAATCCTTTAACCTTTGTAGCTACCACTAACTTCCTCTCGTGCATGCACACGCCCTCCTCGCCCTCCCCCTCCCTCGGCATTCTATCCACCGGGCAAATTCATTTATTTTTCTTTAGGTCGTTCTCCCAGAGTCTCCATAACTCCTTTCCAACACACACCGATCGATAAACTTCTCCAGCGATGTCTGCCTACAACATACAAACACACCTTCAATCTCCTCCTTTATGTGTCCTTGCCTCGTGTCTCTCATACAGTCATACACACGTGTAAACTCTCGCCCCTCTTTTCATCACTCTCACAACCGCACACTCCTCCCCCTATCTAGCTAGTAGTTGGGCCTCTCGCACCACCTCCTAGCTCCATTCTCTCTGTCTATCCGTCTCGCTGGGCCTTATTTGCCTCTAACAAATGGACGTACACCGACCGATCTCTCACTATACATATAGCTAGCTAGGTCCTTATAACTCGTTTTTACCCACACGTCAATCGATCTACCTCATTAGTTGTGTCTCTCCCTTCCTCCGACAAACAACAATTGATCTACCGATCTAGTTAGGTTTGCTTACCAAACACATGGTTCCCCTTCATCATCCATGGATGCGTCCCGACAGATCTATCACACACAGGCGCACACAGAAACACATCCCCACTCTTATTGATAACATTGCAGTTCCACCCTCACTGGTAGAAAAAGGGTCTGTTGTCCCAGTTCATAAGGGCCTTTAGTCCCGGTTCCTGAACCGGGACTAAAGTGTCGGTACTAATGCCCTGTCCCTTTAGTCCCGGTTCAATCCAGAACCGGGACTGATGGGCCTCCACGTGGCCTGTGCGCGGAGCCCAGGCAGGAGACCCTTTGGTCCCAGTTGGTGGCACCAACCGGGACCAATAGGCATCCACGCGTCAGCATTTCTATGGCTGGGGTTTTTGTTTTTTTTAAAGAGGGGGGGTTGGGGGTTTTGGGGGTTTTGGTGGGTTAATTTAGTTGTTTCATATATTGTGTTAGCTAGCTATAATTAATAGAGAGAAGTGTCCTCTCTTATGTCCGTGCTTGGTCGACGCTACGTACTATACATACGTATAGAGAGGACTAGACACGCTATCTAGCTAGTAAGCAAACGAAGGAAACAGAAGATCGTCATGAACATATATGCATACAGAGAGAAGTGATATCGACCACCTCTCCTTCTCCGAGAGATTGGTCGAACAACAAGTTCTCGTATATCTATCCGACACTACCGGCTACATATATACAATAATTATCTCTTACAAATATAATCATACGGACTCATGGTCCACATAGTATTCTCCGTCTTCAGCAATCACGTGGTCAAGAAAGAATGCCGCCAATTCCTCTTGAATTGCTCTCATGCGAGCTGGTGCTAGGAGTTCATCCCGCTTCCGAAACATCTAATTTGAAGAAGGGGGTCAATACATATATATATATGAATGAATGAAACTCAACACAAATGATGGTAATAAAATAAAATTGTGAATGTTGTTATTTACGTACTTCATATTGTTCGTCAGAGTACCCGCCCCGCTCACAGGTCGTGTGGCAGATGGACTCGCAGACGTAGTATCCACAGAAATCATTCCCTTGTTCCTACCACAACCACTTTACAAGAAATAGAGGTCAATCAAACTGATAAGCAAGAATGCTAAATGGTATTGATGAAACTAGCGCTTGAATCACTAGGAGATGCGCGGAACATGCTACTATAGTACTTACTTTCGGGTGTCTAAATTCCAGCTCCTTCGGCAGTCCCGGAACTTTTCTGGTGAATTTCCTCCAAACCCTGCCGGACAAAGAAAACAATTACTTGATATCAAGAAATGAACAAAGTTGCCGATATGGTGGATAATGATCGATTTAACTTACTTCTTGAGGATTTCAGTCATGTCCGCATACTCCTGGGGATCTTTTCGTTTAGAGTCCAAGACGGTTACTACTCCCTGCTCAAGCCTAATCTCTAGGAGAATATAGTGGAAACTACACACGCATGCATAACTCATCAATTACATTACTATAACCTGGACTAATATATAAGGGAAACCGAATATGCACAAGACAGTAACACTCACTTGAAGTTGTAAGGAAAGAGTATTATATCTTTGTTTTCATTTTTTTGAATGATCATAGCAAGTTGGCCTCGGTATCTTCGGGACAATGTTCAGCCTCAGTTGCATCTATGATATATGTGTTAACGAACCCAATATCACTGATTTGTCTTTTCTTCAATTTGGCGATCTTCAATCTGCATAATATAGTGAGGATAATTATAAATACATGCAATGAAAGAGATGAGCTATATAGAGAGACTTAATGACAGAAGTAGTAGTACTTACAGACAGTAGCAGGTGATCGTTGTTTTATCGAGGGCCAATTGATTGAAAAACTGATAGAACTCCTCAAATGGAATAGGCAATAGTTCAATTCCAACGAGGTCATGCTCCGGTTTAACTCTCGCATACAAAGTACTCCTCCCCCCAGACTCTCTGCAGATTTTCAAGTACCAATCATGTAATCTTCGCATCATCGTTGTTAAAGATTTTTCATCTTTGACGAGAGGCTTCCCGTACTCGTATCTGTGTATCTGCACCTCCATGGGATCATAATGTACATCGTCGGGCAGGTAATCGTCAACATTGCCATAACCGGGCACCATCCTCGGATCGACGATGTCGCTAGGCACCTTGAGCGGGGGGCACGATTGCTTCGCTTGTTTGCCGAGCTGGGCAATTTGTTTCCCAGTTGCTCGTCGTTCTTTCAGCCTTTGATCACTGACTGTACTTCCCAACCGCTCCGCTTTGGGCCATGTCTTTGCAATAATGCGCTCATAGTTGCCTTTCGGCGGAGACTTGGGTGGTTTTGCTAGGGCAGCCAGAGTGCGCTTCACTTTCATCGGATCTACCTTCTCATGCGGAGTTGGATGTCTCTTTGCTTTCAACCCTTGAAACCAGTCATCCACTTCGGTTCGCGCGATCTTTGCGTTCTCCTCCGAGGTCCTCTCGTATGGTAACTTCTATGGACTCTTCAGAGAAGGACCGAATCTGTATGTCCTCCCACCTCTGGTTGTACTGCTAGATGTCGGGCGAGCAGACGAAGCGGTTGTCTTCTTTACTTGCTTACGAGGCGGAGGAGAAGGACTATGATGCACCGGAGCAGCTGCTGGAGCGGCGGCGGGTCTCTTCCGCCCTTGCTGACGAGGCGGAGAAGGAGGAGGCTGGCTGCTCGGGCGCGCCGGCGCAGGCGGAGTGCCGCCACGCGTCGGAGAAGGAGCCGGCCGAGGGCCCTGATCGTCAGTCGCCGGAGGAGGAGGCGGTGGAGGAGGCGGAGTGCCCTGACTCACCGAAGGAGGAGGAGGAGGAGGCGGAGGCGTCCAGTTTGGAAGGTTGATGAGCTCCTTCCGCCATAGGCATGGAGTCTTCAGAGCAGACCCCAGCTGAGTCTCCCCTTCACCGGTAGGGTGGTCAAGCTGGAGGTCCTCAAATCCCTCCGTTATTTCATCCACCATCACCCTAGCATATCCTTCTGGAATCGGCCGGCAGTGAAAAGTTGCGCCGGGTTCAGTAGGATAAACAGAGCCAACAGCCGCCTTGACCTTCAAATTCATCCATTGCGTCATAAGGTGGCAATTTTGAGACTCCATGATAGCATCCACGGGATAGCTAGCAGGAGCCGTCAAGGCATGCTCCGGCTGAAGCAGCTTGGTGGAAGCCACGCTGCTTCTACGCTGAGATGGAGGGGTAGCTTGGGGGGAAGCTTCGGCAGTAAGTTTGCTGCGATTTGCTTCTTGTTCCTCTATCGCGTCTACCCTTGCTTGCATCGCCTGCATTTGGGTCTGCTGCACTTTTTTCCTCCTCTCATGGGATTTGTAACCGCCTGCGTCCGGAAACCCAACCTTCCATGGTATGGAGCCTGGCATGCCTCGTGTCCGTCCAGGGTGCTCAGGATTCCCGAGGGCCATTGTGAGCTCGTCGTTCTCTCTATCTGGAAAGAACTTCCCTTGCTGCACTACTTCGATATACTGCTTAAGCTTCCTGACTGGTATGTCCATTTGATCGTTCGTCCAAATGCACTTCCCTGTTACAGGGTCCAAGGTTCCGCCAGCCCCGAAGAACCAAGTCTGGCAACAATCTGGCCAGCTAATTGTCTCTCGTTCGATCCCTTTATCAACCAGATCATTCTCAGTCTTGGCCCACTTAGGCCGGGCTACGAGGTAGCCACCTGACCCCGTGCGATGGTGAAGCTTCTTCTTCGCAGCATTTTGCTTGTTTGTCACTGACATCTTCTTACTCTTTTCCGATGTCTTGTGGGCCATAAATGCGGGCCAGTGATCTCTGATCTTCTCATATCTGCCCTTGAATTCTGGTGTCTTATTATTTTCGACAAACTTATTCAGCTCTTTCTTCCACCTCCTGAATAGTTCTGCCATCCTCTTAAGAGCAAAAGACTTGATTAATTGCTCTTTAACTAGGTTCTCTGGATTATCCTCTGGCGGTAGGCTGAAATTTGACTTCAGCTCAGTCCAAAGATCATTTTTCTGCATATCATTGACATAAGACACCTCAGGGTCTTCTGTAGCCAGGTTAAACCATTGCTAGATGCTTATCGGGATCTTGTCCCTAACCAGAACCCCGCACTGAGCAACAAATGCGTTCTTTGTTTGGATGGGTTCAATCGGTTGGCCATCGGGCGCGATTGCTATGATCTCAAACTTTTCATCTGAGCTCAACTTTTTCTTCAGGCCTCGTCTCTTTACCAAAGTTGTGCTCAATCCGGAGGGCTAGAAAAAAGAACAAAGACTTAATTAATATGTGTACATACCAAAACAATGAATGCATCAATCAGCTAGTCAGCACAGGCTTAACTAATATATATATATATATATACCTGGCCGGACTCGGTTCGGTCACCAGAGCCGTCATCACGGTCTCCTTCTTGCACCGGCATTGGGTCACCGGAGCCGTCCTCATGTTCTTCTTCTTGCACCGGCATTAGGTCACCATAGCTAGCTTCTTCACCCTCTCCTTCCAGACCATCGGTGTCATTGAGAAACAATGAGATAGCATCACTTCCTTCTGCGATTATATCCCTCAACAACGCTTCTTTTGCTTCGTCTCGGGCGGTGTCCATAGTTTCTACAAATATTTACAACATGGCAATTATTATTCAAACATGACAGATGGATATATTAGTGCCAAAAGTAGAACTAGCTACCTAATCATAGTAAGGAATCATATATATTAATTAGTGGCCTCGACGCTGCTTCTCTAGGGTTTGGGGTGGCCTCGACAATGCTTCAAGGGTTTGGGGTGGCCTCGAGAACGCTTCAAGGAGGGAGTAATATCGACCCCCCCCCCACATGTTGAAGCTATCGGGAGGGGGTATATATCGACAACGACGACACTACATCTATATGTCCCTCGACGACCCTCATTCCCGATAAAAAAGAGGAAGAAAAAGAAAAAAAAAGAGGAGAAGAAAGAATAGAGGAGAAGAACTCCTCTATTCTTTCTTCTCCTCTTTTTTTCTTCTTCCTCTTCTTTTTTTATCCTCTTCTTCCTCTCATGTTCGAGAGGATCTCCGAGGGGTCGGGAGGTTGCCTAGTGTCAAAGGATTCAACAAAACCATGTCTTCATCATTAGGCGAAAGTAACAGGTGCATGATGGTACGAAGCTCTCCAAAGTTATTTTGGAACGGAGTCCTAGATAGGATAATTCGCTTTTTGGTACAAAGTTCAGCAAGAGCCTTCCAAATATCGTTATTTGGAAGGCCTTTGCTGAAATTCATACAAAAAGGCAAATTATCCTATCCGGGACACCATTCCAAAATAACTTTGGAGGACTTTGTCATGCCCTGGTTACTTCCGGCTAATGATGAAGCCATGGATCTCTTCAATACTTTGACACTAGGAAATCTCTCTCTCGACCCCTTGGCGATCTTAGACCCCTCGAACCCTCGACGACCCTGGAACCCTCAACCCCTCGGCGATCCTCTTCTTCCTCTCATGTTCGAGAGGATCGCCGAGGGGTTGGGAGGTTGCCTAGTGTCAAAGGATTCAACAAAACCATGTCTTCATCATTAGGCGAAAGTAACAGGTGCATGATGGTATGAAGCTCTCCAAAGTTCTTTTGGAACAGAGTCCTAGATAGGATAATTCGCTTTTTGGTACAAAGTTCAGCAAGAACTTTCCAAATATCATTATTTGGAAGGCCTTTGCTGAAATTCATACAAAAAGGCAAATTATCCTATCCGGGACACCATTCCAAAATAACTTTGGAGGACTTCGTCATGCCCTAGTTACTTCCCGCTAATGATGAAGCCATGGATTTCTTCAATACTTTGACACTAGGAAACCTCTCTCGACCCCTCGGCGATCCTCGACCCCTCAAACCCTCGACGACCCTGGAACCCTCGACCCCTAGACGACCCTGGAACCCTCGACCCTCGATCCCTCGACCCTCTACCCTAGTTCTCGACCCTCGACCCCTCGGCGATCCTCGACACCCTCGTTCCCGATAAAAATTAAGAAGAAGAAGAATAAGAAGAAGAAGAAGAAGAAGAAGAAAAAGAAGAAGAAGAAGAAGAAGAAGAAGAAGAAGAAGAAGAAGAAGAAGAAGAAGAAGAAGAAGAAGAAGAAGAAGAAGAAGAAGAAGAAGAAGAAGAAGAAGAAGAAGAAGAAAGAGGAGAAGAAGAAAGGAATAGCTAGAGGAGAAGATCGAAGAAAAAAGAAGAAAAAAAAGAGGAGAAGAAGAAAGGAATAGTGGAGAAGAAGTAAAAATAGAATATATTATATTTTCTCTTCTTATCCACTATTCCTTTCTTCTTCTCCTCTTATTTTTCTTCTTTTTTCTTCTTCTTATTTATTTCTCCTCTTCTTCCTCTCCTCTTCTTCTTTCGACCCCTCTCGACCCCTCGTCCCTCTCTCGACCCCTCGATGACCCTCGTCCCTGATAACATTTTTTTTCTCCCCTTAACCCCTCTTGACCTCTCGTCCCCCTCTCGACCCCTCATCATCATCTATCACCCCCCTCGTTTTCTTTAGCATATATCCATGAAAAAAAAATTCATATATAGGAAAAAATGCTATATGAACATACATGCATATGAGCATATACAGAGAGCATATACATAGCCAAATCCATATACAGAGAGCATATACATACATACATACATACATATGAGCATATACATACATACATAGCCAAATCCAAATACATATGAGCAGATACATATACACATATGAAAAAATTTATCACACACAAAGAGCAGCGGCGGCGGCAGCGATGGTCAGAGCGACAGGGATCGATGGGAAGGGGGGAGCTCACTGGGGGCGCGACTGGGAGGAGGTCGGGGACGGGGAAGGAGGCCGGCGACGGCGCGGGGGAGGCCGGCGACGCGGCGCGGGGCGACGGGGAGGGGGCCGGAGATGGCGCACCCAACGACGAGGAGGAGGCCGGCAACGGCGCACGTAGCGACGGGGAGAAGGCCTGCGGCAGCGCGGGGCGACAGCGACGGGGAGCGGGCGATGACGGGCTCGGGGCAGCGACAACGACGACGAATGGCCTGGCGGCGTCGGGGGGAATGGGAGCAGTTGGCGAAATTTTCACAAGTGCTACCTTATATACCCAAAGCAATGGTCCCGGTTCGTGGCATGAACCGGGACGAAAGCCTACCTATGGTCCCGGTTGGAGCCACCAACCGAGACCAAAGGTCTCTTTTCAGTAGCCGAAAGGGCGGGAAGCAGAGGCCTTTGGTCCCGGTTGGTGGCTCGAACCGGGACCATAGGGGGGCAATCGTCCCGGTTGGTCCCACGAACCGATACCAATGCCCCCCCTATGGTCCCAGTTGGTGCCTCCAACCGGGACCAATGGCCTTGTGCTGGCGCTGGCGCGGCCGAAAGTTTAGTCCCACCTCGCTAGCTGAAGGGCACCAGGACTTGTTTATAAGCGCTGGTGTGCCTCCCCATTCGAGCTCCTCTCTTATGCAGGCTTTCGGGCCTAAACTTGCTACTGCCTATGGGCCTATTGGGCCTTCTGCAGGCCTGAATCCTGGTACATGTAGGGTTTTTAGTCGTATTCAGGCCGTGGAGGCCCAGTAGGTGGCATTTTTTTGGTTTTTTCTTTTTTATTTCTACATTTTTTTTGGTTTTTTATTTTTTTTTATTTCTACTTAAAACTAAATACTTACAGTTTTTTAGTGATTTTTTTTTGCTTTTAGGTCACAAAAATTATAAACTTTCTGTTAATGCCATTAGTTTTA